>NC_045548.1:63446011-63773511 GCF_009769535.1 Thamnophis elegans
GACTTCCAGGTTGGTGCAGGAGGTCTTCCAGGCTCAAAACTGGGCGCAGGGGGGGTGGGGTGGCGCACCCCACACCCCATTTTGGGCCTAAAAGGCACAAATGGGTGCTGTGCGCAGTCCGAAAATGCAATGTGTGTGCCCACACATACAACCACCCTCTCCCCCCCAAACACATTTGCAGCACAGAACTGCAGACTAGCTGGCTGGTGGGAGGCACGTGTACATGCGCGGTGGAGCTGGGCTGGGGCGACAGGTGGTGTGCCCGCAGAAAGGGCAGTGGGACCTTGGAGGTCTTCTAGTCCAACCCCTGCCTAAGCAGGAACCCTATACCATTTCAGACAGATGGCTATCCAATGTCTTCTTAAAGACTTCCAGTGTTGGGGCATTCACAACTTCTGGAGGCAAGCTGCTCCACTGATAATTGTTCTAACTGTCTGGAAATTTCTCCATGTGCTATAGGTTCACCATTACAGGTATAGGGTTTCCTGCTTAAGCAGGGCTTGGGTTAGAAGACCTCCAAAGTCTCTTCCAACTCTGTTATTCTGTATTCGGGCATAAGAAAACCCTGGACAATCCATACTAAGGACATTCTTGTCTAGGCTTTGTTTCCACCATGGCCAATTAACTGCTTATGGAAAGCCCAAGAGCAGGATCTGACAGAAAGCTCTGTGTTCCCTAGCAACTGGTTATCAAGGGCCTTCCCTCTTTGATGCTGGACGTAACATATAGCCATTTTGAGAAGCAGTTATTGAAAGTTTTTCTTCCTTCCAAGAAATATATAAAGCTGCTTCGCACAGAGCCGCTTCATGATTTTCCACGGAATGGCCCAGTTTTCTACGATTTTAGACTAGTTAGATCTGAAACTCACATGAAGCTCCCTTCTGTACCTTGAGCTATATCTAGAAAAGGATAGGGGGGGGGGGACCAAGAGGAATCATGTAATTCAGAAGCTACAGAGCAGAGTAGAATCAGAAATGTTCCTAGATCTGAAAAGGTTGGAAATGACTGTCTATACCAGGGATGTCAAACTCAAGGGCTGGGGACCGGATCCGGCCTGCGGGGTGCTTAGAACTGGCCCACAGGGTTGCCCTGGAAACAGTGAAGGACCAGCCCGCAGTGCATCTGCCATCAAAAATGGAGCTCAGAAGGGCCATGTTTTCAACTACGACGGCCTCCTGCAAGCCTCTGCCAGCGAAAACCGAGCTTGGGAGGGCCGCGAGCACTCGGGTCACCACAAGGGCCCCTGACACGAGTGATGTTGAGTTGGTCAAGCCCACCATGGCCATGTCCTCCCCCTCAAGGTCAAACATAACCCTGATGCGGCCTTCAATGAAATCGAGTTTGACACCCCTGGTCTATTCTGTTGAAAAGGAAGAGATGAAAATTCAAAATAATTAACAGCACTTCCAGAGGATTTTGCAATGCGCATCATTGTCTAGTCAGATCTACAAAGTCATTACAAGACTTACAAGGTACAAATTAGCTCCTGTGCTGGTCACTAGGATGCTGTCAGAACCATTCAGTTTAATTTAAAGCCTAAAATAGATTTTGCTGCTTGTCTCTTAGCCTATTAACTGTCATCGCAACAAAGCTGTCCATCTCTCGCTATGTCCCAATGCATTTCTTCCGCAGAAATGGACGTTCTCTCTTGATGCATCTAGATTTAGATGCTCCAGTCCCTTTGGACTAGAGAGCGGGAAGGTGACAGGCTCAACTGATGACAATTTCAAAAAGCAATGTTGTCTTTTCCTCCAGCGGATGCTTTTTTGTTGTATCACACGAACTCCCCACGTACTGGGTTAATGGGATATGACAGAAATGACAGAAAGCTGTTAGGAATTATTAGGAAAAAGAGCCTAGCCCTGTATCTTCATTTTTTATCTTTGGCGCCTCTATCTCTTTTCCCATTATATAAAATATAAAAATAATATAAAAATATAAAAATAAATATAAAAATATAATAATCTAAAATATAATAATATAAAAATATAATGATATAATAATATAAAAATATAAAAATACAAAAATAATATAAAATAATATAAAAATATAAAAATATAAAAATAATATAAAAATATAAAAATAATATAAAATATATAATATAAATAATATAAAATAATAAAAATAATATAAATAATATAAATAATATAAAATAATATACAAATAATATACAAATAATCATAATAAAATAATATAACAATAATATATAAAATAATATAAAATAATAATATAAATAAGATAAAAATATAAAAATATATAAAATATAAAAATTAGATATGACCTAGTTCGGTCTAGATATTTAAAGGATCCTGGTGCCATATACATCACTTATCGTCACCCCTTCATGCCCTGACACAACCCTATAGTGTGCTAGGCTGAAAAGATACCTACCTGCCTGATGGATACCTACCTGCCACAGGTGGCATGCAGAGCTCTCCCTATGGGCACACAAGCTGTCGGCCAGCTCAGTTCCACCGCGCATTGCAGGCGTGCCTCCCACCAGTCAGCTGATTTTCTGGTTTCTGCCACGCATGCAAGAGACATGTGCATGTGTGGGTGAGGTTGCTCACACATGTGCAGGGTGCGGTGCACACCCACGCCCCATTTTTGGTCCCAGGAGGAGCTTCAGGGAGGCCTGCTAGGCCCAAACGGGGCATGGGGGGTGTGGCGCGCTTCCCACCTCCATTTTTGGTCCCAGGAGGCTTCAGAAAGGCCTGCTAGGCCCAAAATGAGGCACATATGGGGCTGCGCCCACCCCCACCACCCATGATCCATTTTTAGTTCCAGGAGGATTTAGGGAGGTCTGCTAGGCCCAAAATGGGGTTGGGGGGGGCCACCCAGGCATGCGCAGGGCGGCACACAGATGTCACACGCACATTGCATTATGGGTTTGGGCACATGCACTGTTGCACATGCGCGCATGCTTTTGGCATGCGAGGACAAAAAGATTAGCCATCAGTGCCTACATGGCTTTCTTGTCTGATCTTCCTTCAATGCCCTGGTTGGACTTTACACTCCTTGTAAATGTTTGAGGGAAAAAATACTGCCAAGGAGAGGAGGTTCTCTCCAGAAGCCAAAAATAACAAGAGCCTCAGTGAGAACGATGGCACAACTCTACCTTTTGTTGACACACCTGGGGTGCTTGGGGCTTTGCCTTGAAAATCCAGAGTCTGCATTGCCAGTTTGTCTACAAAGCCTTCATTCACTTGATGTGTCTTCATTCTACTCTGTCAGGAACTTGGAGGAAAAAAATAGAAATGAAAGCAATGGATAATATGACCTGGATAGGCAGTCTGAGCACAGCCTCAGCTGGATGCTTCTCTGTTTAGCATTTTGCAAGCCATGCTACGATGAGATTTTACAAACACACGTTTCAGAACTGAAACGATTCTGGTTGGCTTCAGACTTTGGACCATGTGGATGCCCAGCAGGAGAGCACAAGCTGCCCAGTTCATCATAGAAATCAAAGAAGGCTTTTGACTTGAAAACAATGGCCATGTGAACAGAATTCTTTGTTTAGAGGGGCATTGGACTTTTGACCTTAGCTTAAGAATTCATACCTAGCTGAATACTCTGAAGGGTCCTTCATGTCTGGGCTAGATAATTATTTGACCTAGCTTAAGTTGGTAACGATGGGGGAAACTCTACTGCTGAACCCATTGACTCAGCTACTGAATGCCACGTCCAGCAACAAAACAAGATTTTGCCAGTAATTGATACAAAAGTTAAGGACTGATATCTTCACCTCTGATTCTTTCAGTACAAGATATTCTGGGTGGATTCTTTCCAATATATATCCTGACCATGCCCATTTAAATGTAAAGGAAAGGGATGTATTCATTTCAACATTAAAACTTATCTAAGATTCTTCTAAGAAACTCATATAAAGTCTCTGTATGTGAAGTATTGGAGCATGGAGTTCACATCCACTTAACTAATCCTAAGCTATTGTTTGCTGAATAACATGTTCATTCATAATTCATACATCATGATATAACTAGGGGTGACATCCAGCAGGTTCTGACAGGTTCTGGAGAACTGGTAGTGGAAATTTTGAGTAGTTCAGAGAACTGGCAAATACCACCTCTGCCTGGCCCCAAAGTGAGGTGGGAATGGAGACTTTGCAGTATCCTTCCTCTGCCATGCCATCATGCCATGGCTGCCACGCCATACCCACAGAACTGGTAGTAAAAAAAATGAATTTCATCCCTGGATATAACCATTAGTATAAACTTGAACTACTAGAAATTGTCAGAGTTTGTTGCAAAATCAATCCAGAAAGCACACATACAGAGATAACTGATTCAGCAGGATTCATTAACTTCTTTGCATACATAATAAAACATGAATAAATGTACAATACCAACAGCAGATTCTTCCAATGTGGTAGAGAGTTACAAGCAAAACACAGGCAAAGGAGAGATTGGTTTCCAGTTTCAATTCAGAGAGCTGATAGATTAGTTCTCTTGCACAGACTCAGAGCTACATAGGTAAGCCACGCCCAGGCTCCAAGCCGTTGACATGGCTCTCAGTCACCAAATAGTCTCATTGGCTGACCCAGTTGCCATGCTATACATGCCCTATTCCAGCCAGTCCCAATGGCTGACCTGTTGCTATGTTCTATTCCGGTTTCATCAATATTCCTGACAGAAATGAGTTGGTTAATATGCTAAAACAAAAGTTTTATACTTTTTGGTCTATACTCCATCAGTATAGGGAACCTACTCAATAATTTAATTTTAAGCTCACTATTCCACTTCTTCGCAATCTTATAGAGTGTTTTGAATTTTTCTAGAAGGCTAAGATACATTTGGGAGGGAAATGTCTTCTTTTGTTCCCTGCATTTAATAAATTTAATTGCAAAATCCAATTGGGATTGTCTTTGCAAGCCATTGCAATGGGGTCCAATAATATAGCAGATCCTACAAGGATTGCTATAAATCAAAGGGCTTCAAGCTGATCTCGAACCTTATCCTTTATACTTTTCTTCTAACCACATCAGGGATTAGAAAGCTTGTTAAAAGGCTCCCCCTCCCTAAGAAATAAAGGTATAAAAGAAGCATCTCTTCCTGTGTTAGATTGCCTTTCCACTGTCTCTCCCAAAATAAACTCAAAGTTGTTGAAATCCAGAGAGCCCACTCATTCCACCATATTTAAAGAGCTGCCGCTAGATTTAGAAGGGAGTATTTATTTTATTGGGCTATTCAGAATTTGGGATTGTCAGAATCAAGAAATATAGTCTATTGATCTATTAGATCCAATAAGTCCTATGGATGATAAAAGGCCCCAGAAGAAAGAGATATGAATCAAAGTTTTCAGCTAGGATGATTTCAAAATTTACCAGAAATATTTGTAATCCTGTTGAGCCATTGCTAACTGTGAAAAGTGTTTTTGCAAAGCATACACTTGTATGGATACGTTTAAAATAGGAAGAATGAAATTGTTGGAAATGAGGAACTCAAAGTAATGTACACAGGTGTTTACGAAAAGTGATAGTGAAGTTGTGAAATGTTTATGTGGTTCAGTGGTGGGTTCTTACCAGTTCAGATTAATTTCGGCCAAACTGGTAGTGGTTTCGCTGGAACCAACAATGACCAAGGCCTGCCACGCCCCCGAACCGATTCTCCTTTGGCGGCGTCATCTTGTTTTTCAGTTATGTGCATGCGCAGAACAATTTTCATTGCACAAATTTATTTAGTTTCATTTTTTAACGTTCTGCGCATGCACAGACCTATTTAAGTGCAAATGCACATATGCGCAGAGCGTGCATCAGGCGTGTGCACAAAATTGCATGTGCACCGAATCAGCAGTAATGCTGGCAGCCACCCGCCCCTGATGTGGTTAGAAAAAAAGTATATAAAGGATAGGGTTCAAGATCAGCTTGAAGCCCTTTGATTTATAGCAGTCCTTGTAGGATCTGCTATATATCATTGGACCCCATTGCAATGGCTTGTTAATGCAACTATATTACTGCTATTATATCTTTTATATCTGTTCATTTCTAACATTCCAAATTATTAGAAACAATAAACCTCTGATCGGAAAGTAAGAATTATTGCTTGTGTTGTTGTCTTTGTTTCCTATTGGAATATTTTTAGGGCAGGATGTACATAAATCAAAGATCTCACTCAACATGGAACTATCACAATGCTTGCAGAACTCCTGTTATTCATGGCTGTCATGACTTCAGGTTGACTCTGGGTGATCTGAAGCAGCTTCTCATTGGCAGGACGTGCATGCTGCATGTCTCTCTTTGATTTGATAAAACCCTCACTGGGCTGTTGGAACTGCTTTGTGCAACATGAAGCAGACTTTCTGCCTTTCTCCACAGCGGTCCTTTATCTATTCCATTAAAGGAAACGGTTTCTCTTGTTCCGCCTTCCCAAATGTCAGTGCAATGTGGGATTGTCAGTGCTGTCAGTCACATGCCATGACTGCTTGGCATTCGGCACAGTGCTATTTGCATGGAGGCAAAAAATAGCTGGAACAGATCTGCCCACCGCAGCCTTCTAATTTACATCAGTCTGCCAACCTTTCCAACAGAAGGAAAGCTACACATTAGTCACTTCTCTTGGCTTAAAGTGGGTGGAAGACTTGGCAGCCTGTTGGCACGGAAGATGGAGAGCTGGAAGTTCTTACTTCGGACACATATTTCCCTTTCTGAATGGCAGGGTTTGGTTGCCAACCTGGGCCACAGCCTAGAGCTTCAGAAGAAGCTGACAAAAACAGAGATTGTAGCTATAACAATTGATGAAATCTCAAGGCAAGCTGAAAGCTACCCATTTTAATTTAAATTGTGAGGCAGCTTAGGGTTGCTCTGTTTTCAGGTGGTTGGTGAGGACCAATTTTGGACCTCTTCTTGAAGAAAGTGAGTTTGAGCATGGGACAACAAATCATTGTGTTATTTGGTTGGAAGTCATGTAAATTGTCATACATGGGGGATGATATTATGTAAATCTATCTCTGTCAGGGGAAGGATACTGTAAAACCTCCATTCCCTACCCACTCCAAGGGAAAGTGACTCCAAAATCCCCATTTCCTCCAGATCAGCTGGGACTCTGGAGACAGAGAATAGATGTGGGCGGAGCCAGTCAGAGGTGGTATTTACCGGTTCTCCAGAACTGGTCAGAGCCTGATAAATACCACCTCTGATCACTGTGATGTGACCTTCGATGGCATCCAAAGGATTTTGATGTTGCTTAGAGCTTCTTATAAACATTTTGCTTCTGCCTTATTTTATTGTGAATTAATTGTATTGTGGGATTTTAGTTGGTTTTCTTACAATTGTATCTCAACTTTCACACCAGATTAGTTACTTCTAAACAGTTTAATCCATAACTGAATATTTTAGATCCATCTGGAAGAATGAAAACTCTAATAGCTTCCAGAATTAAATGTAACTAATACTAGCAGGATACTTTAGAGATGAATAAAAAACCAATAATAATACAATCATGTAATTCTCAAAATTCCAACATATTTTCAACAAACAAAACAATAGCCTTTAGAGCTTTTTTAAAATCCTGCAATGTTCTTTTTTGGTCCCTGGCTGATATTTTTCTCCCAAATTGAACCCAACAAATCTCAGATTAAAAAAGTGAGAAGTATTTCCATTATAGTCCTTAAAACATGTAGATGGACTGATATGAATAAAGGCAGTTCTCCAAGTTTTTAACTTTGAAATTTAATAACATTTATAACTTAAAAGTAGCATTTTAATTGGACTCAGACTCAGAAATCCAATGAATACTGGAGAAAGGGAAGACTATTTAAGGCATATTGGACTGAAAAATTTGGGATGGGCCACAAGATGGCACCAACAAAACATCACAAAGCACTAACTTTTTGCTGCCATCTAATGTTTTCCCCAAATTTTGTAGCCCCAGCTAGATTTTACAGGAAAAGCTTAAAAAGCTTTAGAATAATTATCCAAATTTATCAGCATCTTGGGCCAGACTTTTAATTAGGTTTAAGGTTGGATTAGACAGATTGTAAATCACAGGTCACCTCTGAATGATTTTTGGAGCCCATTAAAAAAATCATGCTACTGAGGGAAAAAATCCACAAATATCTCAGCTTTCAGACACACAAACACACAAAAAACCTGTAAATACTGACACCCACAAATGTGATTCATCTCAGCCAAAACTGGGATGCAGAACTGCTGAAAATATAGACCCACCTCTTCACTGGGTCTCATGTTCATTGTTGTGTCTGCGTTGCAAAGAAAGAAAGGGACAAAAAAATCAGTAGTCCTAATTTAAATAACCGGCAATCAATTGCAAAGTTTTGGGTGTCTTAAAAATTGACTGCAGTTGATCAGTAGTTCTTAAGTGATTTCATTTAAGGCCAACAGCCTCACGAACTGTAAGCAGCACGCATCATCTTTCTCTTCTCACTACAGCTGAGACAAGCTCTTCTTAAAGCCAGACTAGATGTGACTTTAAATCTATATTTGCATTTAATTTGCCCTTATTACAAAACAGAAAAACAAAAAAACAAAAAACACAAAAGCTAGCTGGATGGTAGGAGGAGTGAGGAGAACTGGAATTTCCTCCCCTTCTGGAGCCATTTCTCCCTTCTCATCTCCTTGCCGTTTTCATTTGGGGGGTGAAGGAGGAGTTTTCCAGTGACTATAACACCAGCAGAATAGATCAAATGTCTTTTTCTTAATGCAAATTGTAGCATTGTATTCAGGGTTGGGATTCTACCGGTTCGGCCCAGTTTGGGTGAACCGGTAGCTCCAAAGATCAGCTGAGAGAGACCCAGTTTGCTCCGACCTTCAGGTTGGTCCGCCTGCCAGCCCCTGGGTTCTACGCATCTATATTTCTTTGTTGTTTAGCCCAGCTGATCGGCGCAGCAGAGTGGATTGCTGCGCCTCAGCTGTTTTTCTGTGAAGTGCGCATGCGCGCAAAACGTGCTCTCAGAGAACTGGTTGTTTTTAACCCGTGGGATCTCGCCACTGATTGTATTGCTTTAAAGAATAATCTTTAGAAGATCATGTGGTATTTGCAACATTCCCAGCCGATGCAAAATATAAGTGATTAGAGATCCGTGGGGTTGCAACCCATCTTATTAGCAACGTAGCTTAGAACATTCAGGAGATTTATACCTAATCACAATTTCTCTTCTGTAAGGCTGAAAAGATATTGGTTTATTGGTTTGCTTATTTGTATCACAAGCATCACAATTAAAATAAGGCATACTGCATGACACAAAATTTAAAATATTAAATACAAGACTAAAATGTATACAAATTAAACCAGAAACTAGCAATATTGAGGTCCATTAAATGTCCTTTGAAACATTTAAATTAGCAACATTGATGTTCACTGAGGTCCTTAAATGTACCCTGATCTGGGCACAAAGAGCAGATATACATATGTGTTGTTAGCTGCATGTCACCACAATCACAAAGAGCAGAAGCCACTGAATTTGTTCAGTGTATCTGGATCTTGTTGTACCTATGCTCAATCTATTCAATGATTTACATACTTCCAAGCTTTCCAGCTTTCCATATGCCCACCCAGAGAAAAGTAAAGCTGATAGATCCTGATAACAGAAATGAGGCTTAGGGATCAGTGGGAAGCAAAACCTGTGATTCTCTCTGTTAGTCAGTAGATGTCACAGAGCACCAATTTTCCAGGATCTCTGCTTGAATGGAAAATATCTTCCAAATAGCACAGGGATCTCTAAAAGAATGTTCTGAGGTACACTAATAAGGGATTTGAAAAAAGGAAGGCCTACGGTATACAAAAGACCATCCGTCAATGGGGGATTCGAAGAGAGAACTAGCCTAATTAAATATCAATGTCTTCTAATAAGAGTATTTAAAATGTTTCCTTCTTTGAGACTTCTCCTTCATGAATTGATTCTGTGGTATCCACATAGTATGGACAAAGACGTCAAAATGGAAACTGCAATAGTGCATTCCGAGCTCCTAAAAAAAAAAAAAAAAGTATAACGCTCATACCATAGTAGCTGCCATTTTGACTTCTTTGTCTATGCCTGAGATATCCAACCCTGGCAACTTTAAGACCTGAGGACTTCAACTCCCAGAATTCCCCAGCCAATTCTTAAAGTTGGCAAGGTTGAACATCCCTTACCTATGCTTTATGGACAACCTTGGTTGGTACATATAATTGGTGAAGGGGGAAAGAAAGGACCTAGATTAGAAAATTGTCAATTTCTTTCAAATCTTCTAAATGCTCAAATCCTTCAGCTAAAGTATACCTGAAAAGTCTCTTCTTCTGCTGATTAATTGTCACTGCCTTAATCCTCACTGTCTCAAGTCTATTTTCATGTCAAATAACCAGTTAATCCTCTACACACACACACACACACACACACACACACACACACACACACAAACAAACAACTAAAAAGATTCTTCCAGTTTCTGGCAAGAAATGTTCCCTAGCAAACAATGGGTTTGTTTCACAACTGTGGCACCCACTTAATGACCGCACTGTTCACTTTATGACTGCCATGTTCGTTCACTTAACAAACCACACAGAAAGGTAAAATTGGGTGCAGTCACGTGGTGATTTGGTTAATGACTCTCATGATTTATGGCAAAATTTTGACCATGACCATGGGGATGTTGCAACAGCTGGAAGTGTGAAAAATGGTCATACATTACTTTTTTCAGTGCTTTTGTGCTAAACAACACACTGAACAAATGGTCCACTAAACAAATGGTTGTGGATAGAGGGCTCCTGTGACCTGGTTTTAGCCTCAAAACCAGATCACAGGTAGCATCTATTGGCATCTATTTATACTGTAGAGATTAGAATTAGAATAACAGAGTTGGAAGGGACCTTGAAGGTCTTCTAGTCCAACCCACTGCTTAGGCAGGAAACCCTACACATATTTACTCTAAACATCTCACCTACTGTTCCCTTTCCTGGGTAGTTGATTATTAGAAAGCAGGGACATGCAGTCACTAGAGGCAGGGGAGGCGTGGCCTCACCAGTCATGAGGAAAAGGAAAGAATTTTAAAGAATTTTTTTTAAATAATTAAAGCCAAGGTAGTTGCTGCCAGATTCCAAGTCACAGTGACTTGGAGTCTGCTTAGTGTTAACTATAGGAGGAGGCAAGAGAACTATGGACTTCCTGTGCATAAGGAATTTTTCGCCTTTTAAGAGTTAAGCAAGGGTTAAAAAGCGAAAAATTTCGTATACAAAGGAGGCATGTGATTCTCCTGCCTCCTGATCTGGGAGCAGCGAATCATGCCTTGCACTTGAGCGACTGCGCAATCTAGCAGCAGGAGCCTTGCTTGTAAAACGTGCCTGTGTGAGCAAGTTCAACTCTCCACTTTGCATCGCGGGAGCCGCCAAGAGCAGAACCATCAGAAGACTTAGAAGTCTCTTATTTCAAAAACTCTCCCTTAAGAATGATAAGTCTGCATTAAGACATTATTGTTAATTATCATCCCCGACATGGGAAATTAAAGCAATCTGCATATGGAAACCACTTGGGAATTTATGGCCAACAAACATGGTAAGCGAATATGGGGGACTGCTGAGAAGTAAAGCCCACAGACTTAACTGCTGGCTGGCTGCAGGCCGGGCAGCAGGCGGGTGGCGGCATCAGTGGCGGCATGAATGTCGGCCTCGGCGGCGGTGGGTACTTTGCATTGCAGTAGCCGCCAAGCGTCTTTGCTGCAGACCCGGGTATGGTGCTGGGCTGGCCTGGGTCTGCAGCAAAGGCGCTTGGCGGCTCCCGCGATGCAAAGTGCCCCACCGCCGCCGAGGCCAACATTCATGCCGCCGCCAATGCCGCCACCCGCCTGCTGCCAGCCCAGCACCGTGCCTCACGGCTGAGTCCCCTCAGGGAAAAGGGCGGCATATAAATCCCAATAAAACTCTAAAAAACTCTAAAACTCACCAGCCATAAGCTTCACTGCATGTGAAGAAAGTAAGTACTAGAGAGGAATCTTTGTACCCTGAACAATTGTTTTCTCTAGGTTATCCAGGTGGCACTCATCTTTATTCATGCTGGTGCCAGATTATAGATATTTAATAGAAATCAGCTTTTGAATGGCAGCTGCAGTGAGGTCTTTCAGCTGCTGTTAGTTTCCTATTGCTGCTGTTTTCAGTTGCATTTAATGGTTTTCTTGGGGTTTTTTCCATGGTTTTTTTTTCTCACTCTGCAAATTCCAAGTATAAATGGTGAGCTGAATTGGTCATCTCTATCTTAACTTTCTTTAGGAAGGGGAAGGAAGAAAGGAAGGAAGGAAGGAAGGAAGGAACAGAAGGAAGGAGAGAAAGAGAAAAGGGAGGGAGATAAGAAAGAAAGAGAAAGAAGAGAAAGGAAGAAAGGGGAGAGAGAGAAGAAAGAAAAAGAAAGAAAAGAAAGAAGGAAAGAATGAATGAATGAATGAATGAATGAATGAATGAATAGAGGGAGGCAGGCAGGTAGGCAAGAAGGGGTCACCTCTGCCTTAAATTTGTCAAGGAAGGGAGGGAGGGAGGAAGGAAAAGGATGGAAGGAAGTCTGGCTCTCTTCAAAGCTGTCATTGCAACTCAATAATGCTATGTTACGTGAATCTGTCTGCTCAGTCCCCCTGCTTGATCCAATGAATGGAACTTGTGCCAATTTCAGAAGATGAGCAGCGCCCACAAACAAGCCAATCTGCTGTTGATCAGACCTTGAGTGGCTGCGAGGGGGTTCCATTATGTTTAGAGCTGCTTTTTTAAAAAAAAATCCTTCTGTGGTTGGTTGGTGGGTGGGGTTTGTTTTTGCAACTTGTTTGTACATGCTTGTAGCCAACAGATGTCCAGGAGCATTCCTGGGGAACTGAAAAGGGGGAAGGCTATGTACACACACTGTGTTTCCCTCTCTGAATAAGGAAGGACACAATCTGTCCTTAACTCTCTCACACCCGATTTTGGTCAAAGTGTTTCTAATCACAAACTGGGTTGAGAGATTTCCCCAATTTATTACTTCCACTTGCATTTCAAACATAGGGCTCCCTAACGCAATGCAAAACCTTTATTTCAGACATTACTCTTTGGGAATTTCTGTCTGTGTGTTTGTGTGTGCGCGCGCACGCTCACACACACATCTTTTTCTTTTCATATGAAATTGGCAGCTTTAGAGATATGGGTGTTTTGCCAGACTTCTGGCTCTCTTTATTGGCTCCTCTGAAAGTCCTGGACTGTAATCTGCAAATGGTTTTAGGTATTGCCATGCCAGCATTCTTTTTAAAAATAATAAGGAGAAGAGGAAGAAAAAGATAAAGAGGAGAAGAGAAGGATGTTGGGAAAACTGCAGTGAGAAAGAATGAATTATTTAACCTGAATGGATTAGAAATTTCACAACATTCTTTATTTTCCCCTGTGAAGCAAACATCTTATATTTCCAACCACTAAAAAAACAAACCTTTTATTCGTCAATTTCTCTGGAAACTTGGCCGGCATTATTTTGCAACCTGTTCTCCCAATCATAAGGGCTAGAAACTTGCTTTCCAAAATTGAAAGCTGAAGTGCTCAGGAAACTGCCTTTCTTCCTGCATTCTGGAATTTTCCTAAATATCCCATAAAATTGTGGGAGAGCATGCCTTGAGTGCAATGCTAACTTCCCCCTCCACCCAAGAAGTCATTATTCAGGGAATAAGGGAGGAAACTTGGCAAAAAAAGAAAAGCAACAGAATTGTCTGTTGTCCAAAACAAAAATCTGTTGGAATTTTCCTGTTTAAATTGTTTTTATATTTGCTGGGGTTAAGAGCTGTTGAGAACTGAGCCTGCGAGACATTTTTTAACATTGCTAGGACTCTGTAATGTGCATTATGCACTGTTAAGGAGGTCAGCATTGCTGACATGCTCATTTCTCTCTGAGCCGTGTTTTGGGTGGGAGAAAGCATCAATCAATGGTTCTGTTTAGACTCACACACTCGGAAGGGGTCTCTGGGGTCATTATGACTATGCTGTAATTCCAGGGTGTGGGAGAGTGGGTGTGCATGAGCATGCACACACATACATTTATACAGACACACAGGGAATTCCTTCTTGAAAGCAATTATGTCTTTCGGAGGTTCACGTCTATTTTGCAAACATTTAAGTCGCCCTGCCTGACCAAAGTGTCAAAATGCAGCAGAGCAGAGAACGTTTCAGATAAAGCCCACTGTTTGTTTGTTTATGTACTTTATTTAGTTTGTCAATCATGTACAAGATACTGGTGAACATGAAACATGAATAAGAACACAGAAATGGGTACAAATAAATGGGGATAGTAGGGACAGGGACGTTAGGGCACGCTGGTGCGCTTATGCACCCCCCTACACAAAGCAGCCCCCCAATTGCAAACGGTCTAAGGTTCAAGATCCTGAAAACCCAGAATGAAATCCTTAGAGATTCATAGTTAGTTTATTTTTTGCATCTCTGATGTGTCAATGGTCCATCTAAATCAAAAGATACAAAGATAAATTCGCATCTGATTGGCCTGACAATTTTATGGATCATAGTTCCCCAAGATCAGATTTCTGGTCATCTATAAAAACCCATTGGGTGACTTAAGCTTTTTCATAGTTTAACATACATTTGCAATTATTCTGGACTTGACAATCTTTTGGAGATAGGAAATGTGACTTATTAGTATAACGTACATTTTGAATGCAGACATATTTACAATACAGTACAATACAATACAATACAATACAATACAATACAATACAATACATACAATACAATACATACAGTAGCAGAGTTGGAAGGGACCTCGGAGGGTCTTCTAGTCCAACCCCCTGCCTAGGCAGAAAAACCCTATTCCCTTCCAGACAAATGGCTATCCAACATCTTCTTAAAGACTTCCAGTGTTGGGGCCATTCACAACTTCTGGAGGCAAGTTCTTCCACTGATTAAGTGTTCTAACTGTCAGGAAATTCCTCCTCAGTTCTAAGTTGCTTCTCCTCCTTGATTAGTTTCCACCCATTGCTTCTTGTTCTACCTTCAGCTGCCTTGGAAAATAGTTTGACCCCTCTTCTTATAGGCAACCCCTGAATGTCCCAAGCATGTTTGGTCAAATTTCTGGATAGCTCCACACAGGGGTTTCCAAACCTCATGAAGTTTGGAAAAGGGCCTCTTTAGATGACAAGACCAGATGGACAGATTCAGCTCCTGGTCATTGTGTCCAATGTGTCCTGACTCTGCATCATTAGTCTACCTGGAATCCACACTGTATATCGGACAATAATACAATTGAGCGTGTCCCAGAGATATTTCAGGAGAAAAGTACTCCGCTCCTCTGCTCACAATAGAATCCCTTATGCCACCAGGCTCAAAATTCTGGACAACCTGGAACTATGCCACCTATGGTCCGATAAGCATAGTACACAAAATTGTCTGCTGCAACATCTTGCCTGTCAATGACTACTTCAGCTTCAACCTCAATATACATAGGTAAACAATAGATACAAACTCAAGGAATCCGCTCCAAACCCGATTGCAGAAAATATGACTTCAGCAACAGAGTGGTCAATGCCTGGAATGCTCCATTTGACTCCTTTGTAACATCCTCAAACCCCACAGCTTCAACCTCAAACTACTGTGGACCTCACCCCATTCCTAAGAGGTCGTAAAAGGGGGGGGGTGCGTAAGCGCATCAGCCGTGCCTACCATCCCTGTCTTACTGTCCCCATTTATTTGTACCAAGTTCCTTTGTTCATGTCCACGTTTATACTTATATCTGTTATCTTGTACATGTTTGACAAACTAAATAAATAAATAAGTTAGAAGGCTTTAAATGGATGAGGAGGGAGGGGGGATATGATGATACAACTTGAAGCTAATGCAGCTTCATGAAAATTGGAAGTAATACATTTGGTGGAATACTGAATCAATAGACATTATGTGATTGAGAAGTTCCAATAAAGATCCCCAGAGTGCCGTTGTCAGTCTCTGTTTCTCAATACAAACAGAGTTGCGATCCTACTGGCATGAGTTGTAAGAAGGAGGAATATAGATAAATAATATAAATATCATAGAACTAATTAGACCCATGAAACCCTCCATTACTGCATCTCTGTGCCTGGAAAGTATGGTTTTCATGCCAGGAAAATGTTGATTTTGGCCAGTTGCGCAGCTGTTAAAAAACCTCTTTGAGTTGTAAATCCCTTGATTAGAGGCCAAGATGATGAATAGCTGTCTTTGTAAAGTAGAGCCTTTTGTTAGAACAACTTGAATATCTTCAAATACATTTTCACTATCATGAGGCCTATATTGATTTTAAAAAAAGAATGAAAGCAGAGTGATTTGGGATTCCAGATTCTGTGCCATGGACATAATTCAACGTGCCTGGAATGAGATATGAGATAACCTGACAAAATCCAACCCGTTTCTATGAAAAGCAAATAGAATAGAATAGAATAGAATTGAATTGAATTGAATTGAATTGAATTGAATTCTTTATTGGCCAAGTGTGATTGGATACACAGGAATTTGTCTTTGTTGCTTATGCTCTCAGTGTACATAAAGAAAAATAAAATAAAATGAATTCATCAAGAATCATAAGGTACAACATTTAGTGATAGTCATAGGTTACTAATAAGCAATCAAATCATACTAGGAAACAAATAAAACAATATAAATTGTAAAGATACAAGCAACATGGTTATAGTCATAAGGGGAGAGATAGGTACTAGGAAGGATGAGAAGAATAATAGTAATACAGTCTTAGTAAATTATTTGACAGCGTTGTGGGAATTATTTGTTTAGCAGAGTGATGGCATTTGGGGAAAAAAACTGTCCTTGTGTCTTGTTGTTCTGGTATGCAGTGCCCTACAGTGTCGTTTTGAGGGTAGAAGTTGAAACAATTTATGTCCAGGATGTGAGGGGTTTGTACATATTTTCACAGCCTACTTTTTGACTCGTGCAGTGTACAGGTCCTCAATGGAAGGCAGGTTGGTAGCAATTATTTTTTCTGTAATCAGTGAGCTATATGTTATTTTACAATGAACAGGGATGATGAGAATAGTAAAAGTTGAAAATAAATCAGTGAGAATCAGTAACCCTTATCACAATGAACATTCAGACAGAGCCTGCTGTTATCAAAATATTAACTGGGTGTATTTTATACAGTAAAACAATTTCTATTATAATATGGTTCTATGTGATGTTTTTATATAAACATGGAAAGGGCAAAGATCACACCTTATTGGAGTGTTCGTATCCCTGATTTATTACACCAAGTGTGTTATCTCATCTGCTATTTACTTACAGCACAAATAAAAATGCTGCTCTCTGATCGTAAAAATCCAGATGCTGCATTTGATACGTTCTCCAGGGAGTAGGTGCGTCCGCACATACATTTGCTCATTTATTTCTGGCTGCAAAATTGGAAACAGCTTAGAAAATAAAAGAAAAAAAACCTCACTGATTGAACTGAGAAATGGGAGGTAAGAAGAGTTGCTATGTTGGGAACAAAGCATCAATAGGCATGGTTAGAACTGCCCCATATAACTGTTGTTTTTTAGACCTGCTTTTAATTGAATAGTTTTAAAGGCATTTATTCCCATTGTTTTATTGCTTTCTATGGAAGTTCGTATTTATTAGGTATTGCTTTTATTCACTGATGAATGGATATATTCTGAAGAGGGTATGGTGACAGTGAGGACAATGCAGTGCAGGGAGTAAAGGGTTGATCTGGACTTAGATTCCCATCCAAGGAAATTTATCAAGTAGTTTTTGGCCAATCATTTTCTCAACCCAACCTACTTTGTAGAATTGCTATTGCGGGAATAAAATGAAGGCAATTCTCATGTAAGCGCCCTTGAACTCTTGGAAGATATAAATTTAAGTAACAGTGGGTTACTTAGCAGTAAGTAAATGGGGCAAATTCACTTAACACCTGTCCTGCTTAACAATAGAAATTTTGGACTCAATTGTGGCCCTACCTGTAGTGTGTTCTGGTTTTTGATTCCAGGACTCTGGTCATCTTCCTTTGTGCCATTTTGCTTCTCTTGTCAGAGACTTCAACAAACAGATTTCTTGTAACGCAAGGAGAGATGATCTCATGTCCCTTCTCTTAGAAGAATGCTCATGCAAATGGAATGTTGTGTGTAGATATCTGGAATGTTTAACCTACTATGTCAGCAATTCTGGTGCTGTCTTAGGCAGCGACGTCTGGCACATATTAATGCCTCCCTGTTGCACCACTCATACATCAACTCAATCACAACAGGAGCCCTCACAGCGTGAATCATCTCTCCGAGGCATGGATGATTTGACCACAAGCTACAAGCAAGTTGGGTTTGAGAATGAGATGGATCACTGCTGCTAATTACTAGTTGGGATCCACGGGCATTCAAATCAATGTTTGCTATAGTGTGCAATATTCATAAGCCAAAAACTGTGTGAGGAAGCACAGATGAAACACCGGCAATTCATACTCTCCCCTCCCATTGTGCTTTCTCATTGTCCTGTAGATACCACCCAGTTTATCCTGTGATCAGCTAGATCAGGGGTGTCAAACTCAATTTCATTGAGGGTTCGCATCAGGGTTGTGTTTAACCTTGGGGGCCAGGGGGCATGGCCAACTTGAAATCACTCATGTCAGGGGCACCTGTGGCAGTTCTCTGCCAGCGAAAGCGAGCTCCCAATCTCCGTTTTCAGCTGGGAAGGCCTCTTGCAATCCTCTGCCAGCGTAAACGCATGCAGCCCTTCCGAGCTCCATTTTCGCTGGCAGAGGTTTACTGGAGGCCATCCCAGCCAAAAACGGAAATTGGGAGTTCACTTTCACTGGCAGAGGCACCACAGGCCAGTCCTTCGCCGTTTTCCAGGACAGCCCCACAGGCCAGATCTAAGCACCCCATGGGTGGGATCTGGCCCAAGGGCCTTGAGTTTGATACCCCCTGAACTAGATCCTGAATGATTGAGAAATAGACCGTATTTTTCAGAGTATAAGATGCACTGGCGTATAAGACGCACCAAGGTTTTGAAGAGGGCAAATAAAAAAAAAGTTTTTGCACTCTGCAAAACTCCCCAAAATGGTCCATTTTCTGTAAAAATGGGCCCATTTCCCCCCCAAAAAAGGCATGAATAGCATTTAGGGGGCTTACAGAGTGCTCCTGTGGTATGGGGCCCTCAAATGAGCCAAAAACGGCCCACTTTTCACGAAAACAGGCCCCGCATTTCATTAAAAAAAGGGGCATGGATTAGCATATAGGAACCTTATAGAGTGCTTCCTGGGGGTTGTGGGGGTAAAATTGAGCAAAAAATGGGCTATTTTTTGTTCATTTCTGCCCTCCCCAGCCCCAAGGAGCTCTATAAAAGCTTCCTAGATGCTCTGCACAAGCTATTTTGGTGAAAGGGGTGGGGTTTCGGGAGGCAAAAAATGCCATATTTAGTGAATTAGACACACCCAGATTTTCAGCCTCTTTTTTGAGGGAAAAAGGCGCGTCTTATATTCTGAAAAATACGGTAGTCTTCGTACACAAGGTAGAGAGGAGAAGGAAGGTAGAGTTAGCAAACTGTCTTTGAGAAATCTAAGAACAGATTTTCTGTGGTATCACCTCCCTGAAAAGCATGTTGATGAAATCACAGCAAACTTTTTTCCTGAAATCACAGATCATTGTATTACACACCAATCAGGTTACAATGTGTCCCTTGATTAGAAGAAATGACTGCTGGTTTGTTTATTGAAAATGTGCAATCAGTGTATTACACTTGTAGTAAAACTAGGGTTTTTTTTTTCTTGCTTGCTAGGATAATAAAAGTAAACAACATAAATAAATGCAACAAATAAAAATGAAACTAGAATAATAATTAAAAGGAAGCATTAAATTCATCACAAAATAAATTATGTTTTATAATTTAACAACAGCACCATTGCGCTTGAACATCTGAAAGTTCATTTATAGTAGAATCATCTAAAAAATATCCCTAAGACTTAAGACCAAATTCCTCTACATCATTTTTTCTCTTTAACTTTCTCCTCTCTTCTTCTTCTTCTTCTTCTTCTTCTTCTTCTTCTTCTTCTTCTTCTTCTTCTTCTTCTTCTTCTTTCTTCTTCTTCTTCTTCTCCTCCTCCTCCTCCTCCTCCTCCTCCTCCTCCTCCTCCTCCTCCTCCTCCTCCTCCTTTACAAATAGAAACTATATGCAAATAATTTAGTAGAATGGAATAGAATGATGGAGTTGGGCGATGTCATAAATCATAGCAGTGTATGCAGACGAGAGGGTCGACCTATTCTGCAAAGCACCTGAGTGGAGGACAAGAAGTAACAGATGGAAGATCATTAAAGAGAGATCCAAAACTACAACTGAGGAGAAATATCCTGACAGTGAAAACAATTGGTCAGTAGAATGGCTTGCCTTCAGAGGTTGTGGGTGCTCTACCACTGAAAATTTCAAGAAGAGAGTAGACAATCATTTGTCTGGAATGATATAGGGCTGTGATGGCGAACCTATGGCATGCAAGCCACAGGTGGCACGCATAGCCATTTCTGAGGGCACAGTAGGCATTGTCCTGTCATCGTCAGTCTGTCCTCTTCAGGAGGGTTCTCTGAAGCTTCCATAGAGCAAAATATCGCCCAACGTGCAAACCGGAAGTTCAGGAACAGACTTCCGGTTTTCTCATTGGGCTGTTTTTCACCCCCCCAAAGGGAGAAAAACACCCCAATGGGCAACCCGGAAGACTGTTCCCAAACTTCCAAGGCTTCAGGGCAGCTTCCTGAAGCCTTTGAAGGGAGAAAAACAGCCCAACAGGCAATCCGGAAGATGGAAAATTGGCTGTTTCCCACCTCCAGAGGGTCTCTTGGTGCGGGGCAGCTATTTTCACCCTCCCCAGGCTCCAAGATATCCATGTATGCATGTGCGGGGCAGTGGGGGAATCACATGTGCATGCCCAGGGGTGACAGCACGGGGGGCATTAAATTATGGGGTGGGCATACACTTGATAGCACAGGTGCATAATTTTGCCACCCGAGGCGAAAAAGGTTCGCCATCACTGGTTGAGGGTCTCCTGCTTTGGCAGGGGGATGGACTAGGAGACCTTCAAGGCCCCTCCCAATCCTATTATTCCATATTCTACATTAAAAGAGCACCAGGTTGGGAAAAGCTGCAGCAGATGGATTCAAATACAAGAAGAGCTCTTTGTCATCTCATAAGAAGTAATACAGTTGTTGTTTTTTTATACATTGTGGGTGACAAGTTCTCTTTGTAGCTGTTTTTTTTTTTTTTTTACTCTCTGCGTTAAGCTGTGTGCAACTGGGATTTATTATTTGACAAGTTCAGTTTATTATTAATCGGTCTGTATTTGCAAGACACTTTGGGATTTTTGTCTGGTCACTTAGTTGAAGGAGAAAGGAATGTAATACGTGACTGTTTATTTTCCCATCAGAAATGAGTGAAGAATTCCCTTTACCTCCACTTTTCTTCATCTCTGGTCAATCTGCCCAAAGTCTCCTGTAGAAAAAAAAATGATCTACAAATAAACGATTGGGTAAGAATCATATTCATTGCCAATTCCACAAACTTAGAATTCTTCCCACTATGATCAACAATATGCTTCTTCAGCCTTACTGAGACGTCCGACGCGCCCTAAAAAGTTGCCTTTTCCAGCAAGCCAGCCTGGCCTGAACAAAACAAATCAAAGTATTGATTATTGTTAATTTTAATTTGAATTCTTTTAAAAAAAATGTGTCATTGTTAATTTTAATTGGGTTTGGGGATATCCTATTTAATTTCTTTTTAACTTTTGTAGTATGTGTTTCTTTTAATGAGTCCTTGGGAGAAGGGCGGCATATAAATCGAATAAACCTCAACTTCAAACCTCAACATCCTTTTTTCCCCAAAAGCAGCATTTTGGCACATATTGAGATCCAAGGAGAAAAAAATAGAGGAGGATAAATGAGCATACAGCAGGTTCCAAGGTGTAGGAGTTTTTTTTTTTGGGGGGGGGGAGATTCAACCATTAGTGCTCCTGTTCCCCTTTCGCTCATTTTGCCATCATAGATTAAGCCTTGTGAAAAACAGAAATTTCCAACCTGAGCACCCTCCAGCTAGATAGATTGTCAGAAATCTCAGCAGTGGCCACACTGGCAGGGGAGTTGTGGGAAATGAAGTCCACATATCTGGAAGGCATGTAGGGCAGGTAAAGTTGGTGAAGATTGATGTCTCCATCTAGAAAGAGTTTTTTTCGGTCTCACACACATACAAACACAGACACAGACACACACACCCCAAAAATCAGGAAGAATGCAAGCATTTGACTCTTGAGGAAAAGGATTTAGAGGTTAGCAGATGAATCATTCAGTTCAGATTTATATAGCTTTCCTGAAGCAAGCTACCTCCAGATCAGGAGAGATCAAGCAAGCATAGCATCACTCAAGCAAGACTCACAATACTTTTTTTTCCCCCATCCTCCCCACACGTGACTTTCCGATGTCCAAGCTGGATATACTGACTTTTATTTTATTTCCTAAACAGAAGTTAGTGTGTGCTTTCTTCTCTTCTTCTTGTAGAGAAAAGAAAGAATGGCCTTGATGGACAGGAGGAAGAGCTACTATCAAGGCAACAATCAGTTAAAAGAGAACTGGATCTAGGGCAGGAGTGTATTGGCCTACATGATTTTTGGTTTCCTATCTCCCTTGAAGAATCTCTCTTCTCCTCTCCTCTCTTAAAAAAAAAAACATAACTGTTGCTGAAGTCATAGGGTTGAAGGTGACCCCTGCTCACCGAGAAATCAACTCTGACAGATGACCATCCAGCTTCTAGCTGATGATCTTCAACAAAAGAGAACTCCTTACTTGTTGTGGTAGGATGCTCCACTATCTGGTAGCTCATACACTCAGAAAGTCCTTTCTGAAATCCAGCTAGAGCCTCCTTCCTTATAGTTTTAACACAGTGTTCATGGTCCTGCCCGCTAAGGCAATATAGGATACTGTAAGTCTACCCCTGCTTCTGTCTGACAGCCCTTCATAAACAGTCTATGAAGATATGCTATTATAGTTCTCTTCAGTTTTCTCTTCTGTCAGTTAAACATATCCAGGTCCTTTAGCTATTCCTTGTGGGAGTAGATTTCCAGACACCTCAACATCTTGGTAAGCCTCCTCTGAATGTTTCCAATTTGTCACTGTTTTTGCTTGCTTGTTTGTTTTTGACTTGTGCACAGGCATTTTTCTTCAAATGCACTTAGTAGAGTAGAATGTCACCCATGATCTGGACTCTGTAAATGCATCCAACTCAAGAGTGGGTTGCTGCCGGGATTACTGCTAGTTCGGGGCATGCACAATTTTGTGCGCGCTCTCTTGTTTCACTTGCGTGTGCTCCAGACACGAGCTCTGTGTGCGTGTGCAGTTGCCCAAAAATAGATCTGCACATGCACAGAACCTTAAAAAAAGGGGGGGGGCGGCATGCCACCCCGACTGGAGAACCGGTTCGGAGGCATGGTAGGCCTAGGTCGCTGCCAGTTCCGGCGACCCAGGCCAGAAAACCATTACTGGTTCAGCCGAACCGGTCTGAACCAGTAGGAACCCACCTCTGATCCAACTTAAATTAAATTTTCTCATTTGGGATTTTAGGTTTAGGTTTATTAGATTTATAAGCCGCCCTTCTCCCAAGGACTCAGGGCGGTGTACAATATTAAAAGAAACACATAATACAAAAGTTAAAAAAAATTAAATAGAATATCCCAAACCCAATTAAAATATGACAATGACATTTTTTTAAAAAAATTCAAATTCAAATTAACAGTGATCAATAATTTGTTTTGTTTTGTTCAGGCCAGGCTGGCTTGCTGGAAAAGCCAACTTTTTAGGGCGTGTCAGAAGGACCAGAGGTCGGGGATTATCCGAAGCTCCGGGGGCAGCTCATTCCAGAGGGAAGGCGCTCCCACAGAGAAGGTTCTCCCCCTGGGGGTCACTAGCCGACACTGTCTGGCCGATGGCACCCTGAGGAGGCCAACTCTGTGGGATCACATTGGACGATGGGAGGCTACCGGTGGCAGTAGGTGGTCTCGCAGGTACCCTGGGCCTAAGCCATGGAGCGCTTTAAAGGTCATAATTAGTACCTTGAATCGCACCCGGAAGACAACCGGCAACCAGTGCCGGCCACCTAAAAGGGGTGTAATATGGGAGCACCTAGGTGCCCCCATGATAACCCGCGCAGCCGCATTCTGGACCAGTTGAAGCTTCCGGGTGCTCTTCAAGGGCAGCCCCATGGACTGGTTTAATCAACCTAGAGCTTCCAAAGGTCCCGGTACTGACTTTCTGTCCTTTCCCTAATACCATTCCTACTCTATCCCAATTCCTAATTTATGTTCACGTGATTTTCTAAATTTTGAATCACCTTCTTGCTTGATTTTCTCGGAGTGACTTGAGTTGCCTTTCAGTCCTAGAGAAAAAAACTTGACTGTCTATTAGATATCAGTTAAGACCAAAAACAGTTCCCTGTTTGATGATGCAGTCAGGTGTGACTCATGGATGGGTTGCTGCCGGCGTTACTGCCAGTTCGCTTCCCGCATGCACAGTTGCTTGTAAAATATTCTGTGCATGCGTAGAACATTTAAAAAGGACAAAAAAAACCTTGCCGGCAATGCCAGCAGCGACCAGGTTCAGAGGCATGACCAGCTTGGGCCAGTGCCAGTTCTGCGACCCAGGCCAACAAACCACTACCGGTTCATGCGAACCAGTACAAACTGGTAGCAACCCACCTCTTGCTTTCCTTTCCCCTGCCTAAAGTCCATCCGTTTGGTCTGACTCTTTGCTGCATTGATCAAGAAGATTCTAAGGTTTCTATTTGTGTACAAACTCATAAGCATGAAGCCTGCTTTATCTTGGTCCATGGACAGTAGGAACATTCTGCACGTTCTTAATTTTCATTTGCAGACTCTGCTACTTAATATAGCCAAGGCTCAAATTGAGAGTTTTAATATAGCAGAGTCTCAAAAGCAAAATTGTCTCTGTCGCCCTATCCTTTCCTTAAATCTTCGTTTGTTCAGACATCTTCCAGAGAAAGCTAAGGTTTCCTCCATATGAATTATTGGTCCTACATAGGGGTTGACTCAAGTGCAGACATTTTAGTGACGTGCTTAATTTTGAAAGCAACTTCTTGGTTAGTTCCTCTTTCTTGCCACCATTCCCTTCTGTTTGATGTTATATTTTTTTCTGTACATCAAAGTTTTAAATAAAAGACCCATTTGTGAATGTTCCATTTAAATTTGCAACTAAATGGCCATACAGTTAAAATCGAGGAAGTTATAAGTACCCCAAACAGTTGAAGCCATCATTCAGTTTTGATGGCCAGCCAAAAATTGGGAGATCTAAGAGTGATATGATGTGAGTCCATTGTCCTTTTCCTGTGATCGGCAAGGAAGAACAACTATGGAACAAGGTAATTATAACCAAAGGTGGTATTCATCCAGTTCTGACCGATTCCTGCGAACTGGTAGTGGAAATTTTGAGTAGTTTGGAGAACCGTCAAATACCACCTCTGGCTGGCCCAGCCCCTATCTATTCTCTGCCCCCCGAGTCCCAGCTGATCGGAGTCCCAGCTGATCGGTTGGGTTGTCTTCTGTTGCTCTGCATAGGAGAACAGAACTGGAAAGCAGGTTAGTGGTATGGAGAGGGGATGGGGATTTTACAGTATCCTTTCCCCAGGAATGGGGAAGGAATGAGGATTTTGCAGTATCCTGCACTGCCACGCCCACCAAGCCATGCCCACCCACAAAGACAAGCCAGTCCACCAAGCCACACCCACAGGACCAGTAGCAAAAAATTTTTGAATCCCACCACTGATTATAACCTGTGATGTTCCTTTTCTTAATCAAAATATATAGCTTTTTGATGACCAGGAGATGTAGCTTGTTTTATGTATTTTTTTAAGGAAATCTTTTTTCCCCCTCCAAAGGCTCTCGGGTGTTAAGATCTCACTTTTAAGGAAAGTTTAAAGGCCTTTTGAGACGTTAGGAAGCCAAATGGGTGCCTTAATCTTTACAGCAGATTAATATTCTCAATTTGGCTCTAAATCACTGCCTCCCCCCCAAAGGAAAAAGTGATTCTAATTTTTGGGGAGATGTTGAGGGTTAAAGAAATGAAATAATGTGCTTTAAATGTCTACAGGCATTTCAAACTTGTCCCAAGTACCAGAAGAATTCCAAAAATATTGGTGTTGCCCATTCCAGCAATCTATTTGGGGCTATAGAAAGGCACTGGGGTCTACTGGTTGCCTAGGCCAATGCCAACTCTATTTATTCTCCTGACACCCTCATTTCAACCAATATCCTATATTTCAGACATAATTCAGAAGCATTTATTTCCCTTTCGATTTGATGTAGATGGATTGTCTCCCTGCAACTCCCAAATGCTCTTCCTCATTCGAGGTTATTTGCTATATTAAGTACAGTAAGCCATCTCTCTCTCTCTCCCTCCCTCCCTCTCCCTCTCCCTCTTCTTCTCCCTTTCTCTCTCTCTCCCCCCCTTTTCCCTCTCTTTGTCCTTCTCTTTCTTCCTCCCTCCTTCCCTCTCCCTGCCTCTTCCTCCCTCTCCTTCTCTTCCCCCCTCTGTCTTTTGCTCTGTTTTTGAAAAACACATGTTAAAATAACCATACTTGTTGATTTGAATGGTTGAATGAGCTATTTTTCTCCTACTGTCGACAGCAATTCCTAACACTGTGACTCAGTTCACATCAAGCCATAATTTGGCCGGTTGGTTTTCGACTTAATATGTTGCAAACATATTAGCAATCAAGCCCAATTATGGCTCGTTCAACAAACCGTGTCTTTAAAGTCTTCCTTTTGGATCTTGCTAGCAAGTGAATCTCTCTATGGGTATGTGCCACTGCTCTGATAATGTATGTATAGGTGTGTCTGAGTCTGCCTGTAAACATGGAATGGAGAAAGAGCAAATTCCTTTTCTCCCACACCACAATCCTAATCAAATACCTCCCACAACCCAGTTACTTTTAGGAATTTTTTTTAAAAAAAATGTGGGAACATCCAATTCTGGATGCCTTTTAGCACATTTAGTTTGGGTGCTTAATGTTCACAGCACATGATCTCTTTCACGTTGACAAAGGATCCATAAAAGGAAAGTCTATAATATTATCCCCATGTGGCAGATGTGTGTGGAGGAATGAGAAAATCACCTACAGTAATCACAGAAGAAGCTACTGTGTGATTTTCTATCAGTCTTAAGTCATAAGCACACATACACAAAAAAATCTTGCAAAAAAGAGGACTAGCATGTAGACTTATATACTGCTTCACAGGGCTTTACAGCCCTCTCTAAGCAGTTTACACAGTCAGTCTATTGCCCCCAACAATCTGGGTCCTCATTTTACTGACCTCAAAAGGAGGGAAGGCTGAGTCACGGCTTGAGCCAGTCAGGATCGAACTCCTGGCAGTGAGCAGAGTTAGCCTGCAATACTGCACTCTAACCACTGTGCTACCATGGTTCCTCAAATGTTGAATGAAAATCTTGAATGTAATCTCACAAGGGACATGGAAGGCACACCTGGATCACACATTGCAAGCAGCCAATAGATCCTCAAACACAATTAAAATTTTATTTTACACAGGCAGAGGTTATTTAGTACTTGCTGCCTTAAAACTTTTTGAGGCCAAAACATTGGCACAAATTCTATATGGGGCACAAACAGGAATCCTTGCAAAGAATGACTTGCTAGAAACCATACAAACCAAATTCCCATTACCATCTTAGCTGCACCCAACGGAACTCCAAATCCCCAGTTAAGAATTGAGACAGGCATGCCTCAAATTCAGGTAAAAGCCTGGAAGATGATGATCATTCATTGGCTTAAAATGCATTTCTTTCCAGAGGGACTGTCCCCTCTAGTGTTGACTGACAATTTCCCCTCCCCCTGGAAACAGGCAATTGATCACAAGCTGGGCTCTTATGGGCCCTCACCAGTATTCTTAATGTCTCTAGGCTTTGATCAAGCAAAGCAAGTAGTAATCAATAGAATGAAGGACATTGAGTTCCAAGAAGAACTAAATAGGTTGCTTCTCCACAGTAGGGACAGAATTAAACAAGGTGTGTGGGAATCGGCAAGATATCTAAATGACCTGATCTTCCCAAAACAAAGAATAGCTTTCTTCAGAGCCAGATTTAACATTCTTCCTTCAGCACTCCTCCAGGGCAGGTATAAGAGAACACCTATAGCCGAATGGGTTTGTATATGTGGTAAAGGAGAAGTGGAAGATAATTCACATGTTCTATTACACTGCGAGCTATATAGAGCTTGTAGGTCTGCACATATTGTCCCCTTATTAGAGAGATTGCCAGAGAGGGCAGACAATTTTTATCTAGGCTTTCTCCTCCAGGACACAAACCCGGCTACCACGTATGCCGTGGCAAAGTTCTTTGCGGCTGCAATGTCCACAAGAAAAAAATTGGTTACAGAAATATAGTTGTCATCTTGTACCAATTATTTGGACATATCTCTAACAATTTCTGGACCATTGTATTTACTCCCATACTTACCGGCTTTGCACCCAGGTAAACCAGGGAGTGACCCAAAAAATTTGAGAACATGTGTGTTATTCTCCACTTTTAATGTCAATACCTTTTAATTATATCTTAATGCCAGTACTTTTTAATATATTGTAAATGTATGTAATGTGTATTGCTGGTCTTTGACCGTAATAAAGATTTATACTATACTGAATGTAATCTCAGTTCCATGAACACCAGCAAGTGTGTCAGTTCATACTACAATAACAACATTTTTTTCTTGAGAATTTGTATTAATCTGTAGCTTCCAGGCATACAGGTAGTATGTAGTAGAGAGTGATGGGTTCTGGATCCCATTCCAACCGTATGGTTGGAACGGGCCCGGCATTGTCCACATGGGCGCACACAGTGCACGCATGTGTCTTACCACTTCTGTGAGCCTCCACAATGTTCCAGCTGCTCAGCGGATCGTCACGCAGGCTCTGTACGTGCCGTCCGTGTGCGTGGAAGTGCCGAAGACTTAAAAGACCGGTAAGGAGTTCGGGCGGGCGGGCGGGTCCTCCAGAACACCATACCGGAACGGTATCCGGTGCTCTGGGCAGGCTCCAGTATGCCCGTACCGGGGTGTACTGCATGCACATATGCCCGTACTGGGGCGTACTGCATGCAACCCACCACTGGTAGTAGAGCAGAAAATAATTGTTCTGAGATTTTCCTTCCTGGAAAAACGTCCTTCCTTTCCCTTTTCTTTCTTTTTCAATCACCTAACATGTCTGCTGAAGAAAGGGAGGGAGAACTGTGAACATCTGGAGCTGTATATATTCTGATGTATTCTGATGCTGAATTCTTTTGCAGTTCCACCATGAGCTCGTGAGCAGAAAGTGCTAAATAAATCAATCCATTTGCAGAAGGTAGATGGAGGAAGATGCATTAAACAGGGATGGTGAGCAGAGGACCAGATGCACAAAAAAAAGCAGTTAAGGATCAGATGCCAACCCTGAACCTGATTTTGCCCTGGAGGTTTCAACATCATTCCAGGTGAACTACAGAAGATAAGAATTACAGAAGATAAGAAGTGGCAAGAATTGTAAGAATTTTTTTGACCTGTGGTAGAAAAATTGTAATAATAATTATAGCAATGGCTAAGAAGGTTGCAATATGCCATCGTATGCAAATCATGGCACGGCTACCATTGAATCAGAACTGTTTTTGGTTTTCTCCCCCCAAGTCATCTGATAACAAGCAATATTTTTTCAGAGAGAGGGGAAAGTGAGAGGAGGAGAGGGAGGGGGAGGCAGGAGGAGGAAGGGAGAACAAAATTTGGTGCAATTTGCATGGGTGAAGCATGACATTCTGACACTATAATAAAATTACAAAACAATAAAATAACAGTTGGAAGGGACCTTGGAGGTCTTCTGGTCTAACCCCTTTCCTAGCAGGAGACTCTATACCCAGGATGGCAAACCTATGGCACGCGTGCCACAGGTGGCACATGGAGCCATATGTCAGGGCACGCAAGACACTGCCCTGTCAGCTGGCCAGTGCGCATGTGTGCACTGGCCAGCTGAGTTCACCCTTTTTAAAGCCATTTTTCACCTTCCCCAGGCTCAAGAGGCTTTATAGGAGCCTGGGGAGGGTGAAAAGAGCCTCCCCCGACCCCCATCAGAGGCCTTCCGGAGGCTTCATGAGCTTCCCTGAAGCCTCCGGAGCGCAAAAAACAGACCTATGGGCAAACCAGAAATTCGGGAACAGACTTCTGGTTTGCTTGGAGGGTCGTTTTAAGTGATCTGGGGGCTTCAGGGAAGCCTCCTGAAGGTCCCTGAAGCCTCCGGAGCGCTCAAAATGATCCTCCAAGCAAAAATTCTGAGTGAATCCAGGAAGAGGGAAGAGGCGGAGAGGCTGGAAGTGTGTGCTGTGCACAGGCTGTGAATTCTAAAAACGTATGAATGAATCCAGGAAGAGGGAAGAGGCAGAGGGGCTGGAAATGTGTGTGCTGTGCACAGGCTGTGGGTTTTGAAAATGTCTGAGTGAATCCAGGATTAGGGAAGAGGCAGAGGAGCTGGAAGAGTGTGTGCTGTGCACAGGCTGTGAGTTTTTAAAACTTTAAGTGAATCCAGGAAGAAGGAACAGGCAGAGGTAATGTTGAAGACCGGCAAGGACAGTCATATTTCCTCTGTAAGTAGCTGTTTTATTGTTGTGTACTTATTTTATTCTTATTTAAGTAGTAAGTGCACAAAATAATAAATTTCCTTTTTTTATATCTTCTTTTTGTAGGTCATTCTTTGGGGCAAATAATTCAGTGACATCGACTTGTCCACTCCCACCCGGTCATGATCACCAAGCCACTCCCACCCAGTCACATGACTACCAAGCCACTCCCACAAAACAAGCCACACCTATATAATAGGTTCTAAAAAATTTTGAAACCTACCACTGGTGAACACCCACACATGCACCTCTTTTTACTGTGCATATACATACACACACAAACACACCTTCTTTTTACTGCGTGTGCAGATCAGGGTGGGCTTCAAAAATTTTAGCAACGGGTTCTCTGCTCAGTTGCGGGGTGGGTATGGCCATGATGGGTGTGGTCTAATTGGTCTCCTGAAGCACCGGGGGGGCATTTTCACCTTCCCCAGGCTCCAGAAGCTTTCCTCCAGCCTCTGGGAGGGCAAAAACTGCCTCCCCGGGCTCTAGAGGCCTTCTGGGAGGCCCATTTTCCCCCTCCCCAAGCCTCCGTGTGGGCCCTGCACTTACCTCACATCCAAAACAAGCCACATGGAGACTCCTGGGACAGGCGTGGTAGAGTGGCAGTGGCGGGGCGTGGTGAGCAGGGCCAGCCAGGGGTGGGATTTGGAGGTTCCCCGAACTGGCCATTACGTTAGCTACGGGTTCTCCCAAACCCGGACAAACCCGTAGCAGCCCAACTCTGGTGCAGATACAGCTCCTCCTTTTTTTAAAAAAATATTTTTAGCAGCCACAGGTGTGCTGGAATGCTGAAGAATTTCATTATTTCTGCGCTTTGATGCAATGGAGCTAATCTGTAGATCCCACTCTCAATAAAAAAAGATTGAAAGGCAATTCTCCCTCAGGTTTCTCTCTTCTCTCCACACCCTTTTGTGTTTTGCTACACAGTTGTATGCTTCAAGGGAAAAAAAATCCCGTTACATGCATCTCGATAGTTTAGAAGGAGCAACACATACAATAGCTCCGCTGAGACAGAAGATATTTAGAAATGCATATTTTTGTGAAATTGCAGATGTGAAAATATGATGGGTCAGCCTGGGGAATGAACATATATACAAATCTAACACAGGCTGGCTCTGTTCTGTACACCCCCTCCTCTCCAGGGGTGTACAGAACAGAGCCAAGTTGGGGTCTTAAGAGTCAAAGAGGAAAAGTTTAACCATGTAGCCCTTTTCTTAAATTTCCAATAAAATACTGACGCTGATAAAGTGACTTTCCTCTTGATACAAGGAGGTTTTAATCCAAGTCCTGGATGTGTGTGTGTGGGGGGGGGGGGTAATATCTAATCCCCTTCCCACTATATATGCAAAAATCCAGGAATCTTAACCCTTGAAGCTAAACTAAAGGTTCGCCTTAAGAACCAAAGCTTTTCTGACTGGTAATAAACCTATTCTAACCTTACTTTAGAGATAGGAAATGGTTGGTCATTCGGATATTGTTGGACTGAAACTCCCATTTTTCCTCGTCCTTCAATAGTCTGGTTAGTATTGAAGGTCGTTGGAGTTCTCCAGGCCTTGATAGCCACAATTGTAGTAGAGGGACTTGCAGAAAGTTTTGCTTCTTCATGCAATTGCTTTTGGGGAAAACGTGAACTCCAACAAAATCTTGGCAGGCATTGTGTCACTCTTATCCTTCCATGCGGTTCTAAATGATTTGGTTATATTTACGTTGCAGTTATTCTTTCCCAGACAACTCCCATACGACTTTAGCAACATCCCTTCCCCAACACAGTTCTAGGCTGCTTAAACAGAGGGATAGAATCAAGATCATGTGAAGCACTAATACCAATTTATAATGCCTTGGTAAGGCCACACTTGGAATACTGCATCCAGTTTTGGTCACCACGATGTAAAAAAGATGTGGAGACTCTAGAAAGAGTGCAGAGAAGAGCAACAAAGATGATCAGGGGACTGGAGGCTAAACATATGAGGGACGGTTGCAGGAATTGGGTATGTCTAATTTAATGAGAAGAAGGACCAGGGGTGACATGATAGCAGTCTTCCAATATCTCAGGGGTTGCCACAAAGAAGAGGGAGTCAAGCTATTCTCCAAAGCATCTGACGCAGGACAAGAAGCAATGGGTGGAAACTAATCAAGGAGAGAAGCAACGTAGAACAGAGGAGAAATTTCCTGACAGTTAGAACAATTAATCAATGAAACAACTTGCCTCCAGAAGTTGTGAATGCCCCAACACTGGAAGTTTTAAAGAAGATGTTGGATTATCATATGTTTGAAGTGGTGTAGGGTATCCTGCCTAAGCAGCTGGTTGGACTAGAAGATCTCCAAGGCCTTTCAGAACTTCCATGAGGTCCATTTTTTGCCCTCCCAAGGCTCCAGAGGCTTTCTTCGAGCCTCTGGGATGGTGAAAACGGCCTCCCGGGCTCCGGAGGAACTCCAGAACTTCTGGGAGGCCTATTTTTCAGCCTCCCTGAACCTCCGCCGGGCCCTGTACTTACCTGGCAACCCAAACAGCCACATGGAGGCTCCTGGAAGGGGTGGGGTGGGGTGGGTGAGGCCAGTCGGGTGGGATTTGCAGGTTCACTGAACTGGGCAGTTTCTTAACTAGATTGCCCAAACTCGTGTGAACTTGCAGCAGCCCACCCTGTCCCTGCCTTAGATGAAAAATTTTCTCCTCCTGGAACTTTTTGCTAAAAAAAAAAAAGGACAGTCTCATTTGATTCCACATTAGTATTTGCATGCATCTGGAATGGTCTGTGAAAACGGATAGGCAAGGGTATGTATCCAAATAAACCCAGATGTGAATTCTCCACAGCCTCTCAGGCAACATTAGTACAGCACCTAATAATAGCAGCCATACCGTCTGACACTTATTTCCCTGAACATCTTCCCACAGCATCAATGGCATCTGTTGTCTGCACAGGACAAACAGGTCAGTCTCTGTGGCACAGAACAACAAATGGATCCAAATTTGGCATCCAAACGTCAACCTCCAGAGAAGAGTGAGGGGAAAACATTTCAATCCACCCAGATGTTCAGCTGCTGGCTGCAGACTTGCATATGTCAATGCAACATTTGTCAGAAGAAAGCACTAGTAGGGAATTGCTGAACTAGAACTGATCAGGGAGATTCTTTCTCTTCCCTTTATTCTCTAGATAAGGTTAACATTATAAGAAAACACCTCAGATTTATGTTCAGAATGAGTCACTCTGTTATAGTCATGTCACCTGTTTTGTTTTTCTACTTTATTTTATTTTATTTTATTATTATTTTATTTTATTTGTAAAGGTAAAGGTTCCCCTTGCACATATGTGCTAGTCATTCCCAACTCTAGGGGGCGGTGCTCATCTCCATTTCAAAGCCAAAGAGCCAGTGTCGTCTGAAGACGTCTCCATGGTCATGGGAGTGGCATGACTAAATGCCGAAGGCGCACAGAATGCTGTTACCTTCCCACCAAAGATGGTTCCTATTTTTCTATTTGTATTTTTTTACATGCTTTCAAACTGCTGGGTTGGCAGAAGCTGGGACATGTAACGTGCGCTCACTCCCTTATGCAGCACTAGGGATTCAAACCGCCGAACTGCCGACCTTTCTGATAGACAAGCTCAGCGTCTTAGCCACTGAGCCACTGTGTCCCTTAATTATTTTTTTTATAAATAACTCAAGGTGGCAAACATATCCAAAACACTTTCCTCTTCCTATTTCCCCACAACAACCCTGTGAGGTGGGTTGGGCTGAGAGTGATTGGCCAAAAGTCACCCAGCTGCATTTCATGGCTAAGGCAGGACTCAAGTGTCCCGCCTTCTAGTCCGTTTTGCCTTTGTCCTTGCTGTACTTGCCCCTCCCCTACTCACCCACGGCCCTGGATCATGTGGCTGGGAAAAACATCCTGAAAGGCTGTTTTAAAAGCATTTTTAAAGACTTTTAAAGCACTACTTTACAAACTGGCAGCAGAACTGCTGTTTAAGCCACCAGCAACCCCTCCCCTATTCACCCGGCGGCCCTCGATCATGTGGCCACACTGGTGAGATCACCCCTCAGTCAGCTGGCCCTCCCCTGTACCCTTCGGCCTTACCTTCGGCAGCAGCGGTGTGATCAGAAGTGCAGCTCAACTGGAGAAATAACTAACCAGAAGTGCAGCAGGAGTGGATGCTCGCTGGAAGATAAGGCCAACAGTGAGGGGCGGGGTGAGGGGCGGGGCTGAATACCACCACTCCACAGACTGGATACTTTGCATTGGCAGGCTGTATCCGGCCTGTGGGCTGTAGTTTGAGGATCTATGCTTTATCACTTCATCCTGTTTAATCCAGAGAATAATTGTTACATTAGGTTTCTGAGCACATTTAAGGTTTGTTCTGAAACCTCCATGGGGGCTATTTTGAGTTCAAATCATAGGTGGTTTAGTGGATCGAGGAAGAGAAGAGACGAGAGCCAGGACTTCAAGGAACACAGGTTTATTCAAAAGCAACTATGTACAAGCGATTCAAAAGTATCCCACGCTTGACATCTATTTAAACAGGCTGTCAAAGCAGGGGGACCAATGGGCGCGCTCCCGGCATCTGGTAACTGATGACGCTGCGCCCTAGCCAATCAGGGCGCCTCTAGCGGCTAGCAACAGGCTATGCTGCGCCTCAGCCAATCAGGGCGCAGCCTGGTCTGTTGCTAGCCGCCAGGTTGTTTGTCGAGGACTTTTCGAGTCCTCAACAGATGGTATTCATCAGGTTCTCACCGATTCTGGAGAACTGGTAGGGGAAATTTTGAGTAGTTCAGAGAACCAATAAATACCACCTCTGATTGGCCCCATCCCCATCTATTCTCTGCCTCCCGAGTCCCAGCTGATCAGGAGGAAATGGAGATTATACAGTATCCTTCCCCTGCCATGCCCACCAAGCCACATCCACAGAACCAGTAGTAAAAAAATTTGAATCTCACCACTGGTTCATAGTAAGGCTCAAATCTTAGTCAACGGTTCTCATGTGCCAGGAGTAAAACATCAGTACAAGCAATTTAAACAAACTTTTGTGCTTAATTTGCTTTGTGAATACTATCTCCTTTTTCATCCTGTTTAGGGGGGGGGGGAAGGCTAACGTGATTTTTTTTTATAGATAACAGATTTGGCAATAACTCACATATAGACACACAAAACACAGACCTTAGATTCAGGCAAGGCGACATTATGAGTTGAAATTTTCATAGTCCCAAATTTGTAGCAGCATTTTAATTGTCGGCTTTCAAATTAGTCCCTGTGAAACAGATTGAAACAAGTCAGATGCGATTTCAAAGCCTACACCCAAACATCTCCAACATCTGGTCTTTGTTGCCTATTAATTCTTTTGACAGGCATTGAATTTAAAGTGGCTGTAGGTTTAATTTTAATTAAGTATTGAAAAACGACTCTAACGCTATGTGTAGCAGTGAAGTGCAAAATAATTTACAATATCTTGTTAATATTGTTGTTTTGAAGCACATTTTGCTAGCATGGATAATCTTCATAAAGCCTGACGCTAAATTAAATTACTGTATTTTACCGTATATCAAATAAGACTAAGAGTAATGTTGGGTGTATAAAACTTGCTTTTCATTTCCAAGGGTGCAATTTTTTCCCCACTCCTACATATTTGAGATTAAATTTCACAGGCTGCATCACCCATGGTCTTCAGATCCTCCCCGATACTAAATATAATTCAGTGACAGGAAAGTTTCTCAAATGAACAAAGAACAAAAACAGTTTCCAAAAAAAATATTTATTTAAAATTGAAAAGCAGACAATGAGAAATCTTATGCAAAGATACATCTTATTCACAGAACAATAATTTCCAAAATCTGAATTAAGTTTAGGCCATGGATTGTGTTTTGACAGAGATATACCACTTTAAAGTGGTGTGTGTGTGTGTGTGTGTGTGTGTGTGTTTGTCTGTGTGTGTGTGTGTGTGTGTGTGTGTGTGTGTGTGTGTTTTCCAGCATAACTTTGGAAGCAATTTCAAACCAAACTTGGTACACAGATTACTTACTCTCTGAAAAGAAATACTGTGGGGGTAAGACACCCCTAAAACCCCTCGGGGGTGTTCTGTTACAGCATGTTGTGCCTTCAAATGGCTTCTACTGTACTGCCATAAAATGGATTCTACTGTACAGTGCAGTGGAGTTGTCATGTTAATGGCTTCATAGTACTCCACAAGGGGGCTCCCTCTGGTAAGGGGGAAAATCCAACATTAGAAGTTATGTTTGGTCTGGACATTTTCCCCCTATAAATAAATACCCTGGCAACACTGGGTTATCGACACTGTTCAAAAATAAAATAAGCTTCTATTTCATACTTGGATTCACAAAACATGGACTGAATCTATTCTTAACATATTTAAAAATAAAGCCACTGAAATCAATGGAGCTTAAATTGGTCATTGTTCAGCTGATACTTCAGTGTTTCTGCTTCCAAAGATAAATCTATCAATGTGTTAAATGTGTTGAGTGATGTAACTTTCTAAAATGTAATTGTTGTTCAGCAGACAGGTGGTAAACAATGTGCAATGCAATAGTCACGGGTTTACAAGGTGAATTCAAGACATACACTTAGGAACTTCAGGAAAACATAGAAGATAATAATGGGTGACACACTCAGAATGTTAGAAGAAGCCATCCAAGCAGGAGATTATATCACACTGTGGAGTCATTGGATTCAACCTGGGAATAAGAAGAAATTTTCTGACAGTGAGAACAATCAACCAATGGAACAGCTTGCCTTCAGAAGTTGTGGGAGCTTCATCACTGGAGGATTTTAAGAAGAGATTGGATTGCCATTTGTCAGAAATGGTGTAGGGTCTCCTGCTTGGGTGGGGGTGTTGGATTAGATGACCTACAAGATCCCTTCCAACTCTGTTAATCTATAATCTGAATTTGCTTTCCTGTGACTTTAGACCATCATTCTGGGTCCCCAATTTTGGCATACGAGGTTGCATCTTGTCATATCTTTCAAGAATACAACAATATCCTCCTTCAGTCTTTTTCTTCTCAAAGCTACCATATTTTTCAGAATATAAGACACACCAAGATTTTGAAGAGGTAATTTTTTTTTAAGGGGTTTGCTCTCCCTGGCCCCCAGGAGCACTCTGCAGACCTTCCAAACCCTCTGCATGCCCCATTTTTTTTGAGCAAAATAATTCCCCCCTTTTTTTTGCAAAAAATTGGATGTTCAGAGGGTTCGGAAGTCCTGCAGAGTGCTCCTGGGGGCTTGGGAGGGTGAAAATAGCCTCATGTTTGTGAAAAACTGGCCTGTTTTTCACTCATTTTTGCCCTCCCCAGTCCCTGGGAGCACTTTGCAAGCCTCCCAAACCCTCTGCCTGTCCATTTTTGCGAAAAATGGGATGCGGGGGTGGAGTTTCAAGAGGCCAAAAATGCTGTATTCAGTGTATAAGATGCACCCAGATTTTCAACCTCTTTTTTAGGGGAAAAGGGTGCACCTTATACTCCCAAAAATACGGTAAATATTCTCTTTTTCCCCCTCTATACTATTAAAGATGCTTCGGCAGTATCCTCATGAATCTATTGCCTCTGGTTGAACCTGTTCCAACATATCTGACCATGCAATGCCCAGAACCACAATTCAGATTCAGATTTGAATATTAGGATCTGAACACATTGAATATTATAAGTATTACACCCTGAAACTTGGAAAAAAATATTTCAGTGAATGCAGCCTAAAACTGTATTTATATTTTTCAGGAGTCAGGCTGCTTCACTAACTCATACAAGTAGTCCTTGACTTATGACCATTCACTTAGTGACCATTTGAAATTATGACAGCCCCAGCCCAAAAAGTTACTTAAGACCCAGTTTTTAAGTTCTGATGTCAGCCTCCCCCCCAATGATCATGTGATTGGGTTTCAGGCAAGTCAGGTGACTGTGATTTTGCCAGAAAGTGATGTTTACGTCTGGTTTCTGGCAAAACTTGGCCGACATCAAACAATGAGTTTGCTTAACAATCACAGTATTGCTTACGAACTGTGACTATTCATGAATCACTGTCATGAAAAAGATCATAAAAAATGGGCCTGGTCATGTGGCGAGCCATTTTACAATTCTCATGACTTATGACCATAATTTCCAGGCTCAATTGCAGTCATAACTTGAGAACTAGCTGTACTCACTGTGTGAACAGTTACAATACCGTTACCCTTTTCACAAATACTCTTATGGGGGAAATGGGACAACTTGCCACAGCCAACTCATCATGGCCAACTCATCACGGGACAATTTAACAATTCTGTTTAGCTATTTAAAATAAATAAAAAAATATTTTAATTTTTGCCATTCACGTTACATCTTGTCCCTGCTTTTGCATCCTTTCTTTAATGATTATATTCCACAATTTCTTTGATTTTAGTGTAACTCTTTTTCTTCTGTTAGTTGTAGTGAGATAGCCAGGTCAAGTTGTCCTGCAGCGAGATGGCCATGGCCAATTGTTATAGAACCCTCTTATGGAGCCCATCATCTCCTTTCCATCCCTCCCCTGCCCCTCATCTCTCCTCCCCTCTCCTCTCCTCTCTTTTTACTGAAGAACTTAAAATTTCTAGCGATTTCACTGTGTAGTTCTTCAGCTGACTTCTCTAACCTATCAGAATCATTTTGAATATTATTTCTGTCTTTCACATTATTAGCTTTTCCATGGTTTTGTGTGATCTGCAAATTTAATAAGCATTTTCTCTATCTCTTCATCCAATGCATTAATGAAAATGAAGAGTACAGGACCTTTGAAATTAATGCATTAGGGCAACCAGTAGCACCGAAGTTTTAGATTTCAGATTCAGTTGCTCCCCTGTTTGAATGTTATTTTAATACAATTTTCTGTCTGGAATTTGATTAATTTTTTCTTCATTCTGAAGCCACAGTGGTTGATTAAAAAAATACTTTATTGCCCACCAATTCTTTGGGTGGCAAAGATCAAGGCAACTAATTTCTGTAGTTCTTGGAAAGTTCATGTTTTTTAGTCAATCTTACATGACAATCTTATCAGTAATTTACTGCTATTCATTTTAATTCACTGCAGAAAACTCCCTGGCTTGGCTTTCTCCAGTTGTATAAATAGGCTAATTCTTTTACAGGCAACATTTCAACCCAGAAAAATGTAGAATCCAAAGTATACGGCAATTGTGCTCTTTTCTGCATATTAATTTGGCCAGTGTAATTTAGACCAATCGATTTAAAAATATAGAGCAAGTGAAATTCTCCAGCATTGATAATAATAAAAGAGTGGATACATTTCTTTCCGATAAAAAGATGACCAAATTATATGTTTCACAAGAGAGAACAGATGTATAATAGTTATTAGAAGTTCTGGAATGTTAAGTGAATGGACAGGCAATTAAAGGGGACAATTAAGAATTGAAAGAGGTTGGGGAAAAAATGATGAAGCTGTATAAAAGGCGGTTACCTGCTGTTGCTTCTATTCCAGTTCATCATTTTTACCTGTTATTAGATATAGAGATGTCCCTTTAATAAAATAATGTTCTATTTTAAACAATGGTATTCTGTTCATTTTTTGTAAGGGACGTGGTGGTTCAGTGGCTAAGACATTGAACTCGTCGATCAGAATGGTCGGCAGTTTGGCGGTTTGAATCCCTAGCCCTGCATAATGGAGTGAGCTCCCGTTACGTGTCCCAGCTTCTGCCAACCTAGCGGTTCAAAAGCATGTAAAAAAATGCAAGTAGAAAAATAGGAACCACCATTGGTGGGAAGGTAACTGCATTCCATGCACCTTCGGCATTTAGTCATGCCAGCCACATGACCAGGGAGATGTCTTTGGACAGCACTGGCTGTTCGGCTTTGAAACAAAGATGAGCACTGCCCCCTAAAGTCAGGAACAACTAGCATATATGTGCGAGGGGAACCTTTACCTTTACCTTATTTATGTATTTGTTTAACTTAAGTGCTGCCCAACTGCAGATTGACCCTGGCCTGGTCATAATACTAGACAAGATATAAATAACAACCTACACAACCAGTAAACAGGTGGCAGATCTAGTCAACACATAAAACAATGCGCCCAAGTGGAGTTGCAACATATCATACCCAAATCCAGGAGGAATAGTTCAGGGCTTTAAGGATCTCCAGAACACCATTGTGGTGGGAGCTACCCAGATTTCAAGGAGACCCTCATTCCAGAAAGCAGCTGAAACAATAGAGAAGGCACACTTTCTGACTCCTGAAAGAAGACCCTGTTCCATTGCATCCTATTAATGGAACTGGCCCTATACCGCTGGAGACTGGTAATCTCTCAAAAAGCCATGCTCTAAGGCAGATAGGCTCGGCAGGCCATAAGCAGCAATGTGCATCAGACTCAGAAGCAAACATACATCTTGGTAGATGTATGTAATGATAATACATTATTTGCATTTGTTTGAAGCATACAAAGAGAAGGACTACACATTTTCTGGAAATAGAAGAGTAGTCAGTGGAGTCTTTGTTCTAATGGTTACGTATGATCTATATATGTGGTCCCAGTTGCCTGTCCAGCTGATGTATTTTACACTAAATGCATTTTCTGTAGAGTACTGTTTTAGACCCATATGTAACACAGAACAGGAGTCCAAATGGAATCATAGATGATGATGATGATGATGATGATGATGATGATGATGATGATGATGATAGAGAGAGAGAGAGAGAGAGTGAGAGATATGGGAGAAAGAGATGGATGATAGAGATGGATGGATGATAGATAGATGGATATTAGATATAGAAAATAGACAGACAGACAGATAGATAGATACTGTAGATGATAGATGATAGATGATAGATAGATAGATAGATAGATAGATAGATAGATAGATAGATAGATAGATAGATAGATAGATAGATAGATAGACAGATGATAGATAGATAGATGATAGATGATAGATAGATAGATAGATAGATAGATAGATAGATAGATAGATAGATAGATAGATAGATAGACAGACAGACAGAGAGACAGGGACAGGGACAGGGACAGGGACAGGGACAGGGACAGGGACAGAGACAGAGACAGAGACAGACAGATAGAAGACAGATAAACAGAAGATACATAGATGAGAGAAAGGGGGGTGAGAGAGAAATTAGATGATATAGATGGATGATAGAGAGATTGATATTAGATATAAAAATAGATAAATGATAGACAGGCAGACAGATAGATGATAGATAGATAAACAGATGATAGATAGACAGACAGACAGACAGACTGATTGATAGATGATAGGGAGATATAGAGATTTTTCTAAATATAAAATAAAAATAGAAATAACAACAATGGAAAAAAGAGGAAGGAAAGGAAATAGAGGAGATAAAGAGAAGAAAATACAAAGAAACAAAAAGTAGTAACTTCTGACTTTTTCAGTGCCGTAAAGTACCTAATAAAGTTATAAAAGCAAAGGTAAAGCTTTCCCTTATCCATTCGTATCTGACTCTAGGGCTGGTGCTCATCTCCGTTTCTTAGCCAAGGGAGCCAGCATTGTCCAAAGACACTTCTGTGGTCATTTGGCCAGTATAACAGCAGCCTCAGCGGAGAGCGTGCAGTGAAGCACGTAATGCTAATACTTTCCCACCAAAGTGGTACCTATTTATCTACTCACACTTTTAATGCTTTCAAACTGCTAGGTGGGCAGCTGATAAGTTCATTAAAGTTATTGTATCAGTTTTTCACTTATACCAAATGGTAACTCCTATCCATTTCTATAGCAATAACACATCAAAACCCTAATTAAGTCAAAAATTTATTTCTTTTTCTCTTTCACATAGAAAGTCCAGAAGCAATTTCCAAATAACCTCAAAACAATTTACATTCTTATCCTTAATTAGTGCAGTCAACTTCTCCATCCCCAATTCCATCATTTTCTCACTCAATCCATTCTTCCATTGTAGGACATGACACTATTTTCAGTTTGTGGGCATTTAGGATTCTTGCAGCCATCAAGATATATTATATAGCCACAAAGTGCCCCCCCCCCAATTTCTAACAGTTCTAGAAGAAAACTGTCCCGTTTCCATTGTAAATCCATTTTTAAGATCTTCTGGATTAAACCATGAATCTGTTTCCAAATTTTCTTTGCCTTATTTCCTTTCTGATTGAGAATTCAGAGCAGGAAAAACACTCCAAACGCTGCATATGGATTGTTCAAAGTGTGGTGGGGTTGTTGTATTATATTTTGTGTGCAGTCAATATGGGTAGTTGTTTGGGATGTGACCCAACCAAAGTTCAAAGTCTCATCATGGGAGCACTAAGCATGAAGCATATGCTGTATTTCCTACCACATCTCTCTACCTTATACAAACTCATGGGACTTACAAGTGCCTACTTTAACTGGGGCAGGCCCAATGCCGGCATTCCTTTCAGTTCAATTAGTGAATACTTTAAAAATATGTGTGGAGGAAAGAGAGAAATTTGGGAAAAAATCAGAATAAAATTTATGACCCGTAGACATGCATCACATTTTTAAAAGGTCAGGGGAGACTAGCTAAGAGAGAGAGAGAGAAACCATACCCTGTGAATTCTGACAGCTACTAGCACATGTGCAATTATGCACTCAGAAAAACTTCAGTTTCCACTCTAGACTTCGTTAAAGAATTGAAGGAAAAGAATATATATTAGCTGGAGGAATGATCCCCAGGGTTTCATTACCCTGTTCACACAAATAAAGCCCCCAGGGTTATAATATTATTATCCTTGTCTTCCTAATATTCAGCTCCTATACCTTACTCACTTTGTTTTTGAATAACAAAAGAGCACCTGGAAGTAGTCAAATATCCTGGCCCAAAGATGAGATCAACAATACTTCAAGGGGAGAAAAATATGTTGCATTTATTTATATTGGTTTCCTAACTGTGGAGGATCATGTTTTAAGCTACCGGTCACCCACATTCTCTAGGAGCAGCTCCATAATTCCTTACATTTCCCCTAGGTGGGAATTACATATTTCTCAGAGTAGAAACTTATATGGAATGGAATAGAAGGGAAGGGAAGGGAAAGGTGGGGTGGAGTGGGGTAGGATGGGGTGGACTGGACTGGAGTAGACTGGACTGGACTGGACTAGAATAGGAATAGGAATAGGAATAGGAATAGGAATAGGAATAGGAATAGGAATAGGAATAGGAATAGGAATAGGAATAGGAATAGGAATAGGAATAGGAATAGGAATAGGAATAGGAATAGGAATAGGAATAGGAATAGAATAGTGTTCTATTCACTGTAGTCCTGTTCATTATTAACAAAACAGAAGAATATAGGGACCTTGGAGGTATTCTAGTCCAACTGCCTGCTCGATTCCAGACAAATGGCTGTCCAATCTCTTCTTGAAATCCTCTAGTGATGGAGCACCCACAACTTCTGGATGTAAGCCATTCCACTGATTAATTGTTTTCACTGTCAGAAAACTTCTCCTTTGTTCAAGGTTGGCTCTCTCTTTAATGACCATCCACCTGTTATTTCTTGTCCTGACCTCAGGTGCACTGGAGAATAAATTGCCAACCTCTTCACCATGACAGTCCTCAAGAACTGGAAGACAGCTATCATGTCAGACGTATACAGTATGTCCATTTCTCCCATTGTCTCTAGTAGTAAGTACAGGGTCAGCCTCAATATTAGATAAGGTGAGATAGTTTTGTCTTGAGTGGCATATATTCATAACTATCACCATGTGTCAGGTTGCAATAAGGAAGACTCTGCCATCACCAAGGAGGAAGAAAAGTTCACTTTGTTAGTTTTGTTTTGTTCCTTGCCTGGTATGAAAGGAAAATGCTATTTTATTCTTTGCCTTGGGCAGAAAAACATCCTGGGCCAGCCTTGAGTAAATATCTTTTTCAGGTCTTTTGAAACACTTAAATCTGCTTACAAAAGCAAAAATAAACCCTGGACTAGAAAGATCTTTAATCTGATCTGGCAAGTTTCTTTTCAAACCACAGTGGATCAAGAAAGGAGAAGTTCCATTAGTCCATAGATGCTTCAGCTATAATCCTTTTATTCTCCTGAACATTTTGATTCTTCTCCAGATTTATCCATAGGAATCGACATTGCGCCAGATCGGTCTTTCTACTTATCCCAATATTGTCTCTCTAGCAAGAGTGAGCTTCCTTTTGTTACCCATCATTTTTGGATGAGAGCTGATAATTGCAAAGTGGGTTGGAGAGAAAGCCATGGGTGCAGGACTCTTTTGGAAGCAGGATGTTCAGGTTGGTGCATTAAAGGTAAAGATTCCCCTTGCACATATGTGCTAGTTGTTCCCGACTCTAGGGGGTGGTGCTCATCTCTGTTTCAAATCTGTCTCCGTGGTCATGTGGCCGGCATGACTAAATGCCTTCCCACCAATGGTGGCTCCTATTTTTCTACTTGCATTTTTATGTGCTTTCAAACTGCTAGGTTGGCAGAAGCTGGGACAAGTGATGGGAGCTCACTCCATTACATGGCACTAGGCATTCGAACCATCAAAATGTCAACCTTTTTGATCAACAAGCTCAGTGTCTTAGCCGCTGAGCCACCACAACCCTTAAAAACTGTGATATGCATATTTTCATAGGTTTTCTAGCCAAATATGGAAGGAAACCATACCACTAGTCATCAGCCAGCATGGTTAGAGGAGATTCTGAGGGATACACGAAGGGGTGTTGAATATGAATTAGGCAAGATGTTCATTGACACCTGCATTTCAGGATATCAGGATTAAACTCATACAAGGTTGATGCTCGATCATGGTTTGATAAGCTTTCTAAGTTGCATAGCAAGACTTGCCAGTTTCTCTTTCTGCTTTTAGTTTGTATCTCTGTTGAACATTTAGTCTGATGCCTTAATTTTCAAGAGGGCCTTCATAAGATGCTATGTGAAAGCGAGGGCAATCAAAATCTACATGCTTGTGTAGTCTTTGAATTATGACCCCAACTGGGCCCAAAATTTCCATTGCTAAGCAAGGTGGTTGTTAACTGAGTTGTGCCTGATTTTATGACCTTTTTGTTGCAGTGGTTGTTAAGCTAGTCACTGCATTTGTTCAGTGAATCATTCGGCTGTTCCACAAATTCAGTTTCCCCCGTTGACTTTGCTTATTGGAAGCCAGCTGAGAAGATTGCAAATGGCAATCACATGACCCCCTGAATGCTTTGTTGTTGCTAGTTGCAAAGTCGTGTTCGACCCATCGCGACCCCATGGACAATGTTCCTCCAGGCCTTCCGGTCCTCTATCATCCTCTGGAGTTCATTTAAGCTCATACCAACTGCTTCGGTGACTCCATCCAGCCACTTCCTTCTCTGCCGTCCCCTTCTTCTTTTGCCCTCCATCGTTCCCAGCATTAGGCTCTTCTCCAGTGAGTCCTTCCTTCTCATTAGGTGGCCAAAGTATTGGAGCTTCCTTGTCAGGATCTGGCCTTCTAAAGAGAAGTCAGGGTTGATCTCCTCTAGGACTGACCGTTTGATCGCCTTGCAATCCAAGGGATTTGCAGGAGTTTTCTCCAGCACCATAGATCAAAGACCTCAATTCTTTGGCACTCAGCCTTTCTTATGATCCAACTTTCACAGCCATACATTGCAACTGGGAAAACCATGACTGCTGTAACGATAATAAATACATGCCAGTTGCCATGTGCCCAAATTTTGATGATGTGATTGTGGGGATACTCCAATGGTCGTTAAGTCACTTTTTTCAGTGGCATTGTAACTTTGGTTGCTAAAGAAATGGTTGTAAGTTAAGGACTACCAGTAATCTTGTTCTCTGAGCTTGCTTGTTTTCTTGCACTAGATAACACCATCAGTGCTAGTCATTGCATAACCACTAGCACTGAGGATGTTACCTCGTTTGGGTAATGAAACGTTTGCAAGATAACAAGCAAGCTCAGAAAGTAACAATGACCTCTCATTTCAACCGTGAACTACAACTATTCTCCTTTATTGCTACAAGAATTGTAAATTCCTTTTGGGTCATGCTTATTAGCTATAATCATACAATCTGTCCAACTAGCTTTGTTGAGGCATCCTCAGTTGGGGCAAGGAAGGGGCAGATGACAAAAATGAGCATCACAATGTTGTAAATCCCATTGCTCTTGTACCTGTTTGATGACATCCCGTGCTAGTCACACTGCACTGCAATGTCAAAATGCTTATTTTGTCATTTTGATAAAATTGACAGATTTTGAATTCAAACATAGACATATACAGCCAAGTAACACACTTCAGTACCTTTTTTCTCAACTCTCTCTCTCCCTCCCTCTCCCCCCACTCTCTCTCTCTCTTTCTCTCTCTCTTTCCCTCTCCCATTCTCTCTTTCTCGCTCTCTCTCTCCCCCCCACACACTTTTTTGTTAAAGAATATTGAACTCTCTTTTCATTTTGATCCACTCCAACAAGCTGTTTTTTGATAGCTGCAGTTCAGCAGCCAGAAAGTAGGATCTGAGATGAAGAAATATTATTTTTTGATACCTGAAATATGTATTCTTTCCAACTGGCAGCAATGTGAGCAGTTTACAAATGTAACTCTGACAGTTTAGCTCTTGAAGACATATTTATCTTCCATAGGCAGTCATCAAAGTGGCAAACTATTTCTTTAAACACAAAAACAAGTGCTCTAATCAACCACATTTAAACAAACACACGTGTATGTTATTCAAGAAGAAAATACCACTGACCAATTTTTTCCCCTTCCTGTTGATACACTCAAAAAAATATTGACAAGACCACTTATCCTACCAAATGTATAGTCCTCTTCACCTGGAATCACTCCAATGTGAGGGAAAGATTTACAATATCATTCTTTCTAGGTCGTGACCCGTCAAAACCGCGGAGTACAAAATCACGCTCGACGAAAGCGCGCATGTGACTGTATGGTTACAGAGTTGGATCCAGAATTTTCCCCTCATAAGCAATTACAAGAGACTTATAATTCAGTAAATGAATTCTACCGATGGGGGAGGAGGAGGAGGAGGAGAAGGAAATGATGGAGATTTTCTTGTGACTTCATTTCTCAAAAGCCCTCTGAAGCTGTTTCAGCAGACTAAAAATTGGAATATATTTTGTTTTTAAAAGTCACATTTTTTCAGGTCCAAATGATGAATCATTTAATACAATGTTGTCGCGCAGTCACTTGAAGAAGTCCATCCATATTTGCTGAGGAGCATCTCATCCTATTTTGAGTAAGGGGGATATTTTCCTTGTGAACAAAAGAATAACCCCAAAGATCTCAAGTGTTTTTAAAAAGCAAATAGAAGTTCTCCTGCACTGTTAAAACGGACCAGAGAATTTAGGTCAAAAATGCAGAGATAAATCCACAGGAACAGAAATCTATTATACAAAATAGATTGCATGTCAACAGATCCACTGATTCCTAGTGAGGAAAACTCTCAGAGCAGAGCAGCCTGAGGGTGACAGAAATCGGCCTATCTCCGTTTCTTGGTAGGAAGAATCTTATGAAAGAGAACTCTGCTCAAGGAATGTTCCCTCCAGGAATCAAATAATAATAATAGATTAAATCAGTACTTTTCATACAGGCACCTTACTGAATGGTAAGAGCATTAACCTGGCAGTAAAGAGAGCTTGCTGACATTTCTAATGGTTTAAATTAGGAGCTTGAGAGATTTATACGTCTTAGTGCTCCACATGCAACGCTGGGCTTCAAAGTATAAATAGTAATGATAGAACCATCTACAGCAGAGATGCCAAACCTTGGCAAATTTAAGATTTGTGGACTTCAACTCCCAGCCATCTATGAGAATTGAAGTTCATTAGTCTTAAAGTTACCAAGGTTGGACACACCCTGATCTGCAACATCCAATTTGCATGGATATGGAAATCAAATAATATACTTATTTTGCCTATCTCCCTTTTCCCCATGCTGATAGTTTTAGGGTTTCGAGATGCTTATTTCTGTCTGTCTGTCTGTCTGTCTGTCTGTCTGTCTGTCTGTCTGTCTGTCTGTCTGTCTGTCTGTCTGTCTATCTATCTATCTATCTATCTATCTATCTATCTATCTATCTATCTATCTATCTATCTGTGTGTGTTTTCAGCATAACTCTGAAACGCCTCGAGCAATTTCAACCAAACTTGGAACACAGTGATTTACTCTTGGAAACAAATACTGTGGGGGTAAGACACCCCTAACACCACTCAGAGTGTTTTTCTGTTAAGATACAGCCTCTTGTGCCTTAAAATGGCTTCTACTGTACTGCCTTAAAATGGCTTCTACTGTACAGCACAGTGAAGTTGCATAGTGGAACCGCTTTACAGTACTCCACAAGGGAGCTCCCTCTGATAAGGTGCAAAATCCAACATTAGAAATTACATTTGGTCCGGACATTTGTGAATGTGTAATACAGGATTGGAATAAACAAATATCCAAGCAACGCCGGGTTAACAGCTAGTTTAAAAAAAACAACACCATAACAAAACTTTGCAAGTTTTCTTTTCTTTTTTTAGAAAAGGACATTCACCTTTTATTCCTCTTTTTCCAAAATAGAATTTCCCCAGCCAGCTGCCAAATTTTGATTTGTTTCTCCTTCACTGGCTACATTCAGAAGTGTTTCACTCCAGAGCACGTATCTAAGTAGGTAGACCATGCAAAAGCTAGTAGCCACCAGTGGCCATTGACATGAAAGAGCTTGTGAGGAGTTGAAATCTTAGATTTGATTTGAATGAAGACTATGAGGAAGAAACTTTTTATTGAATCAAGGGCACCACTATAATAGAATCTGATTCAATATGGCAGTAGGAAAGGAATGTTTATATAGCAGAATAACTTTCAATGTGAAAAAACAAAGATATGCAGTGACAGCAATATTCAACTTGCTGCTTTCTCTGGTGTTCTCAACAAATGTTTACACTTGGAACTCTTGTTCATTTCTTATTAAAGAAAAGGCTTCAGATGAGTGAAGAATCTTTCATCAGCAGCATTGTTACAATTGCAATACTTGGTCTATCCATACAATATTATCATTGCACTAGAATCTGGAATGCTTTCCAAAAAATCTCAGCTCTAATACTGCAGTGCACTGTGATGTGAATAAGAGACACATGAGCCATCTGTGATAGAGTAGAAAATGACATGTCTTGTTGCATCCAAACTTCATATACTAAAGAGCTTTATTTTCTTGGCATGCGTGGTTCCACGCTAAGTGTCTTTGGTACTGGCAAAATGGGGCTAGAGGCTTATTTTTAAATCATGTTCATATTGACGGCAAGACTGCAGTACATGTGGGGAACAAGTAAAGCTGTGGCTTTCCTTTTAGACTCACAACATTGCAAGGTTCCATGAATCTACCATCAGATAATACAAGAATAGTATCTGATGCACAAGACTATATTGATGTGTTTAGCTGCAATTTGTTGTCATGAATTAAGAAGCAACCAGCTAATGCAATGGGATCCCTATAGGTCAGCATTGGCCTCTCATTTGCAGGAAAATGAATGACCCCTAAAATGTCAGTATTTATTTTTGGGAAGGATTTTAATTACAATAGTAAAATCTAAAAAGATGAAGGAAGGAAGGAAGGAAGGAAGGAAAGACAGAGAGGGAGAGAGAAAGAAAGAATGAAAGGAAGGTACAAAGGAGAAGAAAACTGTAGACAATAGAAAGAAAAAGAAAAGAAAAGAATAGAGTAAAGAAAAAAAGGAATATAAGAGCAGAAAAGTTCAAACATGAGCTCCCTAGTGCTGTTTGACCTCACTTGTTCTTTTTCCTAGATCATGCTAGATCAGGATGTCAAACTTGCAGTGTCATGTTGTCATCACGTGATGTTTCACGACTTTTTTTCCCTTCACTAAAACGGGGGTGGGGGGGTGACCAGCGTGCGTGAACCGACAATTGCGCAATAGACATATGCGCGCTGACAAAATAGCGCTGATTAAAACGCGACGTCAAAATCGTGATGACAAATTTGTGACGACAAAAGCGCGATGACAAAAGTGCGATGACAAGCACAATAAAATCGAAAACTTTTTTAGGGTTAGGGTTAGGGTTATAACATACGTATACGCGTCCCACTATGTTAAAGGCCCAGCACACTCACTGGGCTGTCTATAGTTTGTTGATGATGCGATTTTGTCAGCGCGCATTTGTTGGTGCGCTATTGTCGAAAATCAATTAGCAATTAGCACTCGCGCCCTCGTGACCTCTAGGCTGGAATACTGCAATGTGCTCTACATGGGGCTGCCCTTGAAGAGCATCCGGCGGCTTCAGCTAGTCCAGAATGCGGCCGCGCGAGTGATTGTGGGTGCACCTCGGTTCACCCACATAACACCTATCCTCCGCGAGCTGCACTGGCTGCCTGTTGATCTCCGTGTGCGCTTCAAGGTGCTTCTTACTACCTACAAAGCCCTTAATGGTAGTGGATCTGCGTACTTGGGAGACCGCCTCCTGCCAATCACCTCCTCTCGACCCATAAGATCCCACAGATTAGGCCTCCTCCGAGTGCCATCTGCCAGCCAGTGCCAGCTGGCAACTACGCGGAGGAGAGCCTTTTCAGTAGCAGCTCCGACCCTCTGGAACGATCTCCCCGTGGAGATTCGTACTCTCACCACCCTTCAGACCTTCCGCACAGCCCTCAAGATCTGGCTATCCCGCCAGGCCTGGGGGTAAAGACCATAATCTGCCCCCACCCGAATGTTGAATGAATGCTGCTTGATTTTAATCATATATTGTGTTTTTATGTTATTGTATGTCTTCCACTCTCATACAAGTTGTTAGCCGCCCTGAGTCCCCTCAGGGAAAAGGGCGGCCTATAAATAAATGCAACTAAAAAACTAAAAAATTTTTTTTGACGGTGCTCATTTGTCCGTCGTGGTTTTGTCGGCGCGAATATGTCTATCATGCATTTGTCGGTGAACCACCAGCGTGTAACGCATCCGGCTGGCGGGCTGTGAGTTTGACACCCCTGCTCTAGATGCTTTTGTTGTTTTTTGTTGCAAAGCTACTTAGTGAACCAAGAAGTCTGTATATATTGCAGACCATTAAAAAATTATAGAATCATAGAATCATAAGACTGGAAGGGACTTTGAAGGTCCTCTAGTCCAGCTCCCAGCCCAGGATAGGAGTCTTGGACAAATGGTTGGCCAAACTTTTCTTGGAAAGCTTTAACGATGGAGTGTCCACGACTCCAGGAAGCAAGTTGTTCCCTTGATTAATTGCTCTCACTGTCAGGAAATTTCTCCTTATTTCCAGGTTGGATCTCCCTTCCTGTCCTGCCTTCACGTACTATGGAGAATGAATTGACCTGCTCTGCCCTGTGACATCCCTTCATGTATTTGGAAAAGGTTCCACCACAAAACCGCGTTCGACTAAAGGGCGCTCGACGAAACCGCATAGCTGACGTCATCACAGCGCGACAACAGTGTGGAGAAAAAAGCACGCTGTAAACGCTAAACCTAAAATTAACCCCTAAACCTAAACCTAACCCCCCTAAACCTAATCCTAAACCTAACCCTAAATCTAACCCTTAACCTAACCCTAAACCTAACCCTTAACCTAACCCTAAACCTAACCCTAAACGTAACCCTTAACCTAACACTAAACCCAATCCTAACCCTTAACCTAACCCTAACCCTTAACCTAACGCTAAACCTAAACCTAATCCTAACCCTTAACCTAACCCTTAACCTAACCCTAAACCTAACCCTTACCTTAACTTGAATCAGCTTGCTTTCAAAGCGCTATTTAAAGCGCCCTTCTTTCTCCGCGCTCGCTGTTGTTGCCCTGTTGATGACGTCAGCGACGCGGTTTAATCGGGCGCGCTTTAGTCGAGCGCGGTTTTGTCATGCCACGTTTGGAAACAGCTACATTCTCTCTCCTAAGCCTTCTTTTTGTTAGGCTAGACTTACCTAGTTTCTTTAATTATACAGTTTAGCCTCCAAACCCTTTTCATTTTTGTTGCTCTTGTCTGAGACAAGGGCAACAAAAATGAAAAGGGTTTGGAGGCTAAACTGTATAATTAAAGCACCATTTTTTTATTGTAGTGGCCAGAACTGGACTATGTATTCCAAATGAGGCCACACTGATTAACAATCACTTACAATCATTACAAACAATCCTTATTGAGAGGAAGTGAGAAGTCTATTTGGACCAAAAAAAAGTACACTTTCCTATCTAAGTTCTATCTGAAATCATCAACCAGCATGATCGATGCTATTTCTGTTCTGGAAACTTGGAGCAGTAATACTAGCAAATTATCTGCTCCACAGAAAAGTTGAAGGGCATACTTAAGTGAGAAAATTCAAAGAAGATAGCCACAATTTGCAAAAGAATGTGTTGCATTGGAGAGAAGTAGATTTTCCATTCCTTGAGAAATTGCTTTTGAGGCACAGACTCCATTTTGTTTCGTCTCTACTCTTCCAAGCCTCACTTAGATGTACCCAAAGGGGGTAAGTAATCTACAGTAAAAAATATTCAAGAGTCACGTGATGTCTTAAAAAGTTGAAATGGTATTGTGGGATAAGCTTTGTGGACTTCAGTTCACTTCATCAGATTCATAAATGCACACCCAAAATTGATGAAGTTATATAGCATGATTCATAGGCAGAATCAATAACATTTTCCCAAAGATTTAGAATCCTGGACAGTTTTAGCTAATGGCATTTTTGCTTCATTTTATTTTACAAAGGAACTGACTATTTCTGATTTGTCTCTGATTGAAACTTTAATTTATGTACTTCTTAGCAACAAAAATTGATTTATTTCTTCTGCCTAGCCTGGGAGAATATTCTTGCTTGTGTGCCAGACTTCGACCCTCAATGTGGCCTGGTGCTCAAAGATTTAAATAAAAGCTCTTGAAAAGAGAGCTTCATGTGGATGGACACCCTTATGAAAGTTCTAGTGAAGAGTTGTTATCGGTTATCTCTGTATCTTCGGAAACACATGACAGAAAGGGTTTTGCAGGATCACAGCTAATATTCCTGTGTCTCTTTAATTTGCCTTGTTCAAGGAAAAGAGAGTCAACTAAATAGATATATGACAGGGGTGTCAAACTGACACCTTGCAAGCCAGATATCTCACCTTTCTAGGTTGAATCTCTCCTTGATCTGTTTCCATCCATTATTCCTTGTCTGGCCTTCGGGTGCTTTAGAAAATAGCTTGACCCCATCTCTCTGTGGCAGCCCCTAGTTTATAGTTTAATATAATTAAATAGTTTACATAATATATAGTTTAACAGGCCTTACATCCAAGTAAACCTTCTGGTTAGGTATTCTGAAAACAGCAGTCTCAAAACATCAGGCAGGTGCCAGGCTGAAAAAGGATTTATAAAATAAATGCACCCAGCTGTTGATTTTCATATATGGAGAAGGAGGGGTTACTAAATCCTCCTTTTAAACCAAATCTTGTTGCTCTTTTAAGGGTTTTCATGATCCTTTGCTAAAGGAAAGGACCTTATACCCATCATTTCTTCCCCTTAGATACAGAGAGAAGCAGGGGTGGGATTCAATTTTTGTTAGCAAGGGGCTCTCTGCCCGGTTGCTGGGTGGGCGTGGCCATGGTGGGTGTGGCCTAGTCAGACTTCTGCACCATGGGGGGTGTGCATTTTTGCCAGTGGTGGGATTCAAATAGTTTAACAACCGGTTCTCTACCCTATGACCAGCAGGGTAGGTGGGGCTTGGTGGTCATGTGACTGGGTGGGCGTGGCCAACTCAATATCATTCACGTTGATGGGCGCTTCACCTTAGCTGTTACAATGTAATAATAAGGGTTAACCAGAGAGGCAGTTTCTGTAAGCAGGGCAATAAAGTTTAGGCTAGAAACAATACCAGAATGTGCCTCCTTTCTGCCTTTCTGCCTTCCTTACAGGAATAGCCCTGTAAAGTGGGAAAAAAAGAAAATAAGATTTCTTCCAACAACCGGTTCTCTGAACTGCTTAGAAAGTTACCAACTGGTTCTCCAGAATAGGTGCGAACTGGCTGAATCCCACCACTAATTTTTGCCCTCCCCAGGCTGCAGAGGCTTTTTTTTGAGCCTCTGGGAAGGCAAAAACGGCCTATCCGGGCTCTGGAGGCTGGAAACAGGCCCGTTTCCTGCCTTCCCAAACTTCCAGTAGGCCCATTTTTTACCCTCCCTGACCTTCTGTGCACCCCCTGCACTTACCTGCATCCAAAACAGGCTGCATGGGGACTCCTGGGAGGGGCAGGGTGGGCGGGGCCAGCCAGGAGTGGGATTTGGGGTTTCTCTGAACTGCACAGTATCTTAGCTAGAAGTTCTCCCGAACCCCTGCGAACTCCCAGCAACCCACCCCTGAGATGGAGGATCAAAGCCAAGCTATTAACTGATGCCTTGATAAAAGCCATCTGCGTGCTAAGAAAAATAAAAGGCCCACCTACAAAAATAGGGCCACATATAATTATCACGTAACCTATTAAAGAAATAAACCTGCTACAGCCCAATTAGACCTTTGCAATGTACAGTGAAATAGTTCTTAAACAATTCTTCAAGAATGGAATAAACCTGTCACCAGAGGAAAAATATGTAGTTCATCAAGGGTAGGCAAGCAGGAAATCTCACTGTCATCAGGGTCCTGCTGGCAGTAATTCAAGTTGCAATTAGAAGAGTCCTCAGAGTGCACAAGGTGGGTGTCCTTGAAGGTCCGAAAATCTGCAGCGGAATGAGCAGGATGAAAAAATACTTCTAAATTGAGGCCACTTGAGACAAACTGACATGCAAAATAAGATTGTGTGGAGAACCATCTTTCTCAGTCTTGGCAACTTCAAGATACCCGGACTTCAACTCCCAGAATTCCCGAACCAGAATTCTGAAAATTTCTTTATCAATATTTTTAGAACCACCCATTTTCCTCACAGAAATCTTGAAGTTGCCAGAAATACTGTTCTGTTGCACAGCGGTCACCAACTGGTGATCCATGGACCACTGGTGGTCCATGAGAAAAGTTTGGTAGCCCGCAGAAAAATTATTTGCATTTTTTATATTTTAAATCAGTGGTCCTCAAACTACGGCCCAAACTGGGCCGGAACGCTTGTGTTGCTGCAGAGAGTCTCCCCTTCGGGATCTTTTTGTGCGGGTTGGAGGGGGGCAGAAATTCTGACTTGGGGTCTGCTTCAGCCTCCTAGTGCAGAGCTTTGGGCGAACGCTGGAGGGAAGTGCCACTGGTGGCAAAAAGCTGGAATGCCTTCTTCCCATGGGACTGTATCATGGTCTGGAACCGGCTGACCATCTCATCTTGCTGAGCCTCCAGGTGCCAGTACCTGACCTTGCACTCCGGCAGGTCTTCCCTTTGCTTGGAAAGCCTATGCTCCTAGTCCTCAGTGAGGTCACCTCCCTACAACCAATTAGATCCCACAGATTAGCCTCCTCCGAATTCCATCTGCTAGCCAATGTTGACTGTCGACCCCTCGGGAGAGGGCCTTCTCTGTGGCTGCTCCGGCCCTCTGGAACGATCTCCCCATGGAGATCCGGACCCTCACTACCCTTCCAGCTTTCCGCAAAGCCACTAAGACCTGGCTGTTCCGGCAGGCCTGGGGCTGATGAGTTCCCGGCCCCACTTAATCTGATGTGACTGTTGCGTTGTTTTTAACTTGTTTGTTTGTCTCTTGTTTGTATTCCCCTTCCCCCCCTGCTTGTTAGCCGCCCTGAGTCCCTCGGGATAGGATGGCATACAAATAGAATGAATGAATGAATGAATGAATGAATGAATGAATGAGGTGCTTCTGTTGAGCCTCCTTCTTGGTCAGATCCAATTTGAACTGAGCCAGCTGTTTTGCCAACTCTTTCTCATGGTGGCTGCTTAGATCCAGCAACTGCTTCCTGTTGGGGCCCTAAGGAACCCGGGCAGGCAGGCAAGGATTGGTGAATAGAGGCTGTCAAGACGCCCCTCGATGTTGAGTTGGCCACACCCACCAAGTCACAGGACCACCTTGACACGCCCAGCCAGCCAGTGATTAGGCAGATCATTAGTTGTCCACGGGATTTAAAATTATGAATTTAGTGGTCCCTGAGGTTTTCCCAATATTTGCAATATAAATATCCTGGATTTAGAGGAGAAGATTATTTCTGCATAAATGGATGTGTTCTGGGAACTCTGAATTTCAACTTTAATATTTCTTTTTATTAGATGTATATTTCTTCCTCCAGGAGCCCAAGGTAACCTACATGGCACTCCCGCCTCCAGTTTTTTCTCCATAACAACTCTGTGAAATAGGGAGGGCTGAGTAATGACTAGCTCAAACTCACTTACTAAGATTCTGTGGTTTATGGTGCCTTTGAACTTAAGATTCCCAGTCTCAGTAAAACATCTTAACCACTAAGAGCAGAATAGTTGTCTTATAATAAGTACGATTATTTCCCACCTTTCAATTTTAGTGAGTAATAACCAAGACCAATCAAAACAACACGAAAGTAATTCTTAACACAGCAGCCCCTTGCCAAATAAAGGACTATCTCAGCTGGCAGTCCAAAGGATATAAAGCAGTGGTGAGTTCCAACCGGTTCGGACCGGTTTGTCCAAACTGGTAGTAGTTTGGCGGCCTGGGTCGCTACAACCGGCAGCAACCCAGGCCTGCCATGCTCCCAAACTGGTTCTCCGGGTGGCGCCATAGGTGGCGCCATCTTGTTTTATTTTTCTGTGCATGCGCAGAGCAATTTTTATTGCATTGTGCATGCTCACGCACATCCGTGCACCCATTAGCAAACCGGTAGTAGTGACTGCCAGAACCCACCCCTGATATCAAGGTCTATGGTATCGCAGCTGACAAGAACAAGGCAGTTTCACCATCCAGTTTCTGCTGTGGTTCATCCATCAAAGCTTTAGTGGATCATCTAGCAGAATTTCCATAAAGTATCAAATCCTGGCCAATAGCCTGATTAAAATGTGTCCAAATAAGCAGTATTATTCAGATGTTATTTGTTAGAAAACCTTTCTAATTGTTGCCATTCTAATATAATGCAGCAAAAAAAAAACCTGTTTTCCAGTTGCATGAAATATGAGGAGGAGGTGGAGGAGGAGGAGGAGGAGGAGGAGGAGGAGGAGGAGGAGGAGGAGGAGGAGGAGGGGGAGGGGGAGGAGGGGGAGGGGGAGGAGGAAGAGGAAGAGGAAGCATATGGATGCCCAAAGATTTTTCAAAGACTAGAAAGTAGAATTGGCTGACAAAGGATTGCTCTATGAATCTTATTATTTTTCAAATCTTATTTTTCAAAACTTACGTAGTTTGTATAGTAGTTAGAATATCATGTTTTTTCCAAATTTGGGCAATCCAAATTCTTTCTAAACTTTTGTGATGTTATCCCAATTACAAATGGTACCACTCTCCTCTTCTTCCAAATCTTTGCAATCCCTGCTTGCACATCTTAGCATTTTGCAGTCTTCTCCGATTCCTTGTCTTCAAAATGTCTGTCTCTTGGAAAGGCTGCATCAATAAATCAAGCACGGTTCTTTTCAATGTCAGTAATATTTGATGTGCTATATTCCAGGTGTCGATCAGGCTGAATTGTAAAATGCCATAACATTTTTGCTCTGTCATTTTCAATAACTTTATCTGATTTCTTCTTTCCAGTAATTCTTATTGATTCTGAATCTGTTCTACATAAATGCCATGATTATATTTTCCCAAGTCAATTGCCCCCCCTCTTTTTTGAGTAGCCAAGAATCAATTTGTGTATTTTTGCTGCAACTTGTTATTATATAATCAACTGCTTCAGCCTGATCTCAGCACAATCAGCATTTAGCATCCAAATAGGTATAAACAGAGGTGGCATTCAGCTTGTTCGGGCCGGTTTGGGCCAGTTCAGACCGGTTCACCCAAACTAGTAGCAGAAACCATGGATGGGCCTGCCACTCTCCCTGGCTCTATGCTGTCCCATTTAGGCATGTTATTGAGGCTGGACGCATGCGTGGAAGGCATGTGTGCAAGCAAAGCACGTGCGTGGAAGACCGGGCGCATACGCAGTGAACTGGTGGTAACAAAATGTGAAACCCACCACTGGGTCTAATGTTTGTTGGTGACATTTGTATATGGTACTACTTCTTTTGGCAACAAACAGCATTCCTTCTATTTCCATTTTTAATGCATGTTCCTAAGCTATTTCCATATTCTGGCATTGTCTAATTTCCCTTCAGTATCTTGCAAGAAAGAACCAGGGAATGTTTCGGTTTTCCAGTTTTGTAATTTCATTTTAAACTGGTGCTTTTTCTTATACTAATTTGACTAAACATTCCAATTAAAAAAATAAATAATAATAAAAGACTTTATGAAAAATAAAAAATAGAAAGAAAATACAAAAGATGCAAACATTAAAAAGGGGAAAAAAGAAAAAAGACATAAAATAGCAAGGAAAAATATATATATAAATGACTTCTCCTTTCATCACTGCTACAATCAGTTTTATTAATTTAGCACCATCTCTTAAAATACAACAAATTATCTCTTCCTCCCATGTCATATCTCTTATCTACCAATCATTAAAAACTTCATTGTTCACTCCTAGTCAGCAAAAGTCCATTAATAGTTACCAAAGATAATAACATCTATTTTAACCTTTATCAAATAAACCAACTGACTACAATTTTTGATTTTTTTTTGCTGAAGAATGGGTTCACGCTTATGACCATGTGACTTCTTAACAACTGTATCATGTAGACTTACAACTGCATCATTCATTTAATAACCACCATAAAAATGGTGTAAATTTGGATCCTGTCACATAGATGCTTCAATTAATGACTGTCACAACTTAACAACCTAAATTCCAGTCCTAATTTCAGTTGTAAGTTGAGGGCTACCCAAAAAGTGGAAATTTGTATAAAATTGATTGTGAGATATATACATATACATACATACATACATACATACATACATACATACATTACATTACATTACATACAGTACATACATACATATACATATACACACACACACACACACACACACACACAGATACACAGACAGACAGACAGACATACAACTGTTGGTATGTATGTTCCAGCATAACTCTGGAACGCCTCAAGCAATTTCAACCAAATTTGGTATACAGATGATTTACCCTCTGGAAACAAATACTGTTGGGGCAAGATACCCCTAAAACCCCTCAGAATGTGTGTTCTGTTAAGATACAGCCTGTGATGCCTTAAAAAGGCTTCTACTGTACTGCCGTAAAATGGCTTCTACTGTGCAGCGCAGTGGAGTTGCCATGGTAACGGCTTCATAATACTCCACAAGGGGGCTCCTTCTGATAAGGTGGAAAATCCAACATTAGAAATTACATTTGGTCTGGACATTTTCCCCCTATAAATAAATACCTGGGTAACGTTGGGTTATTGGCTAGTTCCACTAAAAAAATGGGGTGGAATAGAAGAGGAAAGGAAGGTGAGAATCATCCTCCAATCTTTGGGTTTGTTGAGTTCCAGCTGAAAACAGCTTAGGGGAAAAGGGGCAGAGCATAAGCTCAAATATTGTTTGAATCCTTGTCTTTAGGCTGCCAAATTCTCTCGAGGTTTATTACTCACCGCCCTCTTACCAACTCTTCTGCACCATGAATGAAACTGTTATTTCTTAATTGCTCATGCAATAGAGTGATAATTAGCCTCATTTTCTTTGGAGAACTTTTTTCAAATGACCCAATGACATGATTTACAGAAGGGATCCATCCTGTGAAAAACACAGCAGGGTTTAGTTGTGCCGTGTTGAAAATGAATGATGCCACCTCTCGCCCCAGTTACCAGTACATGTCTTTTTCTTTCTGCCCCACTTGCGAAGAACAATTGTTCTGAATAAACACGATTCTGGAATCATTTAGCATTTTAAAAAAAGAAACCAAGTTTCACTTCGGAGCAATTAAAGACATGATCAGAAATCACCAGGCTACTTAAACAGGGCAAGTGAACCTAGTTATCCTTCTGCTGCTTGGAAGAAGGCAAAGTGAGCAGGGGGTTCATGGGAGTGTGAATTGTCATATAATTAAGCTTTCATGGAAATATTTATGAAATGAAGATGCCTTTGGAATAAATCATCAGTCTGTGTTAGTATTCAAAAATGATGCTAGGGTCCAGATATTACCCAGCAAGCCTTGATTGCTAGCTTGGATCTGTTTATCCCAGCCAACAGTGTGCTTTGCTGGAATACCAAATGGTAGGAAATGTTCTCGTGCTTGCCTAATTGTTATTCCTTTGTGGTTTAGTGGCTGAGGCAGCAATTTGCAGGTTTGTTTTGGAACTGAGGAAGCTTCCCCTTGGTAACATTTCCATCTTGTTTGGCCAACATGAGAGTCAATGCCTCAAATGCTGAGTCCCCTGATGACGTGATTGGTTCCTAATTGTCCCTTCCTGGCCTCTGAGCTTGGTTGATTTCTTGCAGATGTTTCATTACCCAACTAGGTAACATCAGCAGTATTAGACGGGAGTAGGGGTTTGCTCTCTGTTCATATATAAGTGCCTTGCCCATCAGTGTTGGTGTGGAATGTTCTTGCTGGTTCCTAGAGGTCCCATGGACACTAACAGGAAAGTCACTTATATATAAGCAGAGAGAAAAAGCCTACTCCCTTCTAGCACTGATAATGTTACCTAGTTGGGTAATGAGATGTCCGCAAGAAAACAACCAAATTCAGAGAACATCAAGAACTCTTCTCAAGAATGGTATAGATTGGCTAAATGTTGTAAGTATAAGCAAACATCTGGTTCATATTACCACATGTGGTGGACATGCCCAAGAGCAAGGAAATATTGGAGAAAAATAGACGCCTGTAAAAAATGATAAAACTGCATATAGACCTGAAGCCAGAGATATTTTTGCTGGGCATATTACCAGAAAAATACGATAAAAAGACTGCATATTTGATTTTGCATATATTAACGGCAACTAGAATTGTATTTGTGCAACAATGGAAAATGAGATTCCATCTGAGGAGAATGTAATTTAAAAAATATTAGATTGTGCAGAAATGGATAGATTAACACTTGCTGTTAAGGATAAAGAAGAAAGTGAATATTTTTTTGATATGAAATACATTTTATCAGTGGCTAGATAATAAAAACAGAAGTCAGACAGGAGGAGCTATAAAGGGAGATAATGATATAGAGGAGAGTTGTTAAAGAAGATGATGTTAAATGTTAAGTATTAAAGTTAGTATATTATAATGTTATTATTACTATGATGGTGATGATTAAATATAATGAAGATGTATAAACATGACAATCTAAATATAATTGTACTGAGAATACACACTGTTTGATGAAAATTGAGTGCTACATAAATAAAACAAATAAAACATGAAAAAAAGAACTCCACAGTTCAGCCCTGAGGCACAAGTGTTCTCTTTTATTGATTCTCATAATTATATCTGCTTTTCAGAAAATGTTATATATTTTTGCAAGCATTTTTGGAGGGCGATCATGTGGCTTTTTGTTTCAAATATGGGAAGTTATTTGCTAGCAGCAACTACCATATTTTTCAGAGTATAAGACGCACCGGAGTATAAGACGCACCAAGATTTTGAAGAGGTCAATTTTAAAAAAAGTTTTTGCACTCTGCAGACTTATCCAAAACAGCCCATTTTTTTGCAAAAATGGGGCTCATTTTTTGTCAAAAAAAAGGCATGCATAGCCTTTAGGAGGCTTATAGAATGCTCCTGGGGGCTGGGGGGGCAAAAATGAGCAACAAATGGTCTGTTTTTTGCTCATTTTTGCCCTCCCCAGCCCCCAAGAGCACTCTGGAAGCCTCCTAAAAGCTATGCATGGCCATTTTTGCAAAGAGGGCAGAGTTTCAGGAAGCCAAAAATGCTATATTCTGTGTATAAGACGCACTCAGATTTTTCACACTGTTTTTTGAGGGAAAAAGGTGCAACTTATACTCTGAAAAATACAGTACATATCCAGTGGCCTTTTATTGGCTGAAGGAAAGTAGATGCTAAAAGTTTAGATATACTCTATTCAATAAGTCGCTGCTGCTTCTGGGACAGCCACAACTTTTCTGCTGAGGGAAGTCACCCCTCCTAGAAGAATGAAATATTTTGAGAAATATTTAAAAAGGAAAAATATTATATTTCCCTAAAGGAGAAGCATGTTTCTAAAGACAGAAAGCAGCTCCCTGCCCCCAGCAGATGTTTGGTGCCCATTAAGAAAGACTGGGTCAGACAAAAGACCTTCCGCTCCAGGGTGATGGGATTAAGACATGATTCTCCAGGACATAATAAAATTATCTAGCACCAAAGCACACTGCATTGCAAAAGCTCCTATGGACATTACATCAGCCCAAGCATCAACCAAACCTCTCAGACAACCTATAAGATTAGCTATGACCCCTACAACATCCAATAGAATGCATGCTCTTGCACAGGAACAGGAAGCTCAAGCTCAAAGCCCAAAAGAAGGTATAAATATCCCTGCCTCTCCACTTCATGTGGTCAGCTTCCGAGAACCTCCGATGTGCTTCTGCTTCATCAATAAATGGACCCTCTTTCCAATTAGCCTAGAGCCTCCTTTTTGTCTCCAGTGTCTTTCTCCCAGCTTGGAACTGAACCAAATGGATATTTCTCCCAACACTGCACATGTACCCTCCGGACCTTTTGCAAACTCCCCTGTTGCACTATCAAAATGGATTGGTGCAGTTTCCCTCTGTTGTTTTATAGGATAGAAGATCAGAAGCATCTGACAATGCTTCACTTATTTTTTTCCAACGATAAGCAAAGCCAGACCTGTTCAGTGCTGATTGGCAGACTAACAAGAAACCCCAGGGCAGGAACTAAAATGAAATTAAAAGAAGGCAATGATAAACCACTTTTGTATTGTTGTCACAGTGGAAGCATCCATGAAATCACAAGGAACAAAAAGCAAATGTATTGATTCCCTAATGAAAGAGAAAATTTATTAAGCAGAATAAAGTGTCCAACCACCCTATTGCATTTATATTTTGCAGGAGGAGAAGGAGGAGGAGGAGGAGGAGGAGGAGGAGGAGGAGGAGGAGGAGGAGGAGGAGGAGGAGAAGGAGGAAGAGGAGGAGGAGGAGAGGAGGAGGAGGAGGAGGAGAGGAGGCGGAGAAGGAGAAGGAGGAGGAGGAGGAGGAGAGGAGGAGGAGGAGGAAAATGAAGAGGAGGAGGTGGAGGGGAGGAGAAAGAGAAGAAGGAGGAGAAGAAGATGAGGAAAATGAAGAGAAGGAGGAGGAGAAGGAGGAGGAAGAAGAAAGTACAAAGGAAAGTGAATGAAACACAAGGGTGCTGAGGTTACTTTTTTTCACCAGAGTGAAATTGTTTTCCCAGGCGATCAATAGTCCGTCTTACAATGGAACCAACAAAAACTCCAGCTGTCTAACAAGTGAGGCATATGAGGAGAGCAGGCTGAAGTGGAGGGGAGCTTTATCCAGCCTGACTGATCATTTTATTTGTTTGTCTGCTTTACATAAGACTATTGATCTCCAGGGGAGGGAAGGAGGGGGGGGGAGAGAGAGAGAGAATCTGGATGCTTCCAACCCCATCACAGCATACATTATAAAGGGTAACTGGTGATTTCTCCCACTAAGAGGTGATACTGGATAGGAGAATCCACCAGCTGCTTTCCTAATACTGTCCTTAGATCTAAAGAAGAGCACCACTCTTGAAGGTTGTTGCCAGGAGACTATGAGTTCTAGTCCATCTTAAGCCATAGCCAGCTGGGTGGCCTTGGGACAGTCACTCTCTTTCAGCCCTAGGAAGCAGTTAAGGGCTAACAACTGGCCAATGACTAGTCTTGGCAGTTACCAGAAGTCAACATTGACTTTGAGGGTTGGATTAGGACACCTTCCAACTCTGTTATTCTGTTCAACCACCTCAGTTTCTGGAGGAATATATTTGAAGGCAGCTACAAGGCAGAGGTGGTATTCAGTATGAGCCAAGGTTGCGCAGTGGTTAGGGTGCAGTACTGCAAGCCACTTCAGCTGACTGCTATCTGCAGTTTGGCGGTTCAAATCTCACTGGCTCAAGATTGATTCAGCCTTCCATCCTTCCGAGGTGGGTGAAATGAGGACCCAGACTGTGGGAGCGATATGCTGACTTTGTAAACTGCTTAGAGAGGGCTGAAAGCCCTATGAAGCGGTATATAAGACTAACTGCTATTGCTATTGCTATTCAGTAAATTCTGGCCAGTTCTGGAGAACCGGTAGTGAAAATTTTGAGTAGTTCAGGGACCTGGTAAATACCACTGACTGACTGGCCCCACCCCCATCTATTCTCTGCCTCCCGAGTCCCAGATGATCTGGAGGGAATGGGGATTTTGCAGTATCCTTCCCCTGCCACGCCCATCAAGCCAAACCCACAGAACCGGTAGTAAAAAAAATTGAATCCCACCACTGCTACAAGGGAATGCCTTCAATAAAGATTAGATAGCATGATTGGGGATGCAAGAACAGCATCCTGCACTGATCAGTGGGATAGTCTGGATTTAAGGAACACTTCTAATACTGATTGTTTTTTTTAAATATATATATCTAAGTTACAGTCGATATTTTCCTTTTTGTGTATATACATAAAATTAGTAAAATTGTACTATTGTAATTGAACGTCATTACTTTTTGAGCCTAAGTAGCTGTGAGATCTGAGCCAGGTCAATGTAGTAGTTTAGTTTAGTTTTTTGTTTTAGTTTATTATTTATAGGCCGCCCTTTTCCCTGAGGGGACTCAGGGCGGCTTACAATTTATAGGGAAGGGGGGGTACAAGACAATAAAACAATAAACATAAAACAGTGCAAGTAAAAATAAAACACAACATTCATCATTCGGGTGGGGGCAGATTACGATCTTTATTCCCAGGCCTGATGGGATAGCCAGGTATTGAGGGCTGTGCGGAAGGTCTGGAGGGTGGTGAGGGTACGAATCTCCACGGGGAGCTCGTTCCAGAGGGTCGGAGGGTCGGAGTAGCAAAGGCACCAAGCTATAAACCAGGAGACTGTGAATTCTAGTCCTGCCTTAGTCATGAAGCAAGCTTGATGACTTTGGAAACATGTTTTAAAAGCAGAATAGTTCCCTGCAGCTTCCTGACCATCCCCCTTTGTCAATGACCCATTAAAGCCTGAGCTGGTCCACTTTACATAATAAAGAGTTCTCCCTTTCAGCTCCAGAGTGATGGGATTAAGGCATGACTAGCCTTCACCCACTCATCACATGGCATCTGAGAACTCAACCAAACCCAGATTCAAAACACAGCCTAGAGAATTGCCCCTGCATGGCCCCATGGGAGTCTGACAACCAATCAGAATACAAACTCAAGATCAAAGGCCGGAGAGGGCATAAAGCCAGGGACTTTCAGCATCTCAGCCCTTCCTTCTCTTTTTCTCCACCAACATTGAAGCATGTGATCCCCTTTTCTGTTCATGGCTCAAGCCGTGTGGTCCTGTCCACCATTAAACCATCTTTCCAAGCAGCCTCCACGTCTCCAGTGTCTTTTTCCCCACTTGGAGCTGAACACAGAAGGACATTTCTTCCAACAATCCAAAACTCTCTGGCTCCCACAAAACTCTGTTCAAGAACTATTCCTTTCAGTATGTCCGTTAGATGTCAGTTTGAGTCCCTAAGTCTAAAGCAAGTTAAAAGAAGGCCATCCTTGTGTTTTCCAGAGCTGCGTGCAGGAATAGAATTCTACTGGTTTGGACTGGTTCGGATGAACCGATAGCTCCAACGATCAGCTGGGAGCGAACTGGTTCTCTCCCACAATCAGATCTGACGGACAGCCCACCTGCCTGTCCGTTCTATTTTTACCTTTATCTACCTTTATCTTTTCAGCAGATTCGTGCAGCAGAGTGAACTGCTGCGCCTCAGCTGTGTAACTCCTATGAAGAAAGGCAGAAGTAAAGACTGAAAAATGGAAGGATGGAATGTTGATTTAACTATGGAAATATGAACAACCAAATAGGTGGAAAACACGTATTTGAATATTATAGCAATATGAAAGGGGGGGGAGTAAAAATAGGGATAGAAAATGGGGGGAATAATAATTATATATTAATATGTTGATACACAAAAGGACAGAAAGATGGTTCAGAAAGGAAGGGTGATAATAAAAGACATGTATAAATAATATGAAACAATGGAAATGAAATGTAATATTTAGGAATAATAAGACTATGTTTATGTATACTGAAATATATGTTACCCAGTTACCACACCATTCACACATTGGTATTTTTAAAGAATATAAAAAATAAAAAATTGATTTTAAAAAAAGATTTATTTAAACCAGGGGTAGTCAACCTTTTTATACCTACCGCCCACTTTTGTATCTCTGTTAGTAGTAAAATTTTCTAACCGCCCACCGGTTCCACAGTAATGGTGATTTATAAAGTAGCGAACTAACTTTACTTTATAAAATTTATAAAGCAGAGTTACAGCAAACCCCTACCGCCCACCATGAAAGCTGGAAGGCCCACTAGTGGGCGGTAGGGACCAGGTTGACTACCACTGATTCAAACTGTGCACGCACAATCATTGAACCGGTTGTTAAATTGGTAGGATCCCACCACCGGCTGCGTAGTCATCTTTGAAATAACAGCTGCATTTCTTTGGGTTCTGCTCCCAATCACTATTCTCACACCTGAGCCTTGCAGCCACACTCCATACAAACTCTTGGCCGTGCTTATTGTGTGCCAAGGCATGTGTACAAAGCCAACTCTCCTTTATAGAAAACAAAGAATAAGGCTTATGTTAAGTCCACATACCACAACCTGTTCAGTACCAGCAAGAATCCCAGCTGTAAAGGAAGAACTCAAGAGCTACAGGATGCAATCAGTTTAATTACAATTGCAGGAAATTAGCTTCATTCTCAACTGTTCCATTTATTAATGCATTATTTATACTCTTCTCAATGAGAGGGCCCAAAGGGGAAGCACAGTATGTATAGGAGGATGGAGGTTGAGCTGGGAAAGAACTTTTGTAAGAAGATAGAGAAAGATGAAATGGAAACCTTTCCATTTTTTCCATCTTCCTATTAGGTATTGAAGGTGGCTCAGCGGCTAAGATGCTGAGCTTGTCGATCAGAAGGTCGGCAGTTCTGCGGTCCAAATCCCTAGCGCTGCATAAAGCAGTGAGCTCCTGTTACTTGTCCCAGCTTCTCCCAACCTAGCAGTTGGAAAGCACGTAAAAATGCAAGTAGAAAAATAGGGTTCACTGACAAATGCACGCCCAAAAAATGCGCACTGACAAAACCGCTGCGACAAAACGACGACATTGAAAGTGCGCCCACTAAAGCGCGCCAACAACACCGCGCCCACAAAAGCGTACCAGCGAAAACAACACGACAACAACGGTAACAACGTTAACAACCCTAACCCTCACCCTTACCCTTACCCTTACCCTTACCCTTATCCTTACCCTAACCTTAACCCTAACCCTAACCCTAACCCTAACCCTAACCCTAACCCTAACCCTAACCCTAACCCTAACCCTAACCCTAACCCTAACCCTAACCCTAACCCTAACCCTAACCCTAACCCTAACCCTAACCCTAACCCTAATCCTAACCTAAAAACCCTAATCGTGCTTTTGTGGGCACGGTTTTGTCAGTGCGCTTTAGTGGGTGTGCTTTCAACGTTGCCGTTTTATCATGGAGGTTTTGTCGGTGCGCATTTGTCGGGCGCGCATTTGTCAGGTCACAAAAAAATAGGGACCCCTTTGGTGGGAAGGTAACAGCGTTCCATGCACCTTCAGTGTTTAGTCATGCTGGCCACTTGACCACGGAGACATATTCGGAAAGCGCTGGGTCTTTGGCTTTGAAATGGAGATGAGCACCGCCCCCTAGAGTTGGGAACAACTACCACATATATGCGAGGGGAACCTTTACCTTTATTAGACATTGAGAGCCAAGGCCTCATGTGCAGATGGAAACAGATCCATACCAATTTCATTTTTCTCTTTCAGCTGTGCTCCTCTGGTGGGGGACAAAAGAAACAAGAGGAAGATATAAAGACAGATTTTTCTATTTCAAGAGAAATGGCCCATCACACCTCCTCTCCATTCACTGGTATCATTCCCCTCCTTTTTTTAAAATAAAATGCCATTTTCACACTTCACACCTACACAAAGAACACAAAACAGTCATTAAGGCTGCAACACTCCCTCGCAAAGTTCTCATCCTGCTCTACCGACAGACTCATCTAAAAATTACTTATTTCTCTTTCAAATGGCTGAGGAAGCTTCTGGCTGGCATACCTGAATTGGTAATGCCCAAAGAGTGAACACATCACTCAGGTCAACCAGCCCTGCTAGACAATACAACTTTAAAAAAACAGCTTGGTAAGTTCTTTCAATGTTGTCTTCAGTGTTCTGACCAAGGCTACCCAAGAGCATGAAGCAAACTCCTGGTCCTGACAAAAAACCCTTTTATTAATTGACTGTGAATTCTGCTCATTCACATCCTGTAAAGTCTTTCAAGGGAGGATTTACAGTCACAGACCTTATCTGGCTTGGAGAGCTGCCAGGCTGATATCTGCAAAACTTGGCAAGGAGTCTTGGAGAGTCACAAATCAATTAAGCGAACTTATTGTCTCCTGCAAACTCCACTCACCTTTCACGCCTCTTTTATTTCCTCTGGGAGGGGCCATTCATCGTCCATCTGTGGCCTTATTCCCAAGTTGACCCCTGTTCTTTAGCTGTTCTCTTCGTCTGGCAACTCTGCACATGCGCACACCAGGAACAGGCTTCAGCTGTTCATCTGCCTCACTGATGTCTGTCTCTGAAGGCAGCTGGTAACTGGCATACGGCTCTGGCCCATCTCTGCCTCTGACACAGAGCCCTCATCAGAGCCTTCCCCAGACTCCAGGACTGGCCCATGTTCATCCCCAACCTCCTCACTGTCCGAATCTGCTGCCAGCTCCGCTGGCCACTGGCAGGTCACAACATTGAGATTAATGACATCTGGGGAGGTAATGGAGGAGAAGGGGCCTTGTGGCATTGTTACCGAAGCTCCACCCATCTTTGTTGAGTCATTGCATGGATGCCCCAAAGGACTTGAGCCTATGATGAGATGCTATAATGCTGCTTTCATCAATCTCAAATGAAACATTGAGCTCCTATGAGTGCTGCTGCTTGAAAATGGTTATGAACAGAAAACCTGACAAATGAGGTGTCAAAATCATCAATTTTGTCATATTGCTGTACATTGCCTTGGCGATTCTTCTGTTAAAGCCCCCCCCCTTTTTTTTTCTGTATATAAATTTTATTTTCATTTTCATTTTTTCATACACTCACATGTATACTGTAGATAGCCAACACCATACAGCATTAAACAATAATTGCATCAATTCCTCGTCAACAAGGCCCCAGAAAATAGAAACCCAATATACCTCTTCCGCTCTCCATACACTCTTTCTTCCATCACCCTCCAACTTTCTATCTTCCCTCCATCATCCCCCTCTACCCTACTTCCCCTCCCCCTATACCACTCCTCTCTCCACATCCACTCCCCCCCTTCCTTCTCACCTTTCTCTCCCACCCTCTCTCCCATCCCTCTCTGCCCATCTTTCTTCTTTCCCACTCCTCCGCTCCTTGGTGTATTTCCGCTACATATCAACATACTTGGCCTATCCTATTTTTAAAGAAAAATTAAAAAAGAACAGTATGCATGTGAAGTCACATTACATTGAGATCTAACACATCTTGTCAAGCCTAATATATATCCATCCCTCCCCCCACCCTCCCCCCGACCCCCCTCATCCTTCCCCCCCCCGACTTCCCAGAACCCGTACACGGTATAGATTTTTAACAAACACAGTCTAAAATATATTGAGAAGAAAAGAATAAGAAATTAACAACATCTCTACATTGAGCTTAGCTCCTTCTTGCTAAGCTATCTTTAAACAATTTAAATCGTTCCTGATCTTAAGCATAGGCTATCTGGAATTTCTTAGTCCCATATTTATTTTGTATATAATCAGTTCATTTTTTCCAGTCTCATTTATATCTTTCATTTGAGTGGTCTTTAAGATATGCAGATATTTTAGCCATCTCGGCTAAATTTGTGACCTTCAATGTCCATTTTTGAATTGTAGGCAAGTCTTCCTTCTTCCAATATTGCGCCACCAACAGTCTTGCTGCCGTTATTAAATGCAAAATCAAGTTAATCTCTACCGCTGTAAAGTCAGTACTTATACCTAACAAAAATAACTGAGGAGTAAACTTTATCCTTCTTTTAAAAATATTTTGCATAATCCACCATATTTTTATCCAAAATGCCTTAACCTTTTGGCAAGTCCACCATATATGGAAATATGTAGCATCAAGAGAACCACATCTCCAACATTTGGGTTGTAAATTCGGATACATAGAAGCCAACTTTTTAGGATCTAAATGCCATCTATAGAACATCTTGTAAAAATTTTCTCGCTCAAGTTTTGAGCTTGTGTAAATTTCACATTTCTTACCCAAATTCTTTCCCACGTATCCAACATTATTGGTTCTTCAATATTTTGAGCCCACTTTACCATACAATCTTTAACTAATTCTGTTTCCGAATCTATCTGTATTAATACATTATATATCCTCTTTATATGCATTAACCTTTGGTCTCCCCCCCCCCCCCGATCTTAAAGTTGCTAGAATTGAATGTTGAATGTTGCTTTTATTTATATGCCGCCCTTTTCCCCCGAAGGGGACTCAGGGCAGCTCACAACTCAACCAGGGAAGGGGGATACAAACAAAGAATTTAAAACGACATAAAAAACAATGCATAATTAAAACACAACAGTCATACCAATCCGAGACGGGGGCAACAGTTCTTTAGCCCCAGGCCTGTCGGAACAGCCAGGTTTTAAGGGCTTTGCGGAAGGCCTGGAGGGTGGTGAGGGTTCGAATCTCCACAGGGAGTTCGTTCCAGAGGGTCGGAGCAGCCACAGAGAAGGCTCTCCTCCGGGTAGTCGCCAGTCGACACTGGCCGGCGGATGGAATTCGGAGGAGGCCTAATCTGTGGGATCTGATCGGTCTATTGGAGGTAATTGGCAGCAGGCGGTCTCTCAAGTACCCAGGTCCAATACCATGAAGGGCTTTATAAGTGACAACTAGCGCCTTGAAGCGTATCCGGAGACCAATAGGCAGCCAGTGCAGCTCGCGGAGGATAGGTGTTATGTGGGTGAACCGAGGTGCATCCACGATCGCTCGTGCGGCTGCATTCTGGACAAGCTGAAGTCGCCGAATGCTCTTCAAGGGCTGCCCCATGTAGAGCACAAGTCCAAAACATCCTGAAGATATTCATTCTGCTGGGCAGCAGGGCTTCAGGGTGTGCAAAAGGGATATTGGGGCTACAGATAACCCATGGATTATAGCTTATTAACCCAAAGCCATACTGGCTATTGCGATAGAGACCACGTAGCCCTGTCTGCCATGATGAAGGTCACTTTTGGCCATTCTGACTAGTACTGCTTTAAATTGAAAGCCAACAACATTTGGAACTCATTTGGGCAGCGTCCTTATCCCCAAATTCCCAAACCTAAAATAGTTTTAAATCTAGTAACTATAGCAAGTTATTTCATATGTTGCTTGATTTTCCATGCTTTTCCCATTTTGTGCGCGTGTGTGTGTGTTTCTTGCCACATCTCGCACAAAATGCTTTCTGTTGATTAATAATGGCTATAATTAAGAATCACAGTGAAAACATTTCCTGTCTGTAAATTTGTACAGATAACATTGCTCATGCCTTCATTTTTCAGGTTGATTAATGCAAGCTCCTTTTTCCCCACTTACCCTGCTTTTTTTGAGAGTTGCTGTAACCAGTTGATGACAATATCCACGGAAGTAAAAAGCTTTTGGAATAAGATGAATCTCCTCTGAATTAGTTTACTGGGAAGGTTATGCTATCGCCATAGCCAAAATTCCACATTGAGATCCACAACTGGAATCCAAACTGAAAATTTTTGGATGACCAGTACATCAGAGGCCCCCAATCCCTAGTCCAGTGTTTCTCAACCTTGGCAACTTGAAGATGTCTGGGGAATTCTGGGAGTTGGAGTCCAGACATCTTCAAGTTGCCAAGGTTGAGAAACACTGCCCTAGTCACTGGTCCACAGCATGCCAGAAACCAGGTTGCCCAAATAAGCAACGCCCCATCTGTGGGATGCAGGCACCATGCGAAACCATACCCCCTCTGGTCCGCAGAAAAACTTCGCTCCATGGAACTGATCCCTGGTGTCCAAATGGTTGAGGGCTGCTGCACTAGATGATATCAAAAGGAATTGTACTCTCAGCTCATAGTAGGGCGTCCAAATATGGACTGCAAAAATTGAGATGCTCACTAGATGGCATCAAAAGGAAAGAATTCTATACTGTTTTTGCTGCCATCTAGTGCTGAATAGAATATTTGTGGCTCGAGTACCAGCAGTCCTAGAAACAAAACAATTGCTCACATAAAATTTCGTCAGAATCAAACTCCACCCTGGAAAGCCAATCTGGTTCTCTACAGAGGCTTTGCTTTTCAATTGTCATGAACCTCCTTGTCAGACCTGGAAGCCATCTTTTTCATTGGGCCTTCAGGCCTGCCACATTTTCTGCTCTGGGAAAATGGGAAGGGGGTATGGGTGATATATAGTCAAAATAACATTCTTTCTCAGGAAGTAAAGGTCATCTTGCCCTGCAACTGCAGTGGTGTGACTGGGAGACATCTCCAGTTTTGGACAGTGCCTGATTGGATCATGATGGACATTTGGGTGCTGGAGAGGGACTTGAACTTTCATTTGGGTGGGGAAAACCCAGAACTCTCAAATTTGGATTTTCTCAGATGTGCCAATATGACACCTCTAATAAAATGGAGCTTTCAAAAAACTCAAGCCTCGGAGTCTTCTTTTCTTGGGGGGGGTGTTACTTGGAATCCTGACACTCCTTCAATATTGGGAGTGGTAAGAATTGTGGCAGTCGTAATGAAAATGTCTTCAGGGACCACTTGTTTACTTCTGACTTCATTTCCAAAGAGCCAAGGAAAAATCTAAGCAAAGAACCTTTGGATAATAGCAATAGCAATAGCAGTTAGACTTATATACCGCTTCATAGGGCTTTCAGCCCTCTCTAAGTGGTTTACAGAGTCAGCATATTGCCTCCAACAACAATCCGGGTCCTCATTTTACCCACCTCGGAAGGATGGAAGGCTGAGTCAACCTTGAGCCGGTGAGATTTGAACCGCCGAACTGCAGATAGCAGTCAGCTGAAGCGGCCTGCAGTACTGCACTCTAACCACTGCGCCACCTTGGCTCTTAGAAATAATACAATATGTGAACAAGAGACAAAAACACCAAAGATCGTACTGAATACAAAATGCAGACATTCACGCAGAACCAGATGGCATTGAAACTGCACACTGCCAGAAACACAGACTTGTCATATACGGGAGCTGTGGTGGCACAGTAGTTATGCATCATTGCAGGCTAACTCTGCTCACAGCCAAGAGTTCGATCCTGACCAGCTCAAGGTTGACTCATCCTTCCAAGATTGGTAAAATGAGGCCCCAGATTGTTGGGGGCAATATGCTGACTCTGTAACCCACTTAGAGAGAGCTGTGAAAGCATTATGAAGTGGTATATAAGTCTAAGGGCTATTGATGTATGCACATATCACAGTAGATGAGTTCCAAAGATGATACCATGATTGCTGGTTCTACAGTTGTGAAAAATCCATAAATCAACCCCCTATGAATGAATATGATGACCAAAGTGTCAAAGAAAAATATTATGATGACAATGTCATCAACCTCCAAAGAAGATACTTATATAAAATACTGTAAAATCAACAAATTCATTCAGTAATCCTCTTAGTTGTATGAAATATTTATGCTTCAAGGCCATATACATCCAAGGGCCAGAAGCCAGCAGGAGAGAACAGGAGAAGAAAAGATTATCAACCTTACAACGTGATTGTAATTTCTTAATAATATTTTGATTGCTCATGGCAGAAGAAAAAGAAATGTGGGTGGATTTCAATCTGACTGAGCAAGTCAGTTCTTCTTCCGCTCCATGACTTACATAAATCATTTGTATTTTAAGTTTGTCATTCAGTAAGTGATAAGCAATGTTGCTGTTCATGAAATCAAAGATTGTTGGAATTGAAGATCATGTAATCCAACCTTTTGCCCAACCTTTTGCGGAAATCCATAAGAACGTCTGCTAATAGGTTTAGATTAGGCCTTGCAATAAAACAGAACAGAGTTTATTCTTTGGATGTGCACATATTTCTTGCCTAGACTCTATTTTGGGTTTCCCTTTATGTAAAGGAGGGGGAAAAAGTTTAAAGTTTTTGCATATTGAAAACTGACAGTAATTGCCTGCTAAAATAGTGATACCTGAAACTCACTGGATTTGCCCCCAGGGTCTTTGAAAGTACATTTAAATGAATCAATCTTTGCTGCAACTTAGGAACCATTTTTTATCCAAGGTCTAAATGAGACTTAACTTTTGGCCAGAGAAATATTCATGGAGCACTCCACTGCAGAGTTTTCATAGACACCTGTCTCCCATATCTACAACAGCCAAGAATTAGCTATACTGCTCAGCAGTGAAAGTGTAACTAAGCTGCCCAATCCCTTGGTAGTATCTAAATCAGGGAATCAAGGTTTGGGGGACAGATCCGGCTGGTGGGGTGCTTAGATCTGGCCCGCAGAGCCTCCTTGGAAACACTGAAGGACTGGCCCATGGTGCCTCTGCCAGTGAAAATCGAGGTTGGAAGGGCCACACGCGCCGCTCCCAAGCTCCGTTTTTGGCTGTGACAGTCTCCTGCAGCCTCTGCTTGTGTAAATAGAGCTCGGAAGGGCCACATGTGCCGCTCCCAAGCTCCATTTTTTGCTGTGACAGTCTTCTGCAGCCCTCTGCTTGTGAAAACGGAGCTCAGAAAGGCCACACGTGCCGCTCCCAAGCTCCGTTTTCGGCTGTGACAGTCTCCTGCAGCCCTGTGCTTGTGAAAAGGGAGCTTGGAAGGGCCACATGTGCCACTCCCAAGCTACGTTTTTGGCTGTGATAGTCTCCTGCAGGCCTCAGCTTGTGAAAACGGAGCTCAGAAGGGCCACACGTGCCGCTCCTAAGCTCCATTTTCAACTGTGACAATCTCCTGCAGCCCTGTGCTTGTGTAAATAGGGCTCGGAAGGGCCACACCTGCTGCTCCCAAGCTCTGTTTTTGGCTGTGACAGCCTCCTACAGCTCTCTGCTAGTGAAAATGGAGCTCAGGAGGGCCGCAGGCAGCTGTCACAGGCGAAAGCAGAACCAGTGAGCCCACTTTCACTGACAGAGCACTCAGGCCACCACAGGCACCCCCGACATGAGTGAAATTGAGCTGGCAATGCCCATTCTGGCCACCCTCCTGAGGTCAAACACAACCCTGATGTGGCCCTCAATGAAATTAAGTTTGACGCCCCTGATCTAAATGATCTTTCAGCATCTGCCTTATAAGATTTGGTGGCAACTGCATTGCAAATCTCTCCTAAGAAGCTGACTTCTTACCTTTGAAACTTCCTTCATGTGTTGTTGGGACCATGAATTGCATCTCTCATATGGAAATAGCATTGTCTATTTTAAAATAATTTCACACTCAGTAAGAACAGAAGGAAAAGGAGATGGAATTCTTCCATACGAATGTATAAGGGGGTGTTAAGGAAAGAGAACATTGGCCGGACAAACTAAAATGTTAAACATGACAGCTGTCATTTCTGTCTCTGGTAACTGTTTAATGATAGAGACATATTCCACCCCTTTTTATAGACATGTGTTTCTTCTTCAGTCTGCATTGTGATATTTTTCCTTGGAAGAAGAAATGAAGGAAGCAAGAATTAAGCAAGAGAGACAGAAACTGCCTATTTTCTATTTCTGCCTTCCTCATCCCTCAACTTATCTTTTTTTTTTCTGAATGCAGGTCAGGAGTATCTGCAGGAAGGGAGTCAAAAAAGGGAAGGAGATGGCCAAGAACAGGTGATTACAGCCCTTCCCCCTTTTTTACATGTGAAAGGGGGTGGGGCTTTGATCTCGTGCTTGTGGCTGCTATCACGTCAATGATAGCAGTACTGAAGGAGCTGTCACAGAGAAGAAGGGGTTGACCTACGCTCTAAAGCAGTGGTAGTCAACCTGGTCCCCACCACCCACTAGTGGGGGTTCCAGATTTCATGGTGGGCGGTAGGGGTTTGCTGTAATTCTGCTTTATAAATTTTATAAAGTAAAGTTACTACCTATTACTGTGGAACTGGTGGGCAGTTAGAAAATTTTACTACTAACAGAGATACAAAAGTGGGCAGTAGGTATAAAAAGGTTGACTACCCCTGGTCTAAAGCATCTGAGGGCAGGACAAGAACTAATGGAAGTTTATCAAAGAGAAATCCAACCTAGAACTAGAGAGATTTCCTGAAAGTGATAACAATGAATCAGTGGAACAAAGTGCCTCCAAAAGTTGTAGGTGGTCCTTCACTGGAGGTTTGAAAGAAGGGATTGGACTGTTACTTGTCTGGAATGGCATAGGGTCTTTTGGTTGAGCAGGGACCCAACCCATTCTGTGTTCTGTGTGCCTCTTCACTTCCATGACCCTTTCACTGTGGACATCCTAGTGGTAACTCTGATCAGCAATGTTTGCTGACAGTCTGTTGTTGTTGTTGTTATTGTTGTTGTTGTTGTTGTCTAATTTATTCATTAAACATGAAACTCAGCAATTGAACATTCAAAAATGCATCACAAATACCATTGACTGGTGCTAATGGTTGATATGGGTTTCTGCCAGTGTCCTAGGTATCAATCAAGTACCTTCTTAAAATATACGATATTCTGAGTAGCACCGTTTTTTGCAGTTCCACTGGTATTATTGCAGGAAGCTGCAATTTGTTGATGTATCTTATAAAATTCTTGGACATGGTGCCAAGTGCCCCGATGACAATGGGTATCATTGTTACATGTTGTTATTGTTGTTGTTGTTGTTGTTGTTGTTACATGTTGTTGTTGTTGTTGTTAGGGTTTGTCACATAATCAGCCAGATGTTTAGAGTGGACTTGGCATTTTTATCCACCAATCATGTCATTCCCAACATCTGGGATAGGTAGGCATTGTTGCTTGGTGGTGTTACAAGTATCATCGCAGGATGGAAACTGTTCTAAGTAAACTTGCCTTCTGCAATTGATTGATGGTGTTTATGTCCAGGCTGAATGGCATTCAAGTGGTGCTCCAGTTGTTTTGGAAGGGCACTTATTATTATTGGTATTATCTTTGCTACAGTCTTTTGCTACATTCTATTTATTATTATGAATTTATCACACAGCTTTATGTATTAAAGTCTTCTTTAACACCTCCTTCCAGTCATCCAGCTTATTTCATTCACTTCTTTTCTAATTAATTCAACTTTTTGCAGTAATGAAGCATACTTGTTCCTTTGTGAGCAATTTGGGGGGTTTCCCTTCCCCCTTCCATTTTTTTCCCCATAAGTACGTATATTTTGATCAAATATACCAAAATTCGCCTTAGGGAATGCTATCTAACCTGCCAATAGAACCCTCTTGTGACTGGATAGTGCAATTTTAGCTATATTAGGATCAGCTTCCCAATTTGCTTAAATGTGTCACTGGAGAGAATAAGCAGAGGCTACACAACCTGTTGGACATGTATTTGGGTTCTTATTGGTCACTTCCTACAAAGACAGCATTCCGTTATCTCACTCTTTCAGCTAGGTTTGCATCTCCTCCCCCCCATGACTTCTGATCATGCACGCACCTCACTGGTTGTTATCTTGAGACTGTCCTTTTCAAGATTTATGGTATGCTAACAAGAAGAAATATAAGGAGGAAGAGCAAGAATCCGGCATCTTGTAATGGTTTGTGGGAACAACCTTGAATGATGGAGCAAAGAGATACTGCCTAGAGCAGTGGTGGCTAACCTTTTTGTCATTGTGTGCTGACAGCACCCATAATGCAATGTGCACATGACACACACACACACACACAAATGTGCGCCCTGTCACTGTGCATGCGTGCACAACCCCCAAACTCCCCACACCCACCCCCGTGCATGTGTACATGACTCCCCGCACCCTGTTTTGGGCTTAGTAGGCCTCCCTGCAGCCTCCTAGGACCAAAAACGGGCCACACGGGAGGCATGTGTGCACATCTCCTGCATGTGCCCAGCCCCCCGCGCTTGAGTGGCAGAGACACAAAAATCAGCTGGCTGGCAGGAGGCATGCACGTATGCATGGCGGCACTGAGCTGGGGTGATGGCTTGCATGCCTGCAGAGAGGGCCCTGCGTGGCACTTGTGGCACACATGCCATAGAGAATGATCAAATAAAAGAGAGCACAGTCCACAACTGCACTGTGGGAGGAGCAAGAGGGTCTCTTTTTTTCTTTTATGCACACTGAGAGCATTTGTACCAAAGAAAAATTCTTTGTGTATCCAATCATACTTGGCCAATAAAGAATATTCTATTCTATTCTATTCTATTCTATTATGCTCTGCTCTGCTCTGCTCTGTTCTACTCTACTCTATTTTATTCTATTCTATTCTATTCTATTCTCTACTCTACTCTGTTCTATTCTGCTCTACTCTACTCTGTTCTGTTCTGTTCTACTCTACTTTACTTTATTCTACTCCACTCTGTTCTACTCTACTCTACTCTGTTCTATTTTCTACTCTACTCTGTTCTACTCTACTCTACTCTACTCTACTCTACTCTACTCTACTCTACTCTACTCTACTCTATTCTATTCTAGACCCAGCCTAGTATCTCAGAATGTAAAGGTGACGACGGGAGAACAGTACTTTCAAACTTGTATGATTACCTCAATGTAACTTTACAATAAAGTAGAATTAGATTATCTGATCATGTTTCCTATCTGGTCTGCCTGGTAAGGCTGACACATCTTGACAGAAGACTAAAGAAATATGTAAGCTTGTCTACCCACAATCCTGTATGTATAAGGACACCTAAGCAACTTTGGACATTATTGTTACGGCTAGAACCCACCCCTGACCTATGCATGTAATTGTCCATGAAGTCATCAGAAATTGAGCTCAACACAGAACAGTTTTTGCTCATGACATTCTGTTGAAATTGCAGAAATACGTTCCACAGTTGTTTCAGTACGAATCAATCAGTATTTACATGCAAGCTCATATTCAGGTTTTTTTCTTTTCTTTTAAATTTGATCCTTATTCATTTCACTAAAGGGACTGGGTAGTCTAGATCTTATAAAATGGTCTCTCCTTAACCTGAGTATCATCCAGATTTGTTAACTTCAGATACCACAGTTCCTGAGTCAGTAGGGTCATTGCTAAAAATCCTGGAGGTAAAGTCCAAGCATCTGAAGGACATCAATATATTGGAAGTCTGTGCTAAGATTACCTCATTGCAGCCAATTTTCTTGGCTCTGTACAAGTGAATATATATTTTGGTGTGTTTGTGTGTGTGTGTGTGTGTGTGTGTGTATGTGTATGTGTGTGTGTGTATGTATGTATGCATGTATATATGTGTGTATGTATGTGTGTATATATATATATATATATATATATATATATATATATATATATATATGGAAGTTGTCCAGTTTTTCTTTCCCATGTGGCCAAATTACGAAAGTGTCATCTATGTAATTTGGCCACATGGGAAAGAAAAACTGGACAACTTCCTCACACATCTCAACAGCCTACACCCAAAATACAATTCACTATGGAAATAGAAGCTAGCAACCAACTTCCCTTTCTGGACATCCTAATCTACAAAAAAACCAGTGGCTCCCTAGGACACACCATCTACCAGAAAAAAAAACCAACCACTACTTAAATGCACCATCCCATCACCACTCTGCACAGATCAACTCTGTAACCAAGACCCTCATCTCCAGAACCAAATGCCTAGCTGACAAAGATCACCTGAATACTGAATTACACACTCTCACAAACGTATTAATCTCCAACGGATTCCAAAGAAAAACAATTACCAACCTAATCCAAAGGGAGACACCCCCCAAGAACTGAGACACATAACAGGACAACGGCATCGCACTCCTCCCTTACATCAAAGGCACCACAGATAAAATCAGCAAAATTCTCCACAAACACAATATCAAGACAGCCTTCAACACTGACAAAAAATAGCCAACATCTTAAGAAACCCCAAAGACAAAATCCAGCTAGAAAACCAAGGAGTCTATGAAATACCATGCAAAATCTGCCCTGCAACATACATAGGACAAACTAATAGGAGAATAAATGCACGCATTGCAGAACACAAGAACGCAGTAAGAAAAAAAGAAAAAAAAAACTTCCTCCCTTTTCCAGCACCTTAAAGCTACAGGACATGAAATTGATTTTGAAAGAACCAAATTAATCTCCAAAACTGAACACCTCAACAAGAGAATAATTATGGAAGCTATCGAAATAGAGAAACACCCCCACAACATGAATAAATGTGACGATACCTCCCGCCTACCAGACATCTGGAAACCAGCCCTAGTCAACAAACGAGCCCCACCCACCACCCAGGCCATTACAACACAAAACAACAACGGACACACAGCCAGCACCAAGCAGCACCAATCTACCAATCATGATACAACTACACAGCCAATCAATCCACTTACTGAAACAAAGCCAGCACTCCACACACCCCCACCAAGATTTATAGAAATACGGCAGCTCCAACCACACTTTAATCGCACAAACATGAAGCCAAAAACATCAGCCTGGAGATGGCGAGTGAGACCTCACCGAAATGTTGCCAAGACAATCTCAATCTTACACGGAAAAAGACCCAAATACAACAAGACGAGCATACCTACATCCGTGAAAATCTACGAAAACATACTGTATATATATGTATATACACACACACACATTTTATTGTTAGTTGCGAAGTCATGTCTGACCCATCGCGACCTCATGGACAACCTTCCTCCAGGCCTTCCTGTCCTCTACCATCCCCTGGAATCCATTTAAGCTCACACCTACTGCTTCAGTGATTCCATCCAGCCACCTCATTCTCTGCCGTCCCTGTCTTCTTTTGCCCTCAATCATTCTCAGCATTTAGACTCTTCTCCAGTGAGTCCTTTCTTCTCATTAGGTGGCCAAAGTATTTGAGTTTCATCTTCAGGATCTGGCCTTCTAAAGAGCAGTCAGGGTTGATCTCCTCTAGGACTGACTGGTTGGATCACCTTGCAGTCCAAGGGACTCGCAGGAGTCTTCTCCAGCACCATAGTTCAAAGGCCTAAATTATTTGGCGCTCAGCCTTTCTTATGGTCCAACTTTCACAGCCATACATTGCAACTGGGAAAACCATAGCTTTGACTATACGCACTTTTGTTGGCAGGGTGATCTCTTTGCTTTTTAGTATTCTGTCTAGATTTGCCATAGCTTTCCTCCCCAGGAGCAAGTGTCTTTTAATTTCTTAGCTGCAGTCCCCATCTGCAGTGATCTTGGAGCCCAGGAAAATAAAATCTGTCACTACCTCCATTTCTTCCCCATCTATTTGCCAGGAATTGAGAGGTTTTCTTAATGTTGAGTTTCAATCCAACTTTTGCATTCTCCTTCACCCGCATCAAAAGGCTCTTCATACATATACATATACAAATTATGTTATTGGGTCAAAAGCACTGATGATGTTACCTAGTTTGGGTAACGAAACCTCTGCAAGAAAACAGACAAGCTTAGAGAGCACCAAGGAGCTTTGTTTCAACCCTGAGCTACAAATATTCTCCTTTATAGGTTGGACTAATTCTGATCAGATCATTTATCACAATGGGCAATATAGAAAAACACCTCCGCTCAGACAAATCCCATTTATTTAACTGGAGAACTTTGGATCAAGGTGCATGCATTACAGGAGATTTTCTTGACCTAGCATCAAATCAAATATATTTGATTTCAACTCATACAGTCCCTGCCATATCTGTAAGTCAGACATAATTCTTATCTGGCCAGGCTGGGCTATTAAGGTAACTTTTATCATAATATTTGAGGAAACCGTGCAGGGAGAAGAAAGCTAAAGCTTTAAAATAATTGAAGGAAGGCCATCCTATGAAATGAATAGCTGCAAAATTGGGCTTTTATAAATAAAAAAAAAGTAATCAAAGCTAAAAATATAGGAGCCATAAAAAGCATCAAACTTTATCCTCCAAAAGGAAAATAGGGACATTTGGCAGAATGAGTTTTAAGAAGAAAAGAGGAAATAATGTACAAAAGGAAATAAAGGGAGAGAATAAAGATCATGCACCAGGCTCAGATAAATAATGAAGCACCTTTCAGAAAATGTAAGGAGCAGGAATTCAGGTCAGAGAAAGCTGAGCGATTCTTCTATCCAGGGGACCAAGGGTCTAACTGCAATAAAGGGAAATAAAGACACCGAAGGAGAACCAGCTGAATGAACATTTTGTTTCCATAGAGGGCAGGAATGGATTTATTAGAGGGAGAAACATGAAGTATCCAAAGCATTCAGGGACATATTTTTAAAAAAGGGTCATTAAGCAATTCAGAACCACTGAAAGATGTTATCAGTCACCATATCTAATGACTTGAAGGATGTTTTCATAAGAGACATTTGTAGGTGACACTGAGATGTGCATATGATAAATGGATATTTTCTCCACTGATGAAGGGACCTCGGTGAGCACAGTGGTTAGATTGCAATATTGCAGGCAAGCTCTGCCCACGGCTTGGCGTTCGATCCTGATGGGCTCAAGATTGATTCAGCCTTCCATCCTCCCAAGGTCGATAAAATGAGGGCCCAGATTTTTGTAGGGCAATATGCTGACATTGTAAAACTCCCAGAGAGTGCTGTATAGCGCTATGGGACAGTATACACAGTAAGTCTAAGCACTATTGCTATTGGTCTCCAAGTTTGTTTGTTTTTCTTGCAGACATTTCGGTACCAAACTACCATATTTTTCGGACTATAAGATGCATCTGAGTATAATACACACCAAGATTTTGAAGACGAAAACAAGAAAAAAAAATAGGTTTTGGCCCCCACACGTCCGGTTTTTGCCCTCTCTGGCCCCCAGGAGCACTCTGCAGGCCTCCCACCCCCCCCCCAATGCATCCCATTTTTGGCATCCCCACCCTCCGAGGGCACTCTGCGGGCCTCCCAAACCCTCTGCAGGGCCCATTTTTGCAAAAAATGGGCCTGTTTTTTGCAAAAATGGGACTTGTGGTGTGGGGTTTCGGGAGGCCAAAAATGGCCATATTCAGTGTATAAGATGCACTAACATTTCCACCCACTTTTTTGGGGCAGGGTGGGTGTATCTTATACTCTGAAAAATATGGTAGGTAACATTATCAGTCCTGATGATGTTACCTACCATATTTTTGGAGTATAAGATGCACCGAAGTATAAGACACAGCACGGTTTTGAAGCAGAAATTTTTTTAAAAAAAGTTTTTGCACTCTGCAAACCTCCCAAAAGTGACCTATTTTTCACAAAAACGTGCCTGGTTTTCCCCCCAAAAAAGGCATGAATAGCCCTTAGGAGGCTTGTAGAGTGCTCCTGGGGGTGGGGCAAAAAATGAGCCTGTTTCTTGTCAAAAAAAGGGCATGGATAGCCTTCAGGAAAGCTTATAGAGTGCTGCTGGGAGGGGGTGGCAAAAAACAGGCCATTTTCACTCATTTCTGCCCTCCCCAGCCCCCAGGAGCGCTCTAAAAGCTATGCACAGACATTTTGGTGAAGGGGGTGGGGTTTTGGGAGGCAAAAAATGCTGTATTCAGTGTATAAGACGCACCCAGATTTTTCCTCTTTTTTGAGGGAAAAGGGTACATCTTATACTCTGAAAAATACGGTAATGAAACATCTGCAAGAAAGCAGCCAAGGACCCACATCTGAGCTACAAATAGCTCTGAGCTCTTTCTCCACCAAACTACCTGTGTTCTGCCATCCACTTCTACAAGCTTGTCATTTTCATCACTCCATCCATTGTGACCATTGTTGAATGAACAGGTGACTCAGGTACCTCAATGTTGGAAAGCCCAGTTGGCAAGATGGAAGGAAGGGACCCATGGGAAGGGAAGGTTGAAAAGTAACAAAACAGCGCTATAAACAGGTTTCTAAATGCCACCCTTAAGCAGAGTGTTCTAAAGTACTAAATGGTTTAAAATCTCCTAGAAAAGGCAATTCTTAGCATTAGAACATTTTTATTATCATAAATGCTGTCGATTTTAAATGCAATAAAGCGAGACTAATAGTCAGGCACCCGTTGCTCAAAGTTGCATTTGCTTAAAATGTTGCTTAACTTAAAATGTTGCTATCCGTGGTTTTTCTCTTGCGATATCTATTATCCCTTCCGCATTCCAGAGGAGGAACAGTACAATAATACCGTTCAGAGCAGTGATTGTGTCTTTATTAACCTGCCAGGATGAAAAGACGGTGCTGGCAAAAAAATGCTGATAGAAACAAAATTATTTAGGTTATTCAAATAAAAGGGAGGATTGGATAGAAACTGCAGGAGGATTCAGTCAGGTAAGTAAATGGACATCAGCACTCTAAGTAATTTTCTAGGTAGGCTGTCAGATTGCATGGAACAGCTTAAATTAAAAAAACAACAAAACAGTGGGCTCTGAATGAAGTTTAAATGCTAAAAGGTAGAAAAATTCAAAGCAACTTTGCTGGTACTTATCAAGATATTACCTAAACATGCAACAACAGCCACACTGGGATTAGTATTGGGACTGGGTTGAGAAAAAGCCACATAGCAGATTAATTACATGATCCAAATGTTTCATACAGGAAAGGCTGTTGTGGACTGACAGCGGCCAGCGGAGATGACAGCAGGTTCAGACAGTGAGGAGGTTGGGGAGGAACATGGGCCAGTCCTGGAGTCTGGGGAAGGCTCTGACAAGGGCTCTGCGTCAGAGGCAGAGATGGGGCCAGGGCAGTTATTAGCTGCCTTCAGAGTCAGACATCAGTGGGGCAGAAGAACAACTGGAGCCTGTTCCCAGTGTGCTCATGTGCAGAGTTGCCAGACCAAGGGAACAGCTAAGGAACAATGGTCAACTTGGGAGTAAAGCCACAGGTGGATGGTGAATGGCCCCTCCCATAGTGAATACAAGAGGAGCGAAAGGGGAGGATTTTTTGCAGGAGACAATTAGTTCATTCCTGCATGCCAAGTATTGCGGCATCTGAAAGATATCAGCCTGGCCATTCTCCAAGCCAGATAAAGGTCAGTAATTGTGAACTATTTTGAAAGATTGTGGGAGAGGAAAGACTTTGCTAGAGAGGAATCACTGTGAATTAAATAAAAGGGGTTTATCGGGACGAGGACTCGGTTTCGTGCTGCTGGGGAAGTCTAGGTCAGAACAGATTTGTTACAAACTGTGTCCAGTTTTGTACACAGGGGTAGAAAGCTTGATTGATCAGGAATTTTACATACATGTTAACTATAGATTATAAATAATGCATTCCCCCCCCCAAAAAAAGATCGTTTTTATTATTTACTTTTGTACATGGCCATACAGTGTTGCCTGACTGCAGTTTACAACACATCATACAATGTAATAAAATATCCAGCATGAAAAAGTCCCATGACAAACAAGACATCAATAAGAATATCAATAAATAATGATCTCATAATAACAAGTTTTAAAACAGCACAACAATCAACCAATAGCCTGAAATTATTCCCCCAAAGGCCCTCTGGAAAAAGAAAAAAAATGTTCAATAGCTTCCAGAAAGCTGATTCTGAGAAAGAAACCAATCTAGCTTTTTTATTTTTAATTCTATTTAGAGTGGAGGATGGGGATCTTTTTCTAAAAGATGTTTCTGAGGTTGGAGAAACAGAATTTCTGATCTGCATCATACAACTGAAGCCCCGACCCACTTTTTTTAACTATGACATGATGCATGTTGAAAAAGGAGAAAAGTATTGTCACATCTTTATTATTTGAAACCTTCCTTACTCCATGTAAGGGACATGATGGCTCAGTGTCTAAGATGCTGAGCTTGTTGATCAGAAAGATCAGCAGTTCGGCAGCTCTAATTCCTAGCACTGCATAACAGAGTGAGCTCCAATTACTTGTCCCAGCTTCTGCCAACCTAGCCGTTCGAAAGTATGTAAAAATGCAAATAGAAAGATAGGGACCACCTTTGGTGGGAAGGTAACAGCATTCCATGAGCCTTCGGCATTTAGTCATGCCGGCCACATGACTACGGAGATGTCTTTGGACAGCTCTGGCTCTTTGGAGAGTCAGGAACAACTAGCACATATGTGCAAGGGGAACTTTTAACTTACTGTTACCTTACTCCATGGATGTCCATGCCATCAGGAGCATCTTCCCGGAGGATATTCTCAGATAATTAACCCAAAGCAAGTAGGTCTTAAAGTGTTACGATATCTCAGGGGCTGCCACAAAGAAGAGGGAGTCAAGCTATTCTCCAAAGCACCTGAGGGCAGGATAAAGAAGCAATGGATGGAAACTAACCAAGAAGCGAAGCAACTTAGAACTAAGAAGAAATTTCCTGACAGTTAGAACAATTCATGAGTGGAACAACTTGCCTCTAAAAGTTGTGAATTCTTCCACACACCTTGATGTCATCAAGGACCTTTTGCGCATGCGCAGAAGATTCTGCACCAGAGGTGGTTTCCTACCAGTTCGCACCTATTCGGTAGAACCGGTTCGTCAAATCTACTGAACCGATTAGAAGAGGTTCCACCAGTGGACCTAGAAAGCAGGCCACACCTACAGAAGAGGTTCCAAAATTTTTTGAAACCCACCACTGGTCCTTGGATATGATTATTCTACACTATCATGCTTATATTTATAAAACTCACTGCCTCTGTGAAAGGTAAGGATGATTACTGCGTTTGTGGTGCAATCAGAACATTGTGTGTGTTGAAGTTGTTTTAACGCAAACCAAAGATGCCCTTTAAAAAACAAGTTTACATCATATTCTTATGCATGCCAGTGCTGTGTGTGAGGTAATTTAAGGTGACAAGTGTTGTCGGCATCTTCATATCCGGTCACATGGGCAGCAAGCCACTCCCATTTAGTCACATGGGTGGCAAGCCACTCCCACAAAGGAGGCCAGGTTTGAACAATTTTTGAAACCCATCACTGTTCTGCACATGCCCAGATGTGCATGCCCAGATGCACGCACTCCCACTACCGAACTGATAGTGAAGAGAATGGAATACCATTACTGGTAGACCGGGTCAAAACCATGGTGGCCCGATGTTTCCTCTTTGCATTGGGTAGACTGGGCCAAAGCGACATGGGCTGACCCGTTACATTTTCCAGGATGGCTCCATGGCTGGATCTAATCACATCATGGGCCAGATGCAGCCCTCGGTCCTTGTGTTTGACACCCCTGGTCTGTGGTGGCAGGAGAACTCCAGTAGCATCCTCTTCCAAAATCACAAATGTTATTAAAATCAACATCATAAAGTTAGCTGCAGCTTGCAAAAGCTTATGTCTTCTAATAAGATACGTTAGTCAAAGAAAGGTGCTGCCACACTCCTTTCTTCTTTTTTTTTTTGCTGAATTTTAAATTTACCTGCATAATTGATTTTCCAGATAAAAGAAGAGAAACTCTCGGGTGGGAGGGAGATAGTTAAGAACTGAACGAAACTTGGAATTGCTTTTAGTAAAGATGCGGGATAGGCATGTTTAAAAATAAATCACACGTAATTCTGCCTTTATAAACACTGGCTCCCAACCTCTCACAAGCAGGCGCAGGGAAAGAATAGGGAAACAAAGCACAAATTTTGGAAGAAACTCTGCTTTCTTTTCAGACGCTTCCATAAATCTTCTACAATCTTTATGTGTATGAATTTTCCTTTAAATTCTTCTCTCCTGTCAATGCTTCAGCCCAGTCGGCTACTTCACGGCTAGGAGATGTAATGAGACATCCTGTTCATTCCGAATATTGCTATTATTTCCTTTCCTTGGAATATCAAACTCTCTGTGTTTCATTGTCCTAAGGGCACTTCCAAGACGGCAGAGAACACTGCACTGCAATAAATATAAAATATTTAATCTTGTTCTCTCTTCTCCAGGTTCTGAAAACTGTTCAGAACGCATAGGGCAAAATAGCTGAAGGTCAGGATGAGATTCAGACTTTGCAGGATACAGAAGTGCTTGGGAAAAGAAAGGATGTTTAATGGCCACTATGGTAGGTTTAAATTAAATGTAAAGGTTGTTTGGGCGAAATGGTTCCTAAACTTACACAAATTTACACAGAGCCTGATATTTCAGAGTATCCAGAATTGTCCTCTTAATAAGGAAAGCTATTCAGGCAGTAGGGATGTGATGGCTCAGTGGCTAAGACGCTGAGCTTGTTGATCAGAAAGGTCAGCAGTTCAGTAGTTCGAATCCCTAGCACCACCTAACTGAGTGAACTCCTGTTTACTTGTCCCAGCTTCTGCCAACCTAGCAGTTCGAAAGCACGTAAAAATGCAAGTAGAAAAACAGGAGCCACTTTTGGTGGGAATGTAACAGCGTTCCGTGGGCCTTCGGCATTTAGTCATGCCAGCCACATGACCACGGAGACCTCTTTGGACAACGCTGGCTCTTTGGCTTTGAAATGGAGATGAGCACTGCCCCCTAGAGTCAGAAACGACTAGCACATATGTTCAAGAGGAACCTTTACCTTTTTTATTCAGGTTGTCCTAAATAAGGTATGCAATTTTTTTAGTGACTGCTCAAAGTTACAATGGCACTGAAGAGAAGCGACTTGATAATCATTTTTCACACTTATGACCATTGCAGCATTGCCATGGTCACATGATCAATATTCAGATCCTTGGCAACCGGCTCATGTTTATGACGGTTGCAGGGTTTCCAGCAGGGGTGGGTTTCAACCGGTTCGCGGTGGTCCCTGCGAACCGGTTGGTCAGCGAACCCGGAAGTAAGTAACTTCCGGGAACGGCGAAGGGCCCACCCCCCTGCCCGCGTTCCTTACCTGGTTTTGACGAGTTCTGCGCTTCCACGCGTGCGCAGGATGCATACAGCGCCTGCGCGATCCTCCAGGAGCAGCTGGAGCATCGCACAGATGCTAGTATGCATGCGTGCGCTGCGCGCGTGCACGAGGACGCCGCCAGCCCCGTTCCAACCAAACCGGTTGGAACGGAGCGAGAAACCCACCCCTGGTTTCCAGGGTCACGTGATCCCCTTTTGCAACCTTCTGACAAGCAAAGGGGAAGCCAAATTCACTTAACAGCCATGCTACTAACTTAACAACTGCAGTGATTCACGAAAGGTCATAAAATGGGGCAAAATTCACCTGACAAATGTCTCACTGAAACAACAGAAATTTTGGGCTCAGTTGTAGTCGTAAGTCGAGGCCTACTTGTAGTTATTCCTCAAGTTGGGAGTTCACACTTAGCATCCTTGAGCAACTGGGAAAGTCCGTCCACTGCTTATGTTAGCCTTGCTGTTTCAAATAGGGCCCATTTTCCCTACTCACAACAGCCTGAAGTAAGACTGTGCTGTGACATTTGGCTAATTAAAATGACAAGTTGTGAAAAGCTTCTATCGCAGCCTGTGATAGGAAGGAAGGAAGGAGACACTGTGCCAGGCACAGAGTATAAATCTGGATTTAAAACCTGGGAGATAATCTCTATCTAATTAGTGCTAACTCATTATTACAGGTTCAGAATCTGAAAATCCTTTTTGTGACACTGAGCCTTAATTTATCCTTTAGATCAATGGTATTGAACTTATTCTGGGAATTCAGGCTCAATAAGATTCCGCATATAGACAGAAGAAGGTCATTTATGGAAACTAATTGAGAAACATGGGAGTAAGGAACATCTCTTTTGTCTAGAGTGCTTCTGAGCATGACTCAGATATCCATTGGGGATGGCGATTGTACAGTATATGACAGGGAGGGGAGGTCTTTATTCCATATTTTGCTGAACTGAGCACAACTTCAGGGAACACAATGGCTCAGTGGTTGAAGACCTTCAGCTTGTCAGCTGGAGAGCTGACAGCTTGGATTCCAGGGATGAGCTTTGCACAACAGGATGATCTCCCATTGCTTCCCCCAGCTTCTGCCCGTGTTCAAAAACATGCAAATGCAAGTAGATTAATAGGTACCACTTTGGTGGGAAGATAATGCCAAAGGCATTCTGTGTGCCTTTGGCATATACCTATGCTGGCCACAGGACAACAGAAATTGTCTTCAGACAATGCTGGCTCCCTCAACTGAGAAACAGAGATGAACATTGTAGCTTAGAGTTAGACACAACTGACAGGGAAAACTTTATCATTTTAAGTAGAACTTCAGCAATCCAAATTAACATGATCAACAAATAGGTTCTGACAGAAGGTAATCAGGGGCCTGGCTAAATAGACTATCACCATTTCTGTCCACATCTCAGTTCAACAAAGCATGGCATAGCTCATATCTTCATGATAAGTTTGTGCATCCTTCCATTCAGGTAGGATTTGTAGGACAACAGTTCTTACCAACTGAAATGGTTCATGCAGTACCACAGCTACTACAAGTAATATTACTACGTTACAATATGATTTTACTTCGAGAGCTGTAACAAAAGATCTTGGAGTGATTAAAGCAACAGTAACCTTTTGCCTGTGAGCAAATAAGAGAAGTTGGTGATGAACAGGAGGAGAGTCTCAAACCTACATGTGATCCATAGGTTGTTCCTTTTATATCTCTTACCACCCATCTGATCACGAGTGTTGAAAACAATCAAGTTTGTCTCGTTTTGAGGAGAGAAATATATTAAGATTAGTTTAGGTCTGTAAACAGGTACATCATAGTTAAAAACTAAATAAGATTCTCTCCTTCCAAAAATCTATGACTTGACTAATAACAATAACAACAACAATAATAATAACAACAACAACAACAACAGCCTGAAAAAGTCACCGAAAATCAGATGGTCAAGATCTTGTGGGATTTTCGCATACAAATGGACAAAATACTGGGGCATAATACACCAGACATCACACTGCTTGAGAAAAACAAGGTCACAATCATAGACATCGCAATACCAGGTGATAGCAGGGTCGATGAGAAGGAATATCAAAAAATCGCAAAATACCAGGACTTAAAAATTGAAATTCAACGACTATGGCACAAACCAGCAGTGATAATTCCAGTGATAATTGGCACACTGGGTGCTATTCCAAAAGCACTGGAATTACATTTAAAACAGTTAAAAATTGACAAAATCACCATCAGTCAAATGCAAAAAGCCGCACTGCTTGGATCTGTACGTATATTACAAAAATACGTTATGATGTCCTGGGCCCCTGGGTGGGGCCCGACTAGTAACCAATGCCAAATCCGGCGAAACAACTGGCCGCTGTGATACAATTGTATAATAATAATAATAATAATAATAATAATAATAATAATAATAATAATAATAATAATAATAATAATCTTAATAGTAACCAATGCCAAATCCGGCGAAACAACTGGCCGCTGTGATACAATTGTATAATAATAATAATAATACAAACTGGTGGGAACATCAGCCTGAAAAAGTCACCGAAAATCAGATGGTCAAGATCTTGTGGGATTTTCGCATACAAACGGACAAAATACTGGCGCATAATACACCAGACATCACACTGGTTGAGAAAAACAAGGTTACAATTATAGACATCACAATACCAGGTGATAGCAGGGTCGATGAGAAGGAATGTGAAAAAATCTCAAAATACCAGGACTTAAAAATTGAAATTCAACGATTATGGCACAAACCAGCAGTGGTAATTCCAGTGGTAATCAGCACACTGGGTGCTATTCCAAAAGCACTGGAATTATATTTAAAACAGTTAAAAATTGACAAAATCACCATCAGTCAAATGCAAAAAGCCGCACTGCTTGGAACTGCACGCATATTACGAAAATATGTTACGACGTCCTAGGCCCCTGGGTGAGGCCCGACTAGTAACCAATGCCAAATCCGGCGAAACAACTGGCCGCTGTGATACAATTGTATTATAATAATAATAATAATAATAATAATAATAATAATAATAACTCCGCCATTGCCGGTCCCAAGCCCGGATGAGAAAGGAGGAAGGTTGGGATCAGGTTGGCATCTGGTCCCGTAAAAAACCCCCCGCCAACCCATACAATATGGTGAAAAAAACAAATAAGAATTCCATACCGCATCGGTCGTCGCGCGGGTTAACAAGGGCCGCGGCGGATGTTGGGGTCCCTGGACATCCGTCGACAAGTGGGCTACAAGTGGACCAGCCAACAAAACGACAAAAATATAGTGCAGATGAAAACCGTGCCATAATGGCCTGTTACTACAACTCAGAGCCAGAAAAAAGAGGCTATTTAAAGCGAATGTATGAATTATGGAAACAACAATATCCAGATTCAAATGTTAGTGAACAACGACTAGCAGATCAAAGGCGATTTATTATACGGAATAAAGTGTTTAGTGAAGTTGAACATGAGGAAATTCAGGTAAATTGCAAAACCCAAAAAACAATATCACAAGCGGAAATAACTGATATTCAAGACACAACTAAAGACATTATAGTAGAACTCCCAGAAGAAGCTCTTGGGGAGGAAATAACACCACCACCACTAGAACCAGTTATCACTGAACCAACTGATGAACTAACTCAAAAACAAAAAGAATTGAAGGATAAGATCATGGAGCATTTTCTGCTTAATGAGGAAAGGCAACGTTTACCAACACTAAAAACTGTGCCTAAGAAAATTTTGGCCCCTATCATGAAAATGGTTAATGCAGTGTTTTCAACAATTGAACCGGGATCCATCTTGGAAACAAACCAGTTAATGTACAGCGCAGCTGTAATAGTCACTAATGAACTAGGCATTAAAATTAAAGTACCTAGTCATACAACAGAAAAAGCATCAAAGCCAAAGTGGAAAATCCGTTTAGAACAAAAAATAAAAAAATTAAGGGCAGATGCTAGTAACTTAAAGAACATGCATGAGCAACGGCTTAAAAACAACAAAATCATAGATCGGCTAATCAGGAGATATAGATTGGATACAAGAAACATCAATGAAGCTGTAGAGATTGTAAAACAGCAGATAACAGCAACAGCTAGAAAAATTGAAAGATATGAGGCACGAATCATCCAATATAAACAAAATCAGCAATTTCGATCAGATCAACGGCGTTTTTATCAAAGTCTTAATGTAAATGGTGACACCAAAAGTGAAAAACCAGAAAAACAGGCCACAGTTGAATTCTGGAAAGAATTGTGGGAAAATGCAAAGGACTACAACAAGGAAGCAAAGTGGATACATGACTTTGAGAAAAGCATTGGCAACAAACAAATGCAAGTATTAGAAATAACAACTGAGATGGTCAAAAATCGAGTTAAAAAGGTAAAGAATTGGACATCACCTGGAAGTGACCAATTACATGGTTTCTGGCTCAAATATCTGACCAGTTTACATGCAATATTGGCCAGGCAACTGAATGAAATTTTACAAAAGGGCCAAATTGATGAATGGTTGACAACTGGAAAAACATACTTGATTCAGAAAGATCCAACTAAAGGAACAACACCAGAAAACTATAGACCAATAACATGCTTGCCAACAACCTTCAAATTACTCACAGGCATTATTGCAGATAACATGATGGATTATTTGGAAACAAACAACATCTTGCCAGTAGAGCAAAAAGGCAACAAAAGAAGGAGCAGGGGCACAAAAGATCAGCTTCTAATTGATAAAATGATATTAGAAAATTGTAAGAACAGAAAAACGAACTTGAATATGGTCTGGATTGATTACAAAAAGGCATTTGACTCACTGCCACATAGTTGGATCATAAAATGCTTAGAAACAACTGGCATTAGCAAAAATATTACATCCTTTACTGAAAAGGCAATGAAACAATGGAGAACTGAGTTGGCAGTAGGGAATGAGAGCTACGGAATGGTTAATATCAAGCGAGGAATTTTCCAGGGTGATTCACTTTCACCTCTTCTCTTCATCATCGCAATGATCCCACTATCAGTAATCTTAAAAAAAATGAAATTAGGCTACCAAATAGCCAAAAAAGCTGAAAAAATTTCGCATTTACTATATATGGATGATTTGAAACTCTATGGAAAGTCAGAAATAGAAATCCAATCATTGACAAATACAGTCCGAGTATTCAGCACCGATATTTCAATGCAGTTTGGCATGGAAAAATGCGCCACTGTATCCATAAAAAGGGGCAAAATCACTGCATCTGAGGGAATTGAAATGCCCAATGGCCAACTAATTAAATGCAAAGAAAATGAAGCCTACAAATACTTAGGCATTCTGCAGTTGGATAACATCAAGCATGGAGAAGTAAAAACTATTGTCAGACGAGAGTACACCAACAGAGTTAGGAAAATTTTGAAATCTAAATTGAATGGTGGAAATACAATCAAGGCCATAAATACCTGGGCAATACCAGTTATAAGATACACAGCTGGCATAGTTAACTGGACACAAGCTGATTTGGACCTTTTGGACCGAAAAACCAGGAAACTAATGACAATGCACTACAGTTTACATCCACGTGGTGATACTGATAGACTATATCTGCCCCGAAAATCAGGTGGCAGAGGATTATTACAAGTGAAGCAAACAGTTGAAGAAGAAAAACATGCACTGGCTGATTATTTAAAAGAAAGTCAAGAACATCTATTAATCGAAGTAAAGAGCAAAAATCTACTGAAGGCCCAACAGACAAAACAAGAATACAGAAAAGATGTGATAAAATCAAGAATGGAGAGTTGGCAGAACAAAGCACTGCATGGTCAATTTCTGGAAAAAATAAAAGATAAAGTGGACAGGGAACAAACTTGGTTATGGTTAAAAACAGGTACATTAAAGAAAGAAACAGAGTCACTAATCCTGGCTGCGCAAGAACAAGCTATCCGCACAAATGCCATTAAGGCCAAAATCGAAAAATCCTCTGATGATGCCAAATGCAGACTTTGCAAAGAAGCTGACGAAACTGTTGATCACATTCTCAGCTGCTGTAAAAAAATCGCGCAGACTGATTATAAATTGCGGCACAATTCAGTAGCACAAATGATCCATTGGAATTTGTGCAAAAATTATAATATTAAAACCGCAACAAACTGGTGGGAACATCAGCCTGAAAAAGTCACAGAAAATCAGATGGTCAAGATCTTGTGGGATTTCCGTATACAAACCGACAAAATACTGGCGCATAATACACCAGACATCACACTGGTTGAGAAAAATAAGGTCACAATCATAGACATCGCAATACCAGGTGATAGCAGGGTCGCCGAGAAGGAACATGAAAAAATCGCAAGATACCAGGACTTAAAAATCGAAATTCAACAACTATGGCACAAACCAGCAGTGGTAATTCCAGTGGTAATTGGCACACTGGGTGCTATTCCAAAAGCACTGGAATTACATTTAAAACAGTTAAAAATTGACAAAATCACCATCAGTCAAATGCAAAAAGCCGCACTGCTTGGATCTGCACGCATATTACGAAAATATGTTACGACGTCCTAGGCCCCTGGGTGGGGCCCGACTAGTAACCAATGCCAAATCCGGCGAAACAACTGGCCGCTGTGATACAATTGTACAATAATAATAATAATAATAATAATAATAATTATTATTATTATTATTATTATTATTATTATTATTATTATTATTCAACAACTATGGCACAAACCAGCAGTGGTAATTCCAGTGGTAATTGGCACACTGGGTGCTATTCCAAAAGCACTGGAATTACATTTAAAACAATTAAAAATTGACAAAATCACCATCAGTCAAATGCAAAAAGCCGCACTGCTTGGATCTGCACGCATATTACGAAAATACGTTACGACGTCCTAGGCCCCTGGGTGGGGCCCGACTAGTAACCAATGCCAAATCCGGCGAAACAACTGGCCGCTGTGATACAATTTTGTTGTTGCGAATAATAATAATACCAAGGCTGTATTAACAGAGGGACAGAATCAAGATCACATGAAGTGATACCACTTTATAATGCCTTTATAAGACCACATTTGTGGCAACCAGTTTTGGTTGCCACAATATGTTGAGCCTCTAGAAAGAGTGCAGATAAGAGCAACAAAGATAATAAGGAGACTGGAGGATAAAACACATGAAGAACGGTTGCAGGAATTGAGTATGTCTTGGTTAAAGAAAAAAGGACCAGGGGTGATATGATGGGAGTCTTCCAATATCTAAGGCACTGCCACAAAGAAGAAAGGGAGTAATTTATTCTCCAAAGCATCTGAAGGCAGGACAAGAAGCAATGGATGGAAACTAATTGAGGAGAAAACCAATCTAGAACTAAGGAGAAATTTCCTAATACTTAGAATGATTAATCAGTGGAACGACTTGCCTCCTGAAGTTGTTGCTGCTCCAACACTGGAGGTTTTTAAGAAGAGATTGGACAACCATTTGCTTGAGCAGGGGGTTGGACTGGACGATTTTTAAGATCCCTCCAATTCGATTATTCTGTTAATACGAATTAATCCATTTTGTGATCTCTACCCACACCTCTGCCACACGAAGTGTGGCTCTTAATCAGCAGATGGTAGCCCTTCCATTACTAAGAAATGACTATCCTTAAAATAATTTTTCTAAATGGTTATTTTCAAGAACATCTCATCTTTTTCCTTTTCAAAGCTCAAGAGACATAGGTCACTTCTTCTCCTGTCACCCGTCCCTTTCTCTACAATAGCTGAACTTTAATTTCCTATGGAAAGTTTTCTTACGAGAAAGCCTTATGTCTCCATAGCCTCATACATTGGTCGTCTGGACTCATTAATTTTCTTCCATAGGCATTTAAGTCAAGTATTTATGACTTTATGTTTAAGTAATTTATGACTTTAAAATATGAGTTCCAAGCAATGCATGAATAACAACTTTAAATCACTAGGAGCTTTTTCTCATTTCTGAAAGAGAGCCCTGACATTTATTGCTTGGTCCAGTCACAGAACTGAAACTTAGGGCAGCTTGCACAAAATTGTTGTGATGTGATTGAAGGATACCCAACCATAGTATCATTACACAAATGTATGTAGTTAGGCAAGCCAACAAGGGCAATGGGAGTCTGTATCAAGGACATCCAGACTTGAATTGGAGATTCTGCTGAATAAGCTGCCATGCAATTTACCGTATTTTTCGGACTATAGGACACACTTTTTTGTCTCCCAAAAGGGAAGACTGTCTGTGTATCTTATAGACCGATTATTGCCGAAGCCCCGCTCACCTGCCAGCCATTTTTTGGCCTCTGCATTTTCGGCCTTTTTCAGCCCATTTTCGAGGCTTTTTTTTCAGTCCATTTTCAATGGGTTTTTTTTGCCTGTTTTTGAGACTTTTTTCAGCCCATTTTTTTTTAAATGGGCCAAAAAAGCCTCAAAAATGGACCAAGAAAAGCTTCAAAAATAGGCTGAAAAAAAGCAAAAGAATGACCCCCCAAAGCCTCAAAAACAAGCCAACCCCCCCTCAAAAACTGGCCAAAAAGCCTCAAAAAAGGGCTGAAGAAAGCCTTGAAAATGGGTAGAAAAAAGGCTGGAAAAGGGCAGAAAAAGCCCTCCCAAAAGGGCCAAAAATGGGGTGCGCGGAGGTCAAAAACCTTTTTTGTTGTTGCTTTCCTGTTCTAAATTTAGGTGTGTCTTATAGTCAGGTGCGTCTTATAATCTGAAAAATACGGTATTTACCCTAAGACCTCAGGGTCCTCTTCATAGCCAGAACAAAAATGGTTTAGTCACTCTTAGTACTAAAAATCAGAGAAATGGCACAGAGTGGAATGTATAGACCCTGTAATTCTCTATCACCCTGAAGTCTGAGGATGGATACCATGTGGTACATCAGCTGTACATAACAGCATCTCTAAGCAATCCTCAGCATTGGCTGCATTGAGTGAGGTTTCTGGAGTTGGGATTCAACATCTAGACAGCCATGCATTGTCTATTCCTGCTGGACAGTGTTAACATGGTCAACATCCCTCCATTTTTATTGCACCCAATGAAATAGAAATATTCTAAGACATATACTGATATTATGGAGAAACTTTATTCTCGAATGCTTACTTCTTTTTTAGATTCCAAGGATTGTGGGGTTCATTTATTTTTTTTATTTATTACATTTATAAACCATCCCAATCTGCCACAACATCTGTTGGCTTATTAAAAAAAGAGAGAATGACACTGAAGATAGGCATAACCTAAAAGGAAGAAAGTCCAGAGAAGCCAACAACTATTTGATAAAATTGAAATACAAATCAAGGGGGTCCAAATTCTTCTCCGACCCAATATCTGGGGGAAGAATCAGTTTTTAAGGCATTGCGTGAAGAGGGCCAGGCTGTGAGCTATACAGATTTCAGAAGGAAAGGGTCAGAAAAAGGATGCTTTTGCAAAGAAGCTTTCTTCATGGATGTCACTAGAGGATATTGTTGAATTAATGGGATCAAGGACATTTTAACAGTGTCAGAATGGGTGAATGGGCAGAAGAGTTTGATAATTCCTCACACAGACAGGCTCCATTCCAGGGAGGGCATTGTCAACAATAACCAGCCTCGTGAATTGCATTTAGAAGCCTACTGATAACCAGAGCAATTGACAATGTAGAGGTGTTACATATTGAATTATCCTGCTGCATTCCAGATCAGTGGTAGCCTACTGACAATCCCCAAAACAATAATCAACTTCATCACTAATTTCTAAGCATGCTTGTTACTTTCATCTGGAGGACATTGAAAAACAAATTTTAAATATAAATTACATGAGAAGGTAAGACTTTTTTGAAGTCCTACTATCTGAATGATTTATCTCTGTCTTTTTTTTCTAATCCCTCCATCCCAAGCGAATTTCATTTCCTTCCCACTTAGTTTGGCTGTCAACCCTGAAGCTGGCCTGACTGAAGCCATTTTGTCCACTTCCGTGTTGCCACACTGAGGGTTAGAGGGGGGAAAATTGAGATAGAGGAGATTTCGTAGCCAAAACAGAATATTTTTGCTTGGGAACCAAGGACATTCTCACACTGGTTGGAAGAAGGCAGAGTGATGCCATCTGGTTGTCAGATTGCATGATGATTGGACCATGTGACTGATTATTTTGAGAAAGTAAAAAATCTTTTAATAATGGAAAAACCGTGGGGGTTTCAGAGTCGTTTTTTTATCAGATATGTGCCAATATGATATTTCCAATAAAAGTATTCTTTGAGGAGTTCAATTGTCTCAGAGTCTTGCTTGCCACGGATTTATTTCTTGGAACCCTGACATTGGATAGTCTTGGAAGAATCCCCTCTTCATTTTTTTTCTTTCTTTATTAGTGAACATATTGCTGCTTTGAGCAAACGTCTCCTGTGTCTGCTGATACCTGTCTAGGGTGCATGAGAACCTTCGTTTTAATTTGGTGCCTTTGGAGTATTTCATTGGGAATCAAGAACATAAATCTCAAATTTTGCTTTCTTCTTTCAGTCTTGATTAGCAGAGTGCTCCATTCTGCCTACAGCCAAACTTCTTGGATTTTGCTCCAGAACTAGAGAACCTAGATTAGACAAAGGTCAATCTGTCATGGGCAAAGCTTGGGTATAGCAGTTAATGTTCAGCAGTCCCTAAATGAACATAACTATAAAATACACGCTACATGATTTGCCAAACAGAATTGTGTCCTGCAATGCAACCCACAGAGTGATTTGAAAAACAGAGATGCTGTCTGTGTTGATGCCTTGAAAAGAGATGAAATACTTGGGACTGAGAAATGAAAACAACTGAAGTGAGTAGTATTGCAGATAGTAATAATTGCAGGTTATTTGCTGGGCAGATCTGAGTAAAAAAAAAGAAAAGTAAGAACTTTATCATTCCTCTTTCCTACTAAATCTGTACAGCTGTACACAGCAATCACCAATTCTGACATGGCTTTTGTAGCTATTCATTCCTTCTTCTGTACTCCAAGGATCAAATTTAGAAACCACCCATTTCCCTCACAGAACGGGTAAAATACACGGTAGACTTTTGGGTTCAAAGAAGACATGCTGTCCTACAATTTATCTACCATAGGTGCTTTTCTTTTCTTTTTTTTTAGGGTTAAAATGTTTTTATTTTCCATTTTTCATTTTCATACACTCGCATATATACTGTGCATAGCCGGGGCCATACAACATTAAACAATAATCACAGCAATTCCTCTTGTCAACAATACCCCCCAAAATGGAAACCCAATATACCTCTTCCACTCTCCATACACCTCTTTCTTCCTCCCCCCTCCAACTTTCTATCTTCCCTCCATCATTCCCCTCTACCCTACTTCCCCTCCCCCTCTATCACTCCTCTCTCCCAGTCCACTCCCTCCCTTCCTTCTCACCCTCCCTCCCATCCTCTCTCCCGCCCTCTCTACCCATCTTTCTTCTATCCCACTCCTCCTCCCCTTGGTGTAATTCTACTATATATCAATATACTCCTATTTTTACAGAGAAATTAAAGAGAAACAGTATACATGTGAAGTCGCATTACATTGAAATCTAACACATGGTATATCTCCCCGCCCCCCACCCTCCATACCATAGGTGCTTTTCAAAAGGCAACTCGACTTTCTTGGGGGTTTTTCTCTTGACATTTTGGTTCTCATCCAAGAAGCTTCTTCAGTTCTGGCTAAATAGTAAGGAATGGAAGGATTTTTATTCCTTAGCAGTCATCTGGCCATTCCTTTGCGGACATAGAAGTGCCAGCAGTCCAAGTCTGGAAGCCCAATGGGAGCACTGAAAGTCCATTGTAGTAACTGGGTAGTATTCTGTGATGTCACTCATAGTTTTCTATTAGTTTTTGGTGATGCTTATCTTCAGAGCAGATGTAGGCTTCATAACACAGGGCTTACCAGCAGGTTCTGTCTGCAGCTGTAGCTTCTAGTTTCTTTGGCTGGATGTCACAATGGCATACAATTTCTTTCACAGTGTCTTTGTAGCACTTTCATAGTCAACCTCAAGGTCTTTTCTTAGACTCCAGTACAGTATAGCTGACACATTCCATCCAACTCAGCTGGGTTTTGATAATCTGGGTCAACAAATGTGTGGACTCCACACAATCCAAGATCCAGGTTGGAGACCCAGTCTTGGCAATGAATGCCAAAAAAATTGAACCCTCATTTCTCCACTACAAATTATCCTTCCTATTACCATGGGTATCACTCTTTGGCGAATGTACATATGGAACTTTACATACACATGGTAATCCATGAACACTGACTGGCAGTTAGAAGACATGACAAAAATTCTTCAATTTCACAACACATAGATTTAACCATAGTTTCAATTGGGAAAATGTGACCATCCTAGTCCAGGCCAATTCCAAAAATGCCAGTGGATTTCTAGAACCTGGCAGTCTGACAAATCAGCCATCAATAGAGTTTGAGAGTTTGAGAGTTTATTAACATTTATAGGCTGCCCTTTTCCCTGAGGGGACTCAGGGCGGCTTACATAAAATCAGGAGGGGGGAATACAAACAATGACGTAGACACACATAGAGTAAAAATAATGAGCAACATTCATTCATCATTCGGGAGGGGTGGCTATCTTTGTCCCCAGGCCTGATGGGCTAGCCAGGTCTTAAGGGCTATGCGGAAGGCCTGGACGGTGGTGAGGGTACGAATCTCCACGGGGAGCTCGTTCCAAAGGGTCGGAGCTACTACTGAAAAGGCTCTCCTCCGTGTAGTTGCCAGTTGACACTGACTGGCGGATGGAACTCGGAGGAGGCCTAATCTGTGCGATCTAATAGGTCGCAAGGAGGTAATTGGCAGAAGGCGGTCTCTCAAGTACGCAGATCCACTACCATGAAGGGCTTTATGGGTGACTAGTAGCACCTTGAAGCGCACCCGGAGATTGACAGGTAGCCAGCGCAGCTCGCGGAGGATAGGTGTTGTGTGGGTGAACCGGGGTGCACCCATGATCACTCGCGCGGCCGCGTTCTGGACTAGCTGAAGTCGCCGGATGCTCTTCAAGGGCAGCCCCATGTAGAGCACATTGCAGTATTCCAGCCTAGAGGTCACAAGGGCCCGAGTGACTGTTGTGAGAGCCTCCCGATTCAGGTAGGGTCGCAACTGGCGCACCAGGCGAACCTGGGCAAATGCCCCCCTGGTCACAGCCGTCAGGTGGTGATCAAAGGATAGCTGTGGATCCAGGAGGACTCCCAAGTTGCGAACCCTCTCTGAGGGGTGTAGAATTTGACCCCCCAGCCTGAGTGATGGAATATTGGTCGAATCTTTGGGAGGGAAGCACAACAGCCACTCGGTCTTTTCTGGGTTGAGTACAAGCTTGTTAGCCCTCATCCAGTCCATAACGGCCTCAAGGCCTCAGTTCATCACGTCTGCCGCTTCATTGAGTTGGCACGGGGCGGACAGATACAACTGGGTATCGTCCGCATATTGATGGTATCTTATCCCGTGCCTGCGGATGATCTCTCCCAGCGGTTTCATGTAGATGTTGAATAGTAGGGGGGATAAGACCGAACCCTGAGGCACCCCATATGTTAGGGGCCTAGGGGTCGACCTCTGCCCCCCCACTAACACCGACTGCGACCTGTCCGAGAGGTAGGAGGAGAACCACCGCAGCACGGTGCCTCCCACTCCCACCTCCCGCAGTCGTCGCAGAAGGATACCATGGTCGATGGTATCGAAAGCCGCTGAGAGGTCAAGGAGAACCAGGATGGAGGGATGTCCTCCATCTCTGGCTCTCCAAAGATCATCGGTCAATGCGACCAAAGCGGTTTCTGTGCTGTAACCGGGTCTGAAGCCTGACTGGAAGGGGTCGAGATAGCTTGCTTCCTCCAAGGACCGCTGGAGCTGGAAGGCCACCACCTTCTCAACAACCTTCCCAAGAAAGGGAAGGTTGGAGACTGGGCGATAGTTATTAAGAACAGCTGGATCCAGAGATGGCTTCTTCAGGAGGGGTCTCACCACCGCCGTTTTTAGCACGGCGGGGAAGTTCCCCTCCCGAAGAGAGGCGGTTACAACCGCCTGGATCCAGCCTCGTGTCACCTCACTGCTGTTAGTAACCAGCCATGAGGGACACGGGTCCAGTACACAGGTGGAGGCACTTACAGCCTTCATGGCCTTGTCCACATCCCCGGGGGCAACATCCTGAAACTCAACCCAGAGATGGTCTACTTCATCCTCCTGTGCCTCGGCTGGAACTGCAGAGATGGAGTCCAAGTCCGACCGAAACCGAGCAATTTTGTCTGCTAAGAATTGGGCATAATCCTCAGCTCTGCCCTGCAAGGGTTCCCAAATCAGCCATCAATAGACAGAGAGACATTAATAACATGTATAGACTATGCAAAAGAGACAATCAACCAGCCCAAAAGAGAGAAAGACTCCAGCATCTCTCCACCAGTAATTACAGATTATAATTTGCACTCAGATCAGCATAGATTAACTCCAAGGTCAACTTCAGACCAACAATCCAGTTGATCTAAGCAATACCTGGCCAAAGAGCCATCAATAAACAGCCCAACCAAAGAATCTCTAAAACCACTTCCACTCACAAAGACAGGTAAGACACCAGAATACAAACTGACAGCAAACAGCACTCCTTACCAGCACTGATGATGTTAGGTTAATGAAATGTCTGCAAGAATACAAGCAAGCTCAGAGACCACCAAGGACCCCTTTGTTGAGAAGTTAAGGAATTATAGACCTAGCCTCTTGCTGTGGCCTTAGATCATTAATTACTGGGTGTAGAAATACAGGCATGGTTTGAAGCCATCTTATCTCAGTAAACTTCTATATGTGGAGGGGAGCGCTCACCTCTGGAGATGGTGGATTGGGCTCATCCCCATCCTGTCTGTGTCTTAGTTCTAGTTTCTCTATAGTTTATAAAATCTTAATCTGTGTGGTTCATTCTTCACAGAATGAATCCAACCTACCTGTGTTGACACAAAGAAAACTGGAAGAGGAAGTGTTATGTATACCACAAACAAACAAGCAATTCACTGCCCCTTTGGCAAAATTCCAACTTGGAGAGGCGGACCACTGTTCTCCCTAGCTCTGAACTTTCTACTCTATTTCACAGAAGCTCATGGGACAATATATTGTTTAGTCCTTTAGGCACCACATTGCTCACTTTTCCTCCCCAGTCTTTTATTGAGCCTCTCTTCAGTAGTCTCTCCACCAGCAAAAGCACAGAACAGGATATTTGTGTCCAGAATATGAGCAACCGTCAGGAAACTGGCACAGCGATTCCATAGGGCTTTGGAGAATTATATTAGTAAATTTATACTTGATGGTGAGCAAATTAAAGTGATTGTTTTGTTTTCTTACTCCAGGATAGATAAAAATGGACAGGATGCTGGAAATGTTCTGGGGAGGTTAATCCTAAAAAGGAAGGCAATGACAAATGTAAGCAAGATAATGAAGGATAGTGGTATTTCTATGGCAACCAAGATTAGAATGGTTACACCAATGGTCTTTTCAATGGTGACATACAGCTGTGAAAACTAGAAAGAGTGAGAAAAAGAAGAGAGGCACTTTCAAATTAAAGTTCTGTAGGTTGGTTCTAAAAATACCAGGCAAGAAGAGTCAATCAGGTTTGGACCAAATGAAGACTGGCTGCTTCCTCAAGGGAATGATGAAGAAACAGAAACATACATACTTTGGGTAGGTGATATTAGCAGATGAATGACTAGAAAATAACTACCAAACAATCATGCTTGCAAGGTTAAGGAAGTAGAAGAAACAAAGGACAGCGAATGAAAAGATGGATGGAATCAAATGAATTACAGGATTGTCCCTAGAAGAGTAATGTTGGGGCCAAAACTTGACTCACCCAAAGCAATGCTGTCAAACTCAAGGCCCAGGGGCTGGATCCAGCCCGCAGGGTGCTTAGATCTGGCCCGCGGGACCACCATGGAAACAACAAAGACCAGCCTGCGGTACCTCTGCTAGCGAAAACAGAGCTCAGGAGCCAATTTTCACTAGCAGAGTTCTCGGGCCTTCACAGGCACCCCTGACACAAGTGACATCATGTTGGCCATGCCCACCCTGGCCATGCTCACCCCGACCCCCCAAGGTCAAACACAACCCTGATGTGGCCCTCAATGAAATCTACTTTGACACCCCTGATCTAAAGCAACCAAATCCAATCAGTTGCTAATGTTATTAGCATGCAAACAATAAAACGGTACAAACTGGGATTCCAGCAAAGTGTCGACAGCTTGTTGGGTAGTCCTGAGCAAAGGCAGAACCATAATTTACATACCCTTGGCCTGCTACATCACAAAGGCATGACAAAGAAAAAGGCAGACCCAAATGGAAATTGCAATATCATGTTGGAATGTTTTTGATAAAACCATCTTCTGATTTATCTCCTCCTCTGAGGTCAGCATGCTAACTGAGCATGCCTGGCTGTGGAATTCTGGGAGTTGAAGTCCACAAGTCTAAAAAAATCACTACCTCACCAGCCATACAACTCACTGCACGTCACTGAACTATACTATCTCCAAGATATGGTCAATGGCTAGAAACATTTATGCTTTACTGAGCCACAAATTCCTATATGATTATGGTGGGACAGTACATTTTATCACCACAACGATGAGATGTTGTTGGGGACAGTTGAGATGGTGAGCATCTGTCCAGGCAATTGCCAGGAGCCTCACTCAATGACCCCAAACTAATTAACATCTGGGGCAGCCTGCTTCTCCATTCCTGATGTGGGCCATTTAGTCAGCCAGGAAAATCTTGTGAAGCTGTTAGTCATCTCTTAAATCTATTCTGGGACTGCATCTTTAATGTTTTTAATCTATGTAAAGCAGGTCCTTTCTCACTGGGAAATGACTTAATGTTCCCTAAATGAGGCAGTCAGGCCTTCTCAAATCAAGTGTCCTCCAAGTACAACTGGATTATAATCCCAACATTTCCATATAGCTTAATGCTCTCTTGGGGTGTAATCTTTTCAGTGCACCTTTTAAATCTTTTTTTAATGTTCAAGGATGGAGGTGACTCAAAATGTTATGAAGTGTAATCTTGACTCAATTTATCTTTTGCCAGTCTGTCAAAGTTCAGATTGGGTGAGCTCTTCAGAGGCAGGAACTAATGTTGCCAGTATGCTCAGATGGCCCAGTACTCATTCTAATTTCTTATCATGAATTCACAGTACAAATGGATATAGACTATCCCGACCACTTGTGAGACATAAACAACCAGAACCACTCATGAATAGTTTCAAGTAGAAGCTTTGTTGTTAGTCACCTATGTTACAAGAATATCACCACACTGATTTCATTTCCCTGGGAACAGTCAGGTAAGACTTTAGAGATTCTGGAGAAGGTCAGGGCTGTGCCACTTTCTGCAGGGTAAGGATTCTAAACTTTACTTCCCTCTTAACACCTTATCTGATCTAGCTGGAATTCCACCCCATCATTATGGGCCGAGGTGGCGCAGTGGTTAGGGTGCAGTACTGCAGGCCACTTCAGTTGACTGTTATCTGCAGTTCAGTGGTTCTAATCTCACCGGCTCAAGGTTGACTCAGCCTTCCATCCTTCCGAGGTGGGTGAAATGAGGAGCCAGACTGTGGGGGCAATATGCTGACTCTGTAAACCGCTTAGAGAGGGCTGAAAGCCCTATGAAGCGGTATATAAGTCTAACTGCTATTGCTATTATGTCTTATATACAATGAGCCATGTGGTGCAGTCGTTAGGATGCAGTACTGCAGGCCATTTCTGCTGACTGCCAGCTGCCAGCAGTTTGGCAGTTCGATCCTGACTGGCTCAAGGTTGACTCAGCCTTCCACCCTTTCAAAGTTGGTGAAATGAGGACCCAGATTATTGGGGGCAATATGCTGACTCTATAAACTACTTAGACATGGCTGTAAAGACTGTGAAGCAGTATATGTCTAAATCTAAGTTTCCTCCACCTTCTTCCTAGAGTATTCCCGCAGATGCAGGCTCCACTTTTCAAATCATTGAGCATCACTTTGCACAGTCAGCTATGGCTCCAGGGCACAGGCTCGCAACTTGCATATCTTTGTTGATTGTGTCTTTCCATCTCTGTTTTGGATGCCCGCAAGGTCGCTGGCCATTGACTTCTATTTGGTAGGCTGTCTTGGCCATGATGGAAGGTGCTGCTCTCTGGACATGTCCATACCAGTGGAACCAGCTTCTCTCATCTTCTCTATAATTGGTGCCACACCAAAATGTTGTCAAATGGTGTCATTTGTGAAGGAGATGCCCGATATCCAATGGAGCATTTGCATTTCCATGGCATGGAGAGAGCTTTGGGTCCCTGTTGTTGCTGCCCAGCATTCAGTGCCATACAGTGCAACAGGGCGGGTGATACGTCTAAGTGCTATTGCTATTATACAAAAATGCACGTTGCAGTGAACAGTATTACTAGTCCATTTGGTTTCCTGTTGCTATGAGCTAGCAGTTGTCCCAGTTTATCTGCCAGGTCAAGGATTGACCAAGGGACCATTTGACTCCCTATTCCTGTAATCCAGATGGACAGATTGATTAGAACAGTGTTTCTCAACCTTGGCAACTTGAAGATGTCTGGACTTCAAGTTGAAGTCCAGACATCTTCAAGTTGCCAAGGTTGAGAAACACTGGATTAGAAGAAGAAGAATCATCATCATGCCAAATGAGTTGCTCGTGTCGGCTCAAGCAACTTATTTTCATAGAAGTCACCAATGCTATAAAACATTGCCATTTTATTTTCAGCCATGTATGGAAACTGGAGGAGGTTTTGCAATCACCTACATCTATTAAAAGAAAAACGGAGAATGATCATTCTTTTAGGTTCGAAGCTGTATCCTGCTGTTTTCCAATTATGTCAATGATTTGAAAATGAGACAAAGAGGCTGAATTGATGCTTAGGATCAAGGCGTGAGTCAGTTTCTGGCTGAAGTTTTTATTCTCCAAGCTATGGTAATTAAGGAGAAACATACTTGCCTCTTAATTGAGATTTCTGGTACTTTCCTACAGTGGCTATTACCCTTCACCCCTCCTCAAATTACTTTGGATGTAATGACACTTGAAGCAGAAGGAAGCACATTTTCTGTCATCTGATAAACTGAAATGTATTAACAAGAGACCGTTGAGTTCTTCTTAGAATGACCATGTACATATCATCTTAAAAGGGTACATCACTCCATGCAACAGGCCTATCTCAACTTGGGTAGATAGATTTAGAAATTTAAAAACAGCCACTATCATTATTATAACCTAACTACAAATGTGCCATGCATAGATAGACGAGTATGATTAGATAACGGGTTGCTTTCTAGGTATTTGGTGGTACTCATAGTTTAGTGGAAGAGTTTCTTTTTTGCATGAAGAAAATCCCAAATTCATTTGAATATATCTTTTTGAAAGCCTGGAGATTTACTGCTTTTTAAAATATATATATTTTTAAAAATACAAATAATACAAACATAGTAAATACAAAAAAGAAAGAAAAAAGATTATGGCAAAAAGACCCAAATATTATAGTGCACACACACCATGGAAAACTCCCCCCCTTATATTTCTTCATCTATAACAACTAAAAAATATACAATATATTCCAGTAGTACCCTTATCCCCTCCAAAATAACATATATTCTTGAGTATATTTTTGAGTAGGTTTATTCCCTTTGCCTTCCACCAACACCTTCACCAACACTGATTTTATAAACTCCCCTCATATTTCATTATAATTATTTACTTTAATCATCTCTTTTTAAATTTAATTTCTGTTGTTAATTTACCATTTGTTGCCATACTCCATATTTCATTATACAACTCATTTCTTTGAATATCTCAATTTCATCCCCAATATTTAGCCATCACTAATCCAGCTGCCATTATCAAATTTACAATCAATTCCTTTTTTAATTTCATTTATATCCCACCTGGAAGTTTACTGCTGGTCACCACAGATAATACTGAGCTAGATGGACAAAAGTTCCATTTCAGTTAAAAAAAAAAAATTCCTAGGAATTTCAAGCTCCAGGTTCTGGGCTGTTAAAATCTGTATGATTGTTGGGTTGACATCAAAGATTCTCCTGGTGTTGTTGTTGTGTTGGGGTGTTTTTTTTTTTTTTTTTGCTGCTAACAAATAGCTTTTCAGACTCTTACAGCCCTACTGTTTTCCACTTTTAAGGTTCTTTGTCTCTAAAAAATGGACTCATACGGGACATCCTATTTTAAAAACAAGATAGTTGATGTTACTGTATCCTCCCAATAAATATTGGTTTCTATTACCAAGCCAGGAACTAATGACTAATGCTCTTCATCTCCTCTTTGCTGAAGTCCATTCTCTGATACCTTCTAAGGCATTCATTTCATATTCACTAGCTTGACCTGCATAGCTGTCATTAAACAAAGTGAATGTTTGTGCTTTGAGGCTAAAAGTATAGTGGGTGGGAACAACAATTCTAAATTATAAAACGTCTACTTCAGTTTCTTTGTATGAATGATTCCCGGAGATTTATAGTCTCTTTGTAATATTTGTTTTCCTTGTAAAGATACAAAGGGAACAGAAGTGCAAGCAATTGGCAGTCTTGCAAAGCAGATGTTATTAGACCCCTAAAATCCAAGGGGTCAATGTACTATATTTGAAAACTGGGCTATATGTTCACTACAGCCTGTCTAATATTTTCCTAAATTAGCCTTCTGAATTCCCATGTGAGGGAGACTGGAGAACACTGTCCCACTGCTACAGCTAAACTTAATTTAAACAGGAAGTGGGGTTTCTTCTTTCAAAGAAGAATGAGAATGTCTTGTCCTTCTCAAGCAGCCAAAAGCCTAACTGGTGGCTTTCGATACCATCGACCATGGTATCCTTCTGCGACGACTGCGGGAGGTGGGGATGGGAGGCACTGTTTTGCAGTGGTTCTCCTCCTACCTCTCGGACAGGTCGCAGTCGGTGTTGGTTGGGGGGCAGAGATCGACCCCTAGGCCCCTAACATATGGGGTGCCGCAGGGTTCGGTCTTATCCCCCCTACTATTTAACATCTACATGAAACCGCTGGGCGAGATCATTCGGAGGCACGGGATAAGATACCACCAATACGCGGATGATACTCAGCTGTATCTGTCCGCCCCGTGCCAACTCAATGAAGCGGTGGACGTGATGAACCAGGGTCTCGAAGCCGTTAGGGACTGGATGAGAGCTAACAAACTGGTACTCAACCCGGACAAGACCGAGTGGCTGTTGTGTTTCCCTCCCAATAATTTGGCTAGTGTTCCATCACTCAGGCTGGGGGGCCAAATTTTATACCCCTCAGACAGGGTTCACAACTTGGGAGTCCTCCTGGACCCACAGCTGACCTTTGACCACCACCTGTCGGCTGTGACCAGGGGGGCATTTGCCCAGGTTCGCCTGGTGCGCCAGTTGCGACCCTACCTGAACCGGGAGGCTCTCACAACGGTCACTCGGGCCCTTGTGACCTCTAGGCTGGAATACTGCAACGTGCTCTACATGGGGCTGCCCTTGAAGAGCATCCGGCGACTTCAGCTAGTCCAGAATGCGGCCGCACGAGTGATTGTGGGCGCACCGCGGTTCGCCCACATAACACCTATCCTCCGCGAGCTGCGCTGGCTACCTGTTGATCTCCGGGTGCTTGAGAGACCGCCTCCTGCCAATTACCTCCCTACAACCTATTAGATCACACAGATTAGGCCTCCTCCGAGTTCCATCCGCCAGTCAGTGTCGACTGGCAACTACGCGGAGGAGAGCCTTTTCAGTAGCAGCTCCGACCCTTTGGAACGATCTCCCCGTGGAGATTCGCACCCTCACCACCGTCCAGACCTTCCGCACAGCCCTCAAGACCTGGCTATCCCGTCAGGCCTGAGGATAAAGATTCTAATTCGTCCCCACCCGAATGATGAATGAATGTTGTGTTCTATTTTTACTTATGTATTGTCTCATGTCTTGTCTTGTATTCCCCTCCCCACAAATTGTAAGCCGCCCTGAGTCCCCTCAGGGAAAAGGGCGGCCTATAAATAATAAACAAATCTAAATCTAAATCTAATAGTTCTTCTAGGTTCTGATGGAAATCTCATTCAAGTGTAATGATTCCCAGTTATTTTCCAACTAACAGTTCTTATAATCTACAAAATTAAGCCAATAATGGTGGTTGGGAGTTAGGAGAGCTGTAGCCCAACTTATCCAGTGATGGGATTCCAAATCTTTTTCTACCAGTTCTATGAGAGAGTGCTTTGTACTCAAAGACTGTCCTCGGTGTCAGCGCTGGTAAGCTGAGCTGTTTTTTAGCTCAGCTGAGGCATGGCAATGCCACGCGAATCAGGTGAGCTAAAAAACAAGGGAATATAGAACAGGGAACAATGGGGGTGGGAGGACGGGGCCTGCCAGTTCTCCAAACTACTCAACATTTCCACTACCGGTATGCCAGAAATGGTCTGAACCAGCTGAATCACCTCTGAACATATCTAGACTTCCTCAAGTTGGAAAATGCCACCCTAAATATTTGATATTGCAGCAGACAATACATTATCTATCCTCTCCCCCCTCCCCTATCTCCTATGCCTCCACCTAACATATTGTACCTACCTAATGTATTACAAACTAGTTCCAGTAATCTCCTTCCAATATAATCCGAATGGGCATAGTATTTCTGATATTTCACTATTCAAACAGAGACAATCTTTTATTCATATTCCAAGGAAGGGAGGGAGGGAAGGAGGAGGGAGGTAACATGTTTCATGTTCATTCATGAAAATTCATTCATTCTTCCTTGGTCCATATTCAGTTTAAAATATATGGTTATTGTAAAAAAACCCACACACTGAGAAGGAAGGACAAAGAAGACTAAGCAGTATCATCAAACTTCCCTCTTCAGTGCCAATAGGGAGGGTTAGGGATGACTAAATACAATGTTCTTCTTCTTATTTATTTATTCATTCAAATTTCTAGGTTGCCCAACTATCTATAGCAGAGGATGAGTCATGATTATGTGCTGTAATATCTCCATGTAAATCAACCACCGCTTCCTCTCACCACCCACACTCATCCTTCACACCTACATTATAGGTTATAAGAAGAGAAAAAGATTGTCTTTCGCGTTTAGCTGACGGCAGAGGTAGAACCAGCCTGGGATTGCATTGTTAAAATCTGGTAACAAAAAAAAAGCTGGATTGTAATAACAATTTTCAGCTGGTCTGGGATATGTCTTTAAATATCAATAGCACTTAGACTTATATGTCACTTCACGGTGCTTTACAGCCCTCTCTAAGCAGTTTACAGAGTCAGCATATTGTCCCCAACAATCAGAGTCCTCATTTTACCCATCTCAGAAGGTTGGAAGGCTGAATCAACCTTGAGCCTGGGGAGATTTGAACTGCCAAATTTCAGGCAGCCAGCAGTTAGCAGAAGTAGCCTGCAGTACTGCATTCTAACCACTACGCCATCATGACTAAAGGAGGAAAACATGGAAGCAGGATCTTCCTTCCTAACTTCTTATGAAGTTTAAGGTTAAAAACTTACATGCACTTTGGCCCTTCATCATTTGAACAAACAGGCCAATCCGGCCCCTTCTAGCACAACTCTAATAGTTTGCCTATGGAAGCTCACATCCCATTATATTAGCTCATTATGGGAGAACAAGATTCCACAAAGATTTATTTTGGATATATGTGAAGTGCACAAACGTTTTGAAGAAATAACATTTTAATCAGTTGGATCTGCTTGGCTTATAAAAGGGCTTTACACACAAAAAAAGTACTCTTCCTGCTTTGGAAAGGAAGAATTCGTTAATATGTAGTTTAAGAATGGCTTTTTTTCCATTGGAAAGAGAGACTTCGGAGAATTAGAGAACTCACCTGTACAGAAATTGTATCTCAACAGCATTGAAATTTCTCAAAGTTTCTGGCAGAAAAATCAAGCAGAAACCTTTCCAGATTTCTACAAATTTCTTCATTTTCCCAAGAACAGGGATTCTATTAAGCAGGATGGTGCCTTCCTACCCATGCTGAGGATATGCATAGGCATGTGCATAGGTACACAACATAAGCACACAAGAGCCATAGGTCCTAGCCAACATGGCCAATACCAAGGGTGACTGGAATTGTAATCACATTTAACAGAATAACAGAGTTGGAAGGGACCTTGTAAATCTTCTAGTGCAAGCCCTTGCTCAAGCAGGAAATCCTATACCAATTCAGACAAATAGTTCTCCATCTCCTCTTAAAAATCTCCAGTGTTGGAGCATCAACAACCTCTGGAGGCAAGTGGCTTCACTGATTGTTTAACTGTCAGGAAATTTCTCCTTAGTTCTCTCCTTGATTAGTTCCCATCCATTGCTTCTTGTCCTGCCTCCAAGTGCTTTGGGGAATAGGTGGCTCCCCCTCTACTTTGTGGCAGCCCCTTAAATATTGGAAGACTGCTATCATGTCACCCCTAGTCCTTCCTTTTATTAAACAAGACATACCCAATTCCTGCAACAGTTCTTTGTATGCTATATCCTCCAGTCCCCTATTCAGCTTTGTTGCTCTCCTCTGCCCTCTTTCTAGAGTCTCAACATCTTTTTTATATCCTGATGACTAACTGCCAAGATATAACTCCAAAAATTTGGAGAGTATCAGGATAGGGAGCCTCCTTAGAAATTTAGTTCTACCTTAAGGTAAAGGTTCCCCTTACACATATATGCTAGTTGTTCGTAACTCTAGGGGGCAGTGCTCATTTCTGTTTCAAAGCCAAAGAGCCAGCACTGTCCGAAGATGTCTCCATAGTCATGTGGCTGGGTGACTAAAGAACCGAAGGCGCAGGGAACGTTGTTACCTTCCCATCAAAGGTGGTCCCTATTTTTCTACTTGCATTTTTTATGTGCTTTTGAACTACTAGGTTGGCAGAAGCTGGGACAAGTAATGGGAACTCACTTCGTTACGCGACACTAGGGATTCAAACTGCTGAACTGCCAACCTTTCTGATTGACACGCTCAGAGTCTTAGCTGCTGAGCCACTGCGTCCCTTAGTTCTACCTTAGTCTCTACTAAAAAGAAAAGTAGGAAGAAGAAAAAGTATCTTCAGCCCAAGATCAGCCTGCGGAGCTAATCATGGAAGGACCCTCAATTTCCAATGAAACCCTGAGTTCCATTGATGCCAAGACCAACTCAGTGCAAGGGAGAAAAAAGTGGACAGAGGGAGGGAGGTTGTGTAAATAACATTTGCATTTCAAATCTGCCAGTAGAAGGAAAACCTACTCCTTGGGCTTCAGTTTGTGTTGACTTTGGAGTTACAACTCTTGCTTTCTGCCAATCATTTGCACACAAGTTATGATTTACAAACCAGCGGTGTGGTCAATCTATCCTGTTTGGTTTTTTTTTTTGCACCACTGGCAGGATAGTAGGTCCGATTCTTATCTGATGACATGTCCAGTGTGCTAACTGAGGCTTCCCCTGCTGCTTATCCTGGAACCAGGAAAAAAGCAGGAGAATCAGAGATCTATCATGCAAAGCAGCTGTCCAGCTGGGCCCCTGGGTGAAAGCAGTGCCAGGAAGACTTTGCTTTTATGCCAAGATGTTTACTCCCAACAGGCGTCCATAGAAAGGCACATAAAGAGTTCTTCTGTATCCCGTAGGCTCTTGAACTCTGTTCCATAGAGTCAACATTCTTGTGCTTTGCAATGCAGAAAATGTTTCTAATGAAATTGCATGGTGGTCATATCTCCTACTTCATAAGCCCTATGAAGCGGTATATAAGTCTAACCGCTATTGCTATTGCTACTTCATAAAAGATGAAAACTAGCAAAAAGCATCCTTCAATTTCAGACATACAGGGTCAACACATGGCCCGCCAATCTAACTGGACCACAGTGCTTCTTAGTTCTCAACATTGGCTTAGTAGTCTTGTACTGAGAGTGTCTAGAGTAGAGGTGTCAAACTCAAGGCCTAGGGGGCAGATCTGCCCCATGGGATGCTTAGATCTGGCCCGCGGGACTGCCCTGGAAACAGCGAAGGACTGGCCCGCAGTGCCACTGCCAGCCAAAATGGAGCTTGGGGGCCCTCCATCCATCCCAAGCTCCATTTTCACTGGCAGAGGGTTGCAGGAGGCCATCACAGCTGAAATGGAGTTTGGGAGCTCATTTTCACTGGCAGAGCACTCAGACACCACAGACGCCCCTGACACAAGTGATGTCAAGCTGGCCACACCCACCCTGGCCATGCCCATCCTGGCCAGTGGTGAAATTCATTTTTTTTTTACTACTGGTTCTATGGCTGTGGTTTGGTGGGCGTGGCAGGGGAAGGATACTGCAAAATCTCCATTTCCCCCCACACTCCTGGTGGAAGGATATTGCAAAATCTCCATTCCTCCCACTCACTCCTGGGGGAAGAATACTGCAAAATCTCCATTTCCCCCCACACTCCTGGGGAAAGGATACTGCAAAATCTCCATTCCCCCCCCCACTCCTGGGGGAAGGATACTGCAAAATCTCCATTCCTCCCACTCACTCCTGGGGGAAGGATACTGCAAAATCTCCATTTCCCCCCACACTCCTGGGGGAAGGATACTGCAAAATCTCCATTTCCCCCCACACTCCTGGGGCAAGGATACTGCAAAATCTCCATTCCTCCCACTCACTCCTGGGGGAAGGATACTGCAAAATCTCCATTCCCCCCCCCCACACTCCTGGGGGAAGGATACTGCAAAATTTCCATTCTTACCCCACTCTGGGGCCAGCCGGAGGTGGTATTTGCTGGTTCTCCGAACTATTCAAAATTTCTTCTAACGGTTCTCCAGAACCTGTCAGAACTTGCTGGATTTCATTCCTGATCCTGGGCTCCCAAGGTCAAACACAACCCTGATGCGTCCCTCAATGAAATCAATTGACACCCCTGGTCTAGAGGATCCTCTATTTTTTCTGACCACAATTTCACCACCTGAAATTGTTCAAGGTGACTCTATTGTTTGGTAGTTTGGTCCCTTTTTGCATAGTCTTTAGATATTGTTAATGTCTATATGTTTATTGACGGCTCATTGGTCAGAGTGCCAGGCTTCTAGAAATTCCCTGGCTTTTTTGGACTTGGCTTGGTCAAGCATGGTCACATTTTCTCAGTTGAAACTATGGTTAAACCTTGAATGATAACTTATAGATAAGTTGGTCTAGGAAACAGGGGGGGGGGGGCTAGATAATTTAGCCAAGAGAGCCAATGACAGAAGATGTTGCAGAGTGGTATCCAAAACTTCCAGAGAACATCAGTTTGCCCCTCCTGGAACAGAAGATACTGCGTTAGATCCAATTACAGTTACTGTTGTTAGTTGTGAAGTCATGTCCGACCCATCATGACTTCATGGACAATGTTCCTCCAGACCTTCCTGTCTTCTACCATCATTGTGAGTCCATTTAAGATCACGCCGACTGCTTCCGTGACTCCATCCAGCCACCACATTCTCTGTTGTCCCCTTCCTCTTTTGCCCTTAATCTTTCCCAGCCTGAGGCTCTTCTCCAGTGAGTCCTTCCTTCTCATTAGGTGGCCAAAGTATTTGAGCTTCATCTTCAGGATTTGGCCTTCTAAAGAGCAATCAGGGTTGATCTCTTCTAGTGACTTGTTTGTTCGCCATGCAGTTTAAAGACTCGCAAGAGTCTTCTCCAGCACCAGAGTTCAAAGGCCGCAATTCTTTGACACTCAGCCTTTCTTATGGTCCAATCTTTACAGCCACACATTGCAATTGGGGAAACCACAGCCTTGACTATATGCTGTATGGACAGACAAAAACTAATTAGGACTATTCAGACAGTTTTTTTTCCATTCAAAACTATATATTTCTCAGTTGAGTTCATTAAGTGGGTTTCTTACTCAATGGCTGGGAGATTATTCCCCTTCTACTGACATTTTGCTTTTCAGCAATAAGTACTATTTTTCTCCCTTCTCATTATACCAAAATAGAATTATTCAGTTGTAATAGTAAAAAAAAATAAAAAAATGAAGGGGAACAGCGAAAGTGATCCAAAAATTAAACATTACCTGCTTCCAATGAAAACCAAAAGCTGATAAAATGACAATACATCCATTTTCTCCCTGAACAATCTCTCAAGAAAGCCAAAGAAAAACAAAAGAGAAGAGCCAAACATTATACTTAACATTTGAAATGATTTCATATTTTGTTTTTGCTCAGTGGGAATTACTTGGGAGTATCATTTCAGTATGAACTTGGCTCTGGAAATCCAATGCCGCATAGGATTAGACTAGAATCCATTCGTGAATAAAGCTTAGGATTTCTTTGCAGCCTTTTGCTGCTGGCAGAGAAACAATGCATTTAAAAGTTTTCTAATCGAAAGAGATACAGTATGTAGGCTTATATTGCAAACCCTGGCAAAACTCTGCTCTGTTTTCATTTTTTCCTTCGCTCATTTTGGCACTTCAGTATCTGTTTGAATATTGGTAGACTCTGAATTTTGCCCCATGGCCTTTTCAGTGGCATTTTTTCTCTTTTTTTTTTTTTTGGTCTTGTGCGTGTAATTATTTAAATTCAAATTAATAGGAATTAGAAGCTCATAATAATTAAAGCCAAAGCTTCTGAAAATTCCTAAACGCTCAGTGAGTTAGCCAAATACCAATTACAGTAATTTATCTAAATGGTAACTTAAATGACTTTTAAGCTTCACACTGTAAAACTGAATACATCCCTTAATTTAAAAGCTGCCTTCAAAGAGCATCGTCCCAGCTGTTCTCCAATAATTCAAGAAAGCGATGGAAGAAAGTGTCCTTGTTTCTCACTTTCAGAGATTTCACCAGCTGTTACCATAGTGCTGGATGATGGCGCATCCTGGAGGTTCAGGGGAGGATATTAGCAAAATCCCAAATATTTTCACAATGGAACTCCGCAGTTATGATCCAGTACTCTTGTAAAGCTCTTGTATTTTAATTTTATGTCTGCAGCAGAAACTACAAATTATTGCATACTTGGTTGTGATTGCAAAACTAAATTCTACGATTCACATTCTGCAAGAAGGCAAGAGTGGTCCTGGCGTATATCTTGGAGGGGAATGGGACAACTTGCTGCGGCCAACTCAACATGGCCAACTTGCTGCAGCCAACTCACCATGTGTCAGCCTCTGCTTTGCTGCTGCTTCGGCTGCCATTGAAACGGGGAGGGAGGGGACATGGTATTTGGGAGGGGAATCATTATGTGCTGGAGGAAGATTCTAGATGCTGGCCTGACCACCTCATTGCGCATGTGGAGGAAGGGAGTTTCCCGCCAAGATTAACTGTCCAGCATTCCAACCTGATGGTGGGTTTTGAAGATATCTCCCACCTGACAGTTGGGTGAATTATAATTGGACTATGGACTGTGGTGCTAAGGGGAGGGGATTAAACTATACATGATATTCTTTGCTTTCGTGCCTAATTAACCAGATTCAGCTTTGCTTTGTTACTATTCATTTGTATTTAGTAAAAGTACACTTAATTTCAAACAAATGGAGTCGAGTGGTTTCTTTCCTGATTATTAAATGAAGTAGCACCTGACACTATGGCCAATTCACCATGGCCAACTTGCTGCAGTCAACTCACCATGGCCAACTTGCCATGGCCAACTCACCATGGCCAACTTGCCATGGCCAACTCACCACAGGACAACTCGCAGTGGGACAATGTAACAAGCCCCCATATGACAGTTTATCAACTGGAGTGCCTGTTGTGGTACGCGGGTTTCCAGGACAATGTAAGGATGCCTTGTATAAGAAGAACCCACTGATTAATAGTTTGCCTTCCTGAAAATAATAAATAATAATAAACCTATTGTCCTGGGAGCAACCACTTTCAATTTTAATGTGGATTATTTTCAATTTTTAGATCTCAGGGAAGTGGACCCAGAATGTGCAAAGAGGCTGCTGCCCATTCGGACTGATTCAGGTGAACTACTATTTGTGACCACTGGCTGAGACCGCCTGCCCAAATGTGTGCTATTCTTTCCATTTAATAACCACCATATTTTTCGGACTGTAAGATGCACCTTTTTGTCTTCCAAAAGGGGGTGAAAATGTATTTGTGTCTTATAGACCAAATATTGCCAAAACCCTGCCGGCCATTTTTTGCATACCTCTTTTTTAGGCTTTTTGGAGCCCTTTGTCAGGCCTTTTGAAGCCCATTTTCGGGGAGTTTTGGCCTGTTTTTGAGGCTCTTGGGGGCCATTTTTGAGGCTTTTTCTGGGCCGTTTCTGAGGCTTTTCTCAGTCTCAGAAATGGCCTGAAAAAAGGCTCAAAAACTGCCTGGAAAAAGCCTCAAAAATGGGCCAAAAGCCTTGAAAATGGGTAGAAGAAAGGCTGGAAAAGGGCCCCAAAAGCCCCCCAAAGGAGCTGAAAATGCAGTGCATGGAGGCCAAAACCCTTTTTGTTGTTGTTGCGTCTTATAATCCGAAAAATACAGTAACTTTCTGGCTCGTTCCCCCCACCCCATCCATGCTGCGCAGCTGAGTTCCACATCATGCCTGCTGTACTTACTGGAACTGCCTGAGTTGATTAGCTGCATGCTTGAAACTTCATTTCAGCCCCAAGAGGCACATGCGAGTGAAACGTGCACCCAAGCGCACACTCACAACCAGCTAACCAATTGTTAAGGTAAGTGTAGCCCATCCCTGGCCACAGATCACCAGTAGCACTTACTTGCTCAACCCTTTCTTCTCTGGCATTTACTATTGTAAATCCTCAGGGTAGGAATGCCTCCCCCCACAATGATAAAGGGACATAGAACATAGAATAATAGAGTTTAAAGGGAACTCAGAGGTCTTCTAGTCCAACCCCCTGCTTCAGCAGAAGACCCTATATCTTTTCAGACAAATTGCTGTCCGGTCTCTCTTTGAAAGCCTCCAGTGGTGGAGTACCCACAACATCTGAAAGCAAGCTATTCCATTGGTTAATTGCTCTCACTGTTAGGAATTTTCTCCTTAGTTCTAGGTTGCTTCTCTTTGATTAGTTTCCAACCATTGTTTCTTGTCTCCCCCCTCCCCCGGTTGTTTGTTAAAAATAATAAAGGCAAGATGCAAACAAACAGGGCCTAATATTGATTGGCAGGATGGCAGGGAGTTCTTAGCTGACCCATTCTGTAAAGCAATTACTCTTTGAGGGACAGCCTTCCCAGTATTTAGGGGAGCAAAGCAAAACCCAAATGCTATATCATAAACTTGGAAGGGGCCATTTAGGCCAATAAATCCAATCATCTGCTCAGTGCAGGAATCCAAATGAAAGATTCTCAGGCAGGGGGCTGTCTCGCTTTCCCTTCAAATATACCAAGTGCAGGTCAATCTACCACCTTTTCGAATAATTGGTTTCACTGTTGAATTTCACTTATTAATAGGTTGGTTTTTTCCCCTTAACGTGCAAATGAACTTTGCATTCCTGTAATCTAAATCTGTTACTTCATGCCTGCACTCAGATATCTGTAGAATGCTATTATACATCCCCCACCACCACCACCATTGGTCTTTTCTCCAAGCTAAATATATTCAGCTCCTTCAGTCAAACTTGGTTTGAGGACAATCAGAGGATGTTTCTGAAACTGTTTCAATTTCCCCCAAATCCTTCTTCAAATGTGGTGACTGTTTTGGTCCTCTGGCTGCCTGTGGAGCTGGCAGCAGAGTCGAACAGTGAGGAGGTTGGGGAGGAACATGGGCCAGTCCTGGAGTCTGGGGAAGGCTTGGACGAGGGCTCTGCATCGGAGGCAGAAAGGGAGCCAAGGCCATCTGGGAGTTATGGGCTGCCTCCGGAGCCTCCAGTGATGGACATCAGCACTGGGAACAGAGGGAGCCTGTTCCCAGTGCGTGCATGTGCAGAACTCCCTGAAGGCAAGAACAGTTAAGACAAAAGGGGCAACTTGGAAGTAAAGCTTGGAGATGATTCGCCCCTCCCATAAGACATAAAGGAGGAGCAAAGGCACATGAGCCTTTGCAGGAAGCAACTTTGTTCATTCTTGTTGGTTTAAATTCTGAAGTTCAGTTTTGACTCTGTGCTCCATGTGTCCTAAAGCTAATTGGCAATTATGTCTTTGGCAGCGTTTCAAGAGAGATAAAGGTGGGTGCTTATCAGCCTTATTCCGAAAGACTTTGGCAGACAGTAGTCGGACTCTTTACAAACTATTTGTGACTCATTATGGGCTGTGAATGAACATAATTCACAGTTGTTGAAATAAAAAGAGGTTTTTGGGAACTAAGCATGTGCTTTTTACTGTCTCAGGAAGCCTAAGTCAGAACAGTGACCAGAAGTTGAGGCAATAGTCAAGGTAAAGTCTTTCACTCTTTTGGAACTTATATTTCTGCTAATACAGCCTAAAACTGAATTTTCTTTTTCTTGCAACCATATCATAATACTAGTTGACATCTTAACTATTATTAGCCCACATAATTTCATTAGCAAGGCAAGTCTCTCTAAGGTTAAACCTGTGCATTTGAATCTTCTTTTCCAAATGAAGAAGTTTGCACTTCCTTTTTACATTTATTCCGTTTCTCAAATCTATCAATGTCAATTGGAGTTTTGTTTTTTAAGGATATTAAAACCTTTAAAAAAACAATTAAATTTAAGATGGTTTCCCCAAAAATGCTTGGACAATCACAGCTATCCAAGGAGTTACTCTGATCTAAATCTAATGAGAAATGTATTTCTCTCAAATTCTTGCAACCCCAACGTAATTCATTAAAAGCTCTAAAATGTAAAGAAGGATTAATTTCCAAATCTTCTAAAACAGGGATGGTTAACCTTTTTGTCGTTCCGTGCTGAAAGCGCATCTGTGCGTGTGTAACAGTGCACGCACGTTAACCACACCCATAATGCAAACTGTGCGACACCACCTTCCACATGCAACCTGCCCTTGCACATGTGCTCCACCCCCTGTGCATGTGCATGCAACCCCCAGTGCATGTGCATGCAAACCCCCATGCTCCCTGCTCCCCAGCGCATGTGCCCCCACCCCCTCACCAGGTTGGAGCAGAAGACCTTCCAGACTCAAAACGGGGGGGGGAGGGGCTGGAAAACTTCCTGCACCAACCTGGAAGCCAAAAGGGGGTGCAACTGTGGCACATGTGCATAGGTTCTCCATCACAATTCTAGAATCTTAAAGATTCTGAGTGTTCGAGGTTCCCAAGAAAACTAAAGAAGGTTCCATGTTATTCTACATTACCATGTAAGTTCTATTTGTTGACTGAAAACTATTTATTTATTATGATCACTGTGAATTCCTAGTGATGAATATCACAAGATCATTAAAGCATAACTCAGACATGGCAATATGAATAATATTTTATGATTTCAACCTTACTCTTCAACATGGTCAAGAATGACTCAATTCTTATCAAATCCCAGAAATTTCACACTGTGCAACAACCCAGCCTCCAAGGAGATTATGCTATAAAAGAGGAGACGCCAGACTGGTTGGAGAATTCCCCAGGTGAAACCTTAGTCATTTGATGTTGCTTATTACATTGAAAACAGGTCATCCAAGAAAAGAAATTGAAAACATTCTTAGATGTTCTATGCCGACATACTTTCAGTTTCAGAGAAACAAAGATGATTAGGGGACTGGAGGATAAAACATATGAAAAATGGTTGCAGGAATTGGGCATGTAAAGTTATGAAAAGAAGGATTAGGGGGTGACATGATAGCAATATTCCAATATTTGAGGGGCTGCCACAAAGAAGGGGGGTCAACCTATTTTTCCAAAGCACTAGAAGGCAAGCAAGAAATCCAAGAAAGAAGCAAGCTAGAATTAAGGGGACACTTTCTGACAGAACAATTAACCAGTGGAACAGCTTGTTTTTAAACACTGTGGGTGCTGCATCACTGCAGGTTTTTAAGAAGAGATTGGACAGCCATTTCTCTGAAATGATGTAGGGTATCCTGCTTGAGCAGGAGGTTGGACTAGAAGAGCCGAGGTGGTGCAGTGGTTAAATGCAGCACTGCAGGCTACTGCTAGATCAGCAGTTCAGCGGTTCAAATCTCACCGGCTCAGGGTTGACTCAGCCTTCCATCCTTCCGAGGTGGGTAAAATGAGGACCCGGATTGTTGGGGGCAATATGCTGACTCTCTGTAAACCTCTTAGAGAGGGCTGAAAGCCCTATGAAGCGGTATATAAGTCTACTGCTATTGCTACTGCTATTACCTCCAAGGTCCCTTCCAACTGTGTTATTATGTTTCAAATAGATTATGCTTCTTGGTATTACTTGTTTCATACTCATTGTGTAAGAGGAACATCGTTCAAATACAAGCAACTATTTCCAGTTAATAGGGAATGTGGTTATCAAATATTACTCTTCTACTCCAACTTTTATTCCAGGAACAGTCTTCCTTCAATATTTATAATATTTCACCGGTGCTAACATTCATGTGTTCTCGCCAAAGGAAAAATATCGTTAGCAAGGTACTGTACAAATACGCCCCACGTCCATCTGATCCTTCAAAAATATTGACTTTCTCGGAAAAAAGTGAAAAAAGCCTAGAATTGCATGAATCAATGAAATAGGCATATTTACTAAAATTCTCTTGGGCAATAGATGACACATGTAAGATTTCTATGGACTTGTTGAATAAACACTAGGCTACATATGGTAGTAGGAAAATGTTTTAGGGTCTTATGGAGTGAGCAGTGCTCAAGGATTCTGGAAGTATCAATTTACTTCTTTTGAAGCTGATCGATTTCTGGCAGCAGCTACATCAGCCCTGTTGTATTTGCAAGTCAAATCTGCAAGTTAAATCTTTAATGATTTAATGACTGAAGAGCTGTGCAAAATTTCTCATAAAGCTTTGGATTTCAATTTATCTGCTCTTTTTTCAAAGGGAAGCTTTATTAATAGCCATCCTATTTAGTTAAATCAATCTTTCATAATGTAATCATTCTAAGGTGTAAGTGCAAAGAATCTACTCAGAGCTCAGTGGGCTTCTGCTATGATTCAGCCTTCCCGGATCCCAAAATCCAGTTTTAGGATTGTGGCATTTCAAACGAAGCATGTCAAAATTAGAGGATACCCTGGTTTAGGATACTCACACACCTGCCATTTCTATTTGTCAGTTTTTCAAAATCAGTTTGAAGTTTGGCTCACAATGTCTGCTGCCCTCGGTACTCCATTGAGCTTGGGAGAGTCTACCCATTCATATTTTTAATTTCATGTTATATGTATTTGTACAGTAGCAGAGCTGTTCAGCCCATAACAACAATTGGTAGCTTAGCAACTGTTATTACCTTTTAAGACTACACATGATAACCTTATGAAATGCTAAATTGAATCCATCAGCAGCACAACTTGTAAAATGATCAGATCTCTGTGTGGCTTGAGTAAGTGGCAAATGTTATCAAAGTTTTTTATTATTGTTATTCTTGGAAGAAAATTAGATAATAGAACGAAATAGCAAGTTGTGAGCAAGAGGGATTCCAAGTTCTTTTTGTAGCCTTGCCCAAGACATCCAGATGTCTTATAAAATTGCATCAGGCCCAGTCAATCATATCACTGCACAGCCATAGCGCACACCACTATTGCAAGCTAATGTGCAGTATAATCCCCCATATTTGCACATTTCAGTTCTTAAGTACAACCAAACTGATTTTCATCACACCTTAAACAGCATCTAAAATGAAACAAGTGGTAAAATCTGCTCCCATCCTCTTCGTCTCCCAGAAAACCTTTAAAACCTGGCTCTGCCAATTGGCCTGGGGTTCCAATGAGGGCATTTCATATTGGAAGCGATCAATAAGTGATCAATATATTTTCTCAGCTACCTCTGTTAATTTTAATGTTAATATTTATCATTTTAATAGTTTAATGTTTTACAATGCCATTTTAATCTTGTAAGCCACTAACAGTGAGATGGGCAGTATATAAATAGTTTACTTGGACTTCAGTAAGGCATTTGATAAGGTAGACCATAACCTACTACTAGATAAAGTAGAAGAATGTGGAGTAGACAGCATCACCACCAGATGGATTCGTAACTGGCTGACCAACCACACATATAGTCCTCAATAGAATTGCATCTTCATGGAGGGAAGTATGCAGTGGAGTACCCCAAGGCTCTGTTTTAGGCCCAGTACTCTTCAACTTCTTCATCAATGATTTGGATGAGGGAATAAATGGAGAACTCATCAAATTTGCAGATGACACCAAGCTGGCAGGAATAGCCAACACTCCAGAAGATAGGCTTAAAATACACAAGGATCTTGACAAACTTGAGCATTGGGCACTATCTAATAAAATGAAATTCAATGGTGAAAAGAGTAAGGTTCTACATTTAGGCAACAAAAATGAAATGCACAGATACAGTATAGGTGGTACCTTGCTCAACAGTAATAACTATGAAAGGATCTTGGAGTCCTAGCGGACAACCATTTAAATATGAGCCAGCAGTGTGCAGCAGCTGCCAAAAAAGCCAACAGAGTTCTAGGCTGCATAAACAGAAGGATAGAATCAAGTTCACGTGAAACCAAAACTAATAAACCAAACCAAGTGTTAATACCACTTTATAATGCCTTGGTAAGGCAACACTTGGAATACTGCATTCAGTTTTGGTCACCACGATGTAGAAAAGATGTGGAGACTCTAGAAAGAGTGCAGAGAAGAGCAACAAAGATGATTAGGGGACTGGAGACTAAAACATATGAAGAACGGTTGCAGGAACTGGGTATGTCTAGTGTAAGAGAAAGAAGGACTAGGGGAGACATGATAGCAGTGTTCCAATATCTCAGGGGCTGCCACAAAGAAGAGGGAGTCAAACTATTTTCCAAGGCACCTGAAGGTAGAACAAGAAGCAATGGGTGGAAACTAATCAAGGAGAGAAGCAACTTAGAACTGAGGAGAAATTTCCTGACAGTTAGAACAATTAATCAGTGGAACAGCTTGCCTCCAGTGAATGCCCCAACACTGGAAGTCTTTAAGAAGATGTTGGATAGCCATTTGTCTAAATGTAATTATAAATAAATGCCTTTCTTTCCCACTGAATTGGTACCTATTTATCTACTTGTTTTTGTATGCTTTTGAACTACTAGGTTGGCAGGAACTGAGGTGAGGACAGGAGCTCACCCCATCACATGATGCTTGGGTCTCGAACCTGTCAGCTTTCCAGTCAACAAGCTCAGTGTCTTAACCACAGAGCCACCGCACCACCAATATGGAAAGGTAACAGCGCTCCGTGATGTCATGCTGGTCACAAGACCACGAAATGTCTTCAGACAATGCTGGCTCAATGGTCTTGAAATGGAGATGAGCACCTCCCCTTATAGTCAGTAACAAATAGCAGAGTAAAATCCACAGAGACTCCTTTACCTTTTTAAACTTTTTAAAATTAAAAAATAAAATAGGAGCAGCAAATGTTTCAAATGGCCTGTGTTATTCTTCAGCTCAACCGATTTGTCTTTCCATACCTAGCATTGATTGTTGGAAAGGCTATAACCCTTCTCTTCACAGTTTCTTAAATCCTAAAATCCTTGGGAGCTTATCCAATTCAGGACAGCATCTGATCCAAGATTCCAAGAGTTCTCAGTAGGCACCAGATGTCTGAAGAATCCTCCAATTTGGATGATGTGATCTCCTGGCGTGAGCAGGGTGTGAAAGCAGCTGAAAAATAACTTTTTTTTTTTTTAGAAAACTTCATCATTCCTTACCATTTCATCATCTCACCATTTGTTTTGAGCTGAAGACATCTTCTTGTATTGATGGTATCTGCTGTACCATCAATTTCACTCATCCCTGTTATAATACACTACGTTTGATTTTGGCCTGTAAGAAAACATAGGACTACATAAAGTGTCCCATATATATGGGACACATCTTTGAAATCCATGTCACAAGCCACTTAATCGTTTTTGTTGCTCTTCTCTGCACTCTTTCCAGAGTCTTGATATCTTTTTTGTAGCGTGCAAATGCTTTCCTACCAATATCATTGGACCTTCATAGTCACTACTGCAGAGGTGGGTTACTGAGGGTACCGCCCGGTACGGCCATACCGGTAGTAGCCGGGAGCAGCTGAGAGCATACCGGTACAGTGGCTCGTTTGGCCCACCCGCCAGCCTGTGCTCTATAGCTGTTTTTATGGCAAACAGCAAAGTGCGCATGCGCGGACAATATGTGGTGCCTGCGCGAACCCCAACAAGCAGCTGATTGTCGCAGGGATGGTGGATTATGCATGTGTGCGGTGCGTAGTGCACATCAGGCGTGTGCACGAACAGACCGCGATCAGCGTACCAGTAGCTACGGTAAGAGCAACCAACCACTGCACTACCGGTAGTACTCAATCTACAACCATTCACTTGATGACCATTCTAAGTTACAACTGAAAAAAGTGACTTGTGGCCATTTTTCACGCCCCATGATCATGTGACCAAAATGTGGATGCTTGGGCAACTGGTTCATATTTAGGATGGTTGCAGTGTCCCCAGGTCATGTGATCACCTTTTGAAACTTTCCGACAAAGTGAGCAGGAAAGTCAGATTCACTTAACAACTGTGACAAGAAAGGTCGTAACAACCGTCTTGCTTAGCAACAGAAATGTTGAGCTCAATTGTAGGCTGTAAATTTCAGTGACCACCTGTACTGAAATGAAGCCTTTTCGCTGTGGCTGAAATGACCGGGTGAAACAGGTTTTCAAACTCTTTCTTTTGGAACAGTCGCTGGCTGGGGAATTCTGGTAGTTGAAGTCCAGACATCTTCAAGTTGACAAGGTTGAGAAACACTGTTTTAGAACGAGTTGTGTCAGCTATGAGGGATCCTTGGTGCTTTCTGAGTTTGCTTGCTCTCTTGCAGACATTTCATTAACCCAACTAGTGCTAGCACTGATAATGTTGCCTAGTTAGGGCCATGAAACGTCTGCAAGAAAACAAGCAAGCTCAGAGAGCACCAAGGACCCATTATTTCAACTCTCAGCTATTCTCCTTTATTGGTATGTCATCTGGGAGGCGGAGCTCTTGCCTCACAAATCAGGAGGCTGTGAGTTCGATCCTAGGTAGAGGCAGATATTTCTCCCTCTGGACACGTTGAGATTATGTCTGCTGAACATCACTCTGCGTTGGCAGAAGGAAGGGCATCCGGCTAATAAACACTCAGCTCCGTCCAGTTGCCCAGACCCCACTCCTGATGGGATTATGGTGTTATTAAAAGAATGGGACATGATGGCTCAGTGGCTAAGACCTTGAGCTTGTCGATCAGAAAGGTCAGCAGTTTGGCGGTTCGAATCCCTAGAGCCGTGCAATGGAGTGAGCTCCCATTACTTGTCCCAGCTTCTGCCAACCTAGCAGTTCGAAAGCATGTAAAAATGCAAGTAGAAAAAATAGGAACCACTTTTGGTAGGGAGGTAACAGCATTCCATGCGCCTTTGGCATTTAGTCATGCTGGCCACATAACCACGGAGACATCTTTGGACAGTGCTGGCTCTTCGGCTTTGAAACAGAGATGAGCACTGCCCCCTAGAGTTGGGAACAAGTAGCACGAGGGAAACCTTTACTTTTAAAAGACAATGCTTGATATGTCTTTTATGCCTTCCAACCCATTTGATAGTTGTGTCCATCTTTTGTCCATCACCCCTTGCCAGTCATTAGCCTCATATTAGTTTTTCTATCATGCTATGGAGGAGGGGGAAAAATGCATGAGCCAATTATTTAAACTTCACGGAACATGAAAAAGAACATCACCCATCTAGATTTCAGTTACATCGCAGAAAAGCTGCCTCTGTCTTAGGTGTTTTTTGAATTCTGCTTCTATTACATTTCTCACCCCACTCTCTACTTTCTGTGATTTTATCTGAGAATGAGAATAGTAGAGTGTTTGGTCTACAGGCAATGCTAAGACCATATTAGACAATGTTTTATTTCATGACCTAGACCAACTCACTTAATTTCTCAGTCTCTTTTCTGCTGTCTGGTAAAGAGGGATAATTACCCACTGTGCAGGGTTGTTTTAAGGATAAATGAGCTAACATTTGTTGCTCGGGAGAAGAAATCCATTCTATAAATGGGAGAGACTAGTCTTATTAATTCCAAGGCAAAGCCCTCTATGAAGCTAATGGAACCATCTATTATCATGACATCATTTCTTCTAAGCCTGGGAGTTATTGATGGAAGCTGTATATTTTTCCGGAGTCTGTTGTTCTATAGGAACCAAACTAAAAAGCTAAAGCTTCAGCGAGATGGCAACTTCTTCAACTTACCAGAAGCTCAGTAGTTACATCACAAGCCTTGGGTTACAGTAGGGACCGATTCTCCCAAAGGATGGTGGATTGAAATTTCCATGGTAGGTAAAGATGAGCTAAGGTAGGAGTTCCCTGCCAGGAATATCTGATTACATTCTGTTTGCTCTGATCTAAGCCTTTGTTGACTTCAGAGATGCCTCCAGATGTGCTCCAACACTGGAGGGTTTTTAAAAAAGTGATTGGACAACCATTTCTCTGAAATGTTATAGGATTTCTGCTTGAGCAGAGTTTTGGACTACAAAACCTCCAAGGTCCCATCCAACTCTGTTGACTGGAATCGATGGGAATCACGGTTCAACATATGGTGGAACAAGATCAAGGAAGGACCTCTTTGGACACAAATGTTTCAGGGCAAAGTGTCAAAATATTCATGAACTGACAGGAACATGGTAACAAGAAAAGCCAATGAGGCTTATTTGGAAACAGAAACTTAAGTAAGAAGTCTGGGCGTGGCTTAGCTGTATTAAGCTCTTAACTCTGAACTGAAACCAATCTCTCCTCTGCCTGTGCTTTCCCTGTAATTACTACTACGTTGGAAGAATCTGCTGTTGTTATTGTACATGTATTCATGTGTTGTTATGTAGATAAAGAAGCTAATGAATCCTGCTGAATCAGAAACCTGCGTGTGGTTTCTGGATTTGATTTCTGCAACAAACTCTGACACAAATGTTAAAAGTGACTGTGGAGAGGGTTAAGCATTGGGCAATACTGTACAAAAGACTAGGAAAACTAAATCAATGAAACTGTATTTAATTCAGTTGAGTGAATGTGATGGCACTCCATATTCTACCTTTGCAGCTGTTTTGAAAGCTCATCTAAGTTTTCCAGGTCTCATCTTTAGAGATTATGTCTTTCTGTGAATTATATTATTCTGTGGAATAAAAAATTTACAGCACCTAATATACCTCCATAAACAATTCTGCAATCATGCAAAATCAAATGTATAAAATACAAATAAAGAAGTAAGAATATGAATCCCCAACCCACATGCACAATTAAATACCTATGTTTGCAAGGGAACTAATTGTGCCCTTAATTTTAGCCTAACTTCTAGTTTGTCTGGCTCTCCTTGTCGAGGAAGGGGGAAATCTGCCCCAACCCTGAATTAAGTGTCATATATGAAAGCTATGTATAAATCCTGACCCAACATTTGCATATAGATTAAATCACTAGTCACTGCTTTTGGGTTAACACATTAACTTCCAATCTCCTGGGATAGAACTCCTATCAAATATCCTAGCACTGTGTTCCCTGGCAAGCTCCAAATGAGAGGCGTTGCCAGAATATAGTTCTGAAAAGTGACTTGATGTCCAAGAACCAGCTGTCCTCCAATAAAGTTAATCTCAGCAAGGGAGCAGAAGAATATGGTCCAGCATTATTTTATCTGTAAAAAGCAAAAACAGCAATGGAAGGAGGAGACAATGGGAGCTGCTCTAATCTTCAAGTAATCTGTTTGGTAGACACAGAAGTGAAATTCAACAGGTTTTGACAGATTCTGGAGAACCAGTAGTGGATTTTTTGAGTCATTATGGGGATTTTGCAGTATCCTTTCCCTGGAGTAGGGAGGAAATGGAGATTTTGCAGGATCCTTCCCCTGGAGTGTGGTGGGAATGGAGACTTTTCAGTACCCTTTCCCTGGAGTGGCATGGAAATGGAGATTTTGCAATATCCTTCCCCTGGAGTGGGGTGGGAAGGAGGATTTTGCAGTATCCTTTCCCTGGAGTGGGGTGGGAATGGAGATTTTGTAGTATCCTTCTCCTGCCCAGCAAGCCATGCCCACCAAGCCACGCCCACAGAACTGGTAGTAAAAAAATTTGAATTTCATTTCTAGGTAGGCATAAACACAGAACACAGAATAATAGAGTTAGAAGGGACCTTGTGGGTCTTCTAGTCTAACCTCTCAGCTGAAGCAAGAGACTTATATCATTTTGGACAATTGGTGTCCAGTCTCTTTTTGAAAATCTCCAGCCCCATGACTTCAGGAAGCAAGCGTTCCACTGGTTAATTGTTCTCACCATTAGGAAATTTCTCCTTAGTTCTAGGTTGGATCTCTCTTGAATGATCTTCCACCCTTAATGTCTTGCCCTATCCACAGGTATTTTGGTGAGTAGGCCCAAAGGTGTTTTTTCAAGAGGCAACTAGAGTTTCTGGTTTTTCTTCTCATCAAAGAAGCTTCTTCAGCTCTGAGAGAAACGTCTTCAAAGAAAAATCAGAAAGTCCTCTTGAAAAATCAGCTTTGGGACACCTATGACCTGCATGACTGAGAATCTCCATAGGTAAGATTATAAAACTAGGTCGGCCCCTTCTTCTCTGTAACAATTCCTCAAGCATTGCAAGAGCCGTGGTGGCGCAGTGGTTAGAATGAAGTACTGCAGGCTACTTCTGCTGGCTGCCACCTGCCTGCAGTTTGGCAGTTCAAATCTCACCAGGCTCAAAGTTGACTCAGCCTTCCATCCTTCCGAGGTGGGTAAAATGAGGACCCCAATTGTTGGGGCAATTTGCTGACTCTGTAAACCACTAGAGAGAGCTGTAGAGTACTGTGAAGCAGTGCATAAGTCTAAGTGCTATTGCTAAGACTACTATCATATCACCCTTAATCCTTCTCTTCCTTAGACTAGACATACCTAATTCCCTGAACCGTTCATCATATGGTGTAGTCTCCAGAGCCCTTATCATCTTTGTTGCTCTTCTCTTCACTCTTTCTAGGATCTCAACATCTTTTTTCTTATTAACCTGTTTGGGTCGGCAGCCCAGAAACGATTTATGATGCCTTCTTAACGGGCAAAAAGCCTAGCTTGCATTCTTTCAATCTTTTCAATCCACTCGCCTTCTCAAATCGTAGAGCAAAGGCCTAAGCTGCTGACACATATGTGGAAACATGGCAATAAATTTAAGGGAAAGCCATCAGGGCAAAGAATGTGGTAAAGTGTTTGATCTGTGGATGTGCTATAGATAACCTCATCAAGATTCTGCCCTTAATTTTTCTCCAGGGAGCTAAAGAAGCAACATAGCTACCTGGATTTGCATGTTTGGGGGCAACGAATGAAAATTAATTAGTCTCACTGCTATTCTCAAAGGAATTCGAACGGCAGAACTTCAGGGTGGCAATTTGATATATAATCAAGAAAAGATAGGATTCCAGACTTACATCATATGCCACAAGTAACTGTTCATTAACAGACTCGCTTTATAGTTAGTCCTCGACTTATGACCAGGATTGTGCCCAAAAATTCTGCTGCTAAGCGAGACAGTTGTTAAGTGAGTTTTGCCCATTTTACGACCTTTCTTGCCACGATTGTTAAGTGAATCACTGAAACTGGTAAGTTAGTAACTGGGTTGTTCAGTGACTCGGGCTTCCTCATTGACTTTTGTTAAGTATAAGTATAATCTTTATTGTCATTGTACTTAAATACAATGAAATTGGTTTTAACCTCACTGGTGCAAAATTATAACAGAAACGAAAAAAGAAAGAAAAAGAAAAAAAACTAGCGTGTGCATGGAGTGATTGTGGTTGTATTTAAAAGTCTCACAGCCCAAGGATAGAACCTGTTTTTTAAACCTGTTTGTTCGGCTGGCTATACTTTGATGCCTTCTGCCTGATGGTAGAAGTGCAAAGAGACACTGACCAGGGTGTGAATCATCTCTTGACTATCTTCCTTGCTCTGCTAAAGCAGCAAGATCTGGCGATGTCATCCAGTGGTGTCAGAGGGCAACCAATGGTTTCTTGTGCCGAATTGATCACTCTCTGTAGTGCCTTCCTGTCCGCAGCTGTTAAACCAGCATACCATACTGTAATACAATATGTGAGTTTAGGTTTTTTTAGTTTTCCCTTTATTTGTATGCCGCCCTTTTCCCTGGGGGGACTCAGGGCGGCTCACAGTTCAAAAAGGGGGGGGGGGAGACAAACAATATTCCAACATGAAAACAATACAACATATTAAAAAGAGAGCACAACAGTCACACAATTCGGGTGGGGTTAGAATCTTAACCCCAGGCCAGCTGGGACAGCCAGATCTTTAAAGCGGCGCGGAAGGACTGGAGGGTGGTGAGGGTCCGAATCTCCACAGGGAGTTCGTTCCAGAGGGTCGGAGCAGCCACCGAGAAGGCTCTCCTCTGGGTAGTTGCCAGTCTGCACTGGCTAGAAGATGGAATTCGGAGGAGGCCTAACCAATGCGATCGTATCGGTCTAGTGGAGGTAATTGGCAGTAGGCGGTCTCTCAAGTACCCAGGCCCACTACCATGAAGGGCTTTGTAGGTGATGAGTAGCACCTTGAAGCGCACCCGGAGATCAACAGGCAGCCAGTGCAGCTTGCGGAGGATAGGTGTTACGTGGGTGAAGCGAGGTGCACCCACAATCGCTCGCGCGGCCGCATTCTGGACTAGCTGAAGTCGCCGAATGCTCTTCAAGGGCAGCCCCATGTAGAGCACATTGCAGTATTCCAGCCTAGAGGTCACAAGGGCACGAGTGACTGTTGTGAGGGCCTCCCGGTTCAGGTAGGGACGCAACTGGTGTACCAGGCGAACCTGGGCAAATGCCCCCCTGGTCACAGCTGACAAATGATGTTCGAAGGTCAGCTGTGGGTCCAGGAGGACACTTTCTATTGTGGAACGATAGAAAGAGATCATCAGCCATTGTTCCACCTGATTTTTTTGCAGGACTCTTAAGGAAATGAAGTCTCTGTTGGGCCTTTCCAATCACCAGAGATGTGTTGTTTTTCCAGGTGAGATCTTGACTAATAAGCACTACCAAGAATTTAAAAGAGGAAACCCTCTCCACACAGCCCCCTCGATATACAGTGGGGCAGGTTCCTCTCTGTGCTTCTGGAAATCTAGCACCATCTCCTTTGTCTTACTAGTATTTAGATGTAAGTTGTTTCTTGAGCACCATGCGGATACCTTCTGGACTTCTTCCCTGTATGCTGATTCATCCCCTCCAGTTATGAGACCCAGCACCAGGAATGGGTTCCTGCCAGTTCTAACCTCTTCTATAGAAGAGGTTCCACAAATCTACAGTGCTGTTTAGAACCAGTTCCAGCTCCCTCCCCCTGCCCATCCACACATCATCAAGATGAAGAGCGAGAGGAGGAATTCTGGGAGTTGAAGTCCACAAGTCTTAAAGCTGTCAAGTTTGAACATCCCTGGGTATTTTTTTTTCTAAAGGATTAGGGGTGCAAGGGTGTTGTAACTTGACAGCTTTAAGACTTGCACACTTCAATGCCAGAGTTTCTGAGCCAACATTTTGGTTGCTAAGCAAGAGCGTTGTTAAGTAAGTTTCACCAGATTTTACAAGTTGGCCACACCCACCCAGTCAGATGGCTGGCAAGCCACTTTCACCCGGTCACATGGCCGCAAGCCACTCCCACCCAGTCACATGGCCAAAAAGCCACTCCCACAAAGCAAGCCACACCTACAGAAGAGGTTTCTAAAAATTTTTGAAACCCACCACTGCCCAGCACTGTTGTATCATCTGCAAACTTTATTACGATGTTGGATGGATCAGAGGATATGCAGTCATATGTATACAGCGAGTACAGGTATGGGCTGAGCACACAGCCCTGAGGGGAGCCTGTGCTGAGTTTCAGCGTGGAAGATGTAAAGGACCCAACCCTTACTGTCTGTGGACGATCCATCAGGAAGTCTTTGATCCATTCACAAGTGAGGGGAGGGAAATTCAGGTCAGTCAACTTTTCAATGAGAATTCCTGGTAAGATGGTGTTAAAGGCCGAGCTATGGCCTATAAAAAGCATTCTGACATAATTCCCAGATTTCTCAAGGTAGCTCTGTTGACTGTTGTTGTTTTTTACAATGTGTTTGTCTTTTTTATTTTCTATTTTGTATTCCCCTTCCCTCTTTGATTGTTAGCTGCCCTGAGTCTCTCGGGAATAGGGCGGCATACAAACTGAATCAATCAATCAATCAATCAGCTCAGTGCAATATGTAGAGCAGAGGTGGTGGCATCCCCTGTCAACCTGTTGCTTCTATAAGCAAACTGGTGTTGATCAAAATTTGGTGGAAGACAGGACCTGAGTGTTGTAGGACCAGTCTTTCAAAGCACTTCATCACTATAGATGTCAGTGCAATGGGTCTATAATCATTCAAGCTTTGTATGGCTGCTTTCTTCAGAACTGGGATAATTATGGTTCCTTTCAAGCATGATGGGACTCTAGCCTGTTGCAGGGAGAGGTTAAAAATCCTTGTCAGGACCCCTGTTAATTGGTCAGCACAGGTTTTTACCACTTTCCCCAACACCCCGTCTGGACCTGCAGCTTTGTTGGGATTTACAGCCTTCAGCTCAGCTCTCACTTGATGTTCATCCAGGGTGAGTGGCTGGAGGTCAGAGGGCCTTTGGGCTAGAGCCACAGAAACTGATCTTTTGAGCTCAAAGCAGGTGAAGAAGCTATTTAGCTCCTCTACTAGCAGGGCATTAGCATTGGCTATTTTTTCGTATTGCCCTTATAGTTGGTTAGGTGTTGTAACCCCTGCCACACCTGTCTTGATACTTCCAGATACTTCTCTACCTTTTGTTTGTATTTAGCCGTCTAAATGCCTCTTCTCAAGTTTGCCCTGGCTTCATTATATTCATCTTTGTTTCCTGCCTTGAAGGTGGAGTTTCAGGCTCTCGGAAGTGATTGTACCTCTGCTGACATCCAGGGTTTACGATTACTGTAAACTCTGATGCACTTATTCACTGTTACATTGTCTGTGCATGTTTTAATGTGAGAGAGTACAGTGTCAGTGAATTCTTGCAGCTCCAAATGTTCAAATATACTCCACTTGGTAGTCTCAAAGCAGTCCTGCAGCTGGCAGAGTGTTCCCTCTGGCCAGATTTTGACAGTTTTCAAGACTGGTCATATCCTTTTCCTAAGGGGGATATGCTTTGGACACAGTAGCAGAGAGATGTGGTCAGACATACCCAGATTGGAGAGGGGGGATTGCTCTTTATGCCTGTCTTAAGTTTGAGTACATATGGTCTAGAGTATTCTTACCTCTGGTGGTACACTGCACATACTGCACAAACTTACTTGAGAGACCGTCTGCTGCCAATTGCCTCCAATAGACCGATCAGATCCCACAGATTAGGCCTCCTCCGAATTCCATCCGCCGGCCAATGCCGACTGGCGACTACCCGGAGGAGAGCCTTCTCTGTGGCTGCTCCGACCCTCTGGAACAAGCTCCCCGTGGAGATTCGAACCCTCACCACCCTCCAGGCCTTCCGCAAAGCCCTTAAAACCTGGCTGTTCCGACAGGCCTGGGGCTAAAGAGCTTTTGCCCTCCTCCTGGAATGGTATGGTTGTTGTATGTTTTTAAATTGTGTATTGTTATGTTCGTCTTTTTATCCCCTGTCTGTATCCCCTTCCCTGACCGAATTGTGAGCCGTCCTGAGTCCCCTTTGGGGAAAAGGGCGGCATATAAATGAAATAAATCCTAATCCTAGGGAGAACAGACTTTAGACAGGCTTGATTAAAATCCCCAGCCACGATAAAAGCACCCTCAGAGTAAGTTTGCTGCTGCCTCTCAATGGTGTCATGTAACTTAGAGAGCGCTGCGCTAACATTTGCATCAGGTGGGATATAGACAGCAGTGATAACTATAACAGAAATCTCTCTAGGTAAATAAAATGGCCGACAAATGACAGTTAAGAATTCCACATCTGCAGAACAGTGAGTATAAGCAACTCTACTGTTAGTACACCAGTTATTATGTGCGTAAATACAAAGTCCTCCACCTTTGCTTTTACCAGAGTTGCTGTTTCTGTCAAAGCGGTGTGTGGTGCGGTTAGTTAGCTCCACTGACACATCCGATACAAGTGGATGAAGCCAGGTCTCTGTGATGATCATCACACAGCAGTCACGAATGAGCTTATTCGCTGCCATCCATAGCTCTAGTTCATCAGTTTTGTGGACAAAGGATCTAGAGTTGGTTAGAAAAATACTTGGTAATGCTGGTCTGTGAGGCTGCTTCCGTAACCGAACTAGCAAACCAGCTCTGTATCCCCGCTTCTGCTTTCATTCTCTTCACCACCTCCTAGGCCCAACAACAATCCATGGGGCGCCTGGCAGCCTTACCATGTCACTTGGTATATTATGAGACTGCTGGAAGTCGCTGGTAATATCTATCTATCTTTAATAACTCCCTGCGGGTATAGACTAGTTTTTGCCTAACTCTACTGTGGCACCAGTGGTGGGTTTCAAAAATTGTTCGAACCTACTCTGTGGGTGTGGCCTCCTTTGTGGGAGTGGCTTGCCGCCCATGTGACCAGATATGAAGATGCTGATGACACTTGTCAGAACCACCTTAAATTACCTCACACACAGCACTGGCATGCATAAGAATATGATGCAAACTTTTAAAAGGCATCTTTGGTTTGCGTTAAAACAACTTCAACACACACAATGTTCTGATTGCACCACAAACACAGTAGTCATCCTTACCTTTCACAGAGGCACTGAGTTTTATAAATATGAGCTCGATAGTGTAGAATAATCATATCCAAGGACCAGTGGTGGGTTTCAAAAATTTTTGGAACCTCTTCTGTAGGTGTGGCTGCTTTCCGGGTCCACTGGAGGAACCTTTTCTAACCGGTTCGGTAGATTTGACGAACCGGTTCTACCAAATAGGTGCAAACTGGTAGGAACCCACCTCTGTGTGGCACCAGGAGCGCAAAGCCGCAGCATCTAAGCGCGCCGCCATCTTGGGGAAAAATATTGTTAAAATATTCATGACCAGGAGAGATATGGGAACAAGGTCAGCCAATGAATAGGTATAGCAACTAAGTCAGCCAATGGGAGCTTAAACAGATCTGTGTCTGTGCAGAGAATTGAAACAGAAACTTAAGCAGTCTGCTGCTCTGAGAAGTAAACTAGAAGTCTGTCTGGGCTTGTCTGCTGAAATGAAGCTAATTGCTTGTGTTTGCCTGTAACTCTCCTGCCTTGTGTTTACTTGGAAGAACCACCTGTTGGTATTGTACATTTATTCTTCTATTTTTATAGCAATAGCAATAGCAGTAGACTTATATACCGCTTCATAGGCCTTTCAGGCCTCTCTAAGCGGTTTACAGAGAGTCAGCATATTGCCCCCAACAATCTGGGTCCTCATTTTACCCACCTCGGAAGGATGGAAGGCTGAGTCAACCCTGAGCCGGTGAGATTTGAACCGCTGACCTGCTGATCTAGCAGTAGCCTGCAGTGCTGCATTTAACCACTGCGCCACCTTGGCTCTTTTTTTTTTATGTATATAAAGAAGTTAATGAATCCAAATGAATCAGTTATCTGTGTGTGCTTCTGGATTTGATTTTTCTACAAGAAACTCAGACAACTTTGCTTGTTAGAAAGTCGCAAAAGGAGATCACGTGACCCCGGCACACTGCAACCATCATAAATACGAGTCAGTTGCCAAGCGTCTGAATTTTGATCACGCGATCCGGGGGATACTATAAAGGTCACAACTGTGAAAAATGGTAACAAAGTCACTTTTTTCAGTGCTGTTGTAACTTCGAACGGTCACTAAATGAATAGTTGTAAGTCAAGGACTACCTGTATTTAAATCAGTTTGATGAAGACATTGTCTTAAAGCAATTAAGGTCAACCTTCCTAGGGCCAAAACTCTCAGTGGAGGCTGGTGATGTCATGAGTGGGTGGAATCAAAATATTTGGGAGGATGGAGGTTTAATTTCCACCCAACAAAAATCAATCTCTATTGTTAGATCAGAACATGGACGCAGGCCATTACATTCAAATGAAAATGTCGATTGATGTTGATTAAACATCAGCAAAGATAAATTTTTTTTAAAAAAAATAACTAATAAAAACAGGATAAAAGCAGGGACAGAAAGAGACAGAAACAAAAGGCAAAAACTGACATTATTTAGACTATCTATCAAAAAGAAAAGAAGTTTCCAGAACCACAGGAAACAATAATAGGTAATCAGCATAAATGGTTTCAAAGGGCTTAATCCTTTTTTGCACATAATGGAAACAGGATAGAGATGAAAACTAGTAATTTCCTCTATTTTGCTCCATGAACGAAGCAATCTGGGGGATGAAGATGATGTCTCTAATAACATATAAGGAGACTATTTATCTGTCTGTCTGTCTGTCTGTCTGCTTACCTACCTACCTACCTACCTACCTACCTATTAAATTTATTTATTTATGAATTGTATTTATTTATGAAATATATTTATTTATGAAATGTATTTATTTATGAAATGTATTTATTTATGAAATTTATATTGCCACCTATAAGCACATGGAGTCTCAAAATGGCTTACAAGACTATAAAAACATCATATAAAAAACAATAAAACTAATAAGAGAGAATTATATAGTAAAGTAATATAATAAAATAACCCACCATCCTCACGACAACACTTCACATGAGCCATTTAGTGGGCTCCATCCTGCCCTGGGTTCCCCAGGCCTTCTGGCAGAACCAGGTCTTCAACGCCTTCCGGAAGAGTGTTAGAGTGGGGGCCATTCTAATCTCCAGAGAGAGGGAGCCACCATGGAGAAGGCCCTTCTTCTGGGTCCCACAGGTGCATCTCCCTCGGGGATGGGAGCCCAACATTCCCTGCCTTCAAACCAGTCTCACTTGTTCTCCTACCAGGTGATCTCTAAGTGACAATGCTTACTTAGCATGAGCCCAAATCTGCAAACCAGAAACCTCGAGGGGGGGGGGTATTCAGCAAAGTCCACCCTGGTGTCTTCCTAGATTGTAATTCTGTGTTCCTGTTTCCCTCAAGCAAAGCATAAAATGTGACCTTTATCCAAAAAAAATTGCTTATCTTTGCTTTCACTTGGTGCTCTCTGAGCTTTCTTGCAGACATTTCATTATCCAACTAGGTAACATCATCAGTGCTATGGATCATGAGTACCGATGATGTTACCTACGGTAGTTTGGGTAATGAAACATCAGCAAGAAAACAATCAAGGTCAGGGAGCACCAAGGACCCCTCATTTCAACCCTGAGCTACAAATATCCTCCTCTGTTTGCTTTCATTGGTAACAAAAATGATCTACTCCACCTTTCATTACTTTTAACTGATTAAAAAAATATTAAATTTCCATGGAGGATGAATATTTTCCATATCAGGGACAAGAAACCAACTTCAGTGTGTGAGTTGATTTGTTTCTTTTTTTTAAAGAAATGTTGTAATTGCAAAGAAAATATCCAATGATATAATCTATGTCAGGTTTTGAATAGTTGGTTCGGCGAGCAGAAGTTTAACCATTGAAACTACGTACGCATTTAAAGGCAGAATGTCTCTGTCATGAAAAATAATTGGCAATTTGAAGGAGATAAGATTGTATTGTATGCCTTTGTATGTGTGGATATGTGCACACATAAATTTTGCTTCAGGGTTAACAATGACCAGAGCACTTCTTGGTTAGCATAGCCAATAAGAAACTTGGCCAATAATATTAAGGCAAGTATGAGCAATTATCTGTCCATAGTTGCTTAAAAAAAAAAATAACACCAGAGTTTCTTGCCATTTCTGGATGGGGACTAGATGAAAACAGTAATACAAATCTTAAAATTGAGATTTTTTTTTAAAAAAAAGGAAAAATAGATTGTACTTCAGTTTTGCTTAGATGTGTGATGTGAGTCAACCGTTTTTGATATTTAGACCACCAAATCTTAAAGACTATGCAGATGGTTTGGAAGAGGTTAGTAGCAAAGCTAGTGTTGATATTGTGGAAATTAATGAAACTGAAAATTACAATGATGTTATTGCAGGGATGTGACTATCCAGCTAAAGTAGTTTCTCTGACATTCTAAGACTTAGATGTCTGAGTGATATCATGATCTTTTTTTTGATGGAAATTCCAGATTGGGTGATTTTGCATCTTGGAGCGAAGGGAAAGGGACGCGACAAGCGGGTATGCAACAGCAACCTTTATTGAGAACAGAGTGACTACGATTCAACGTGGCGTGGTTCGCGCCAAACATTTATACCCCCGGGTTTGAACGAGGAGCCAATGGGGCGTCGATTAGCTCGACCAATCGGGGCGAGGATTGAACCGGCTCCGCCCGGGAACCAATCAGAAGGGGAGTCCTTTATCCCCGCGCTTGTATTTCCCGCGCTAGTATTCAACACCCCTCCCCCCCTAGTCAAAGAGTTCCCTTAGGAAGGGCAAACATAGTCTTGTAAATAGGTGGGACGGCGACGTTCTCGTCCCGACCTTCGTAGCTCCCCGGCGGTTGTCGTCGGGGGGGGGGGGGGGCCGCCGGCGGAGGTGTGTCTGTGGCGGGGCGGTGAATCTGCGACGCGGCCTCGTGAGATGGCGCTGGCCCCCGGCCCCGTGCCCAATGTCCATTTGTCCGGGGTGGCGTCTCCATGGCAACAGGAGTGTCCGACAGCGGCCCCGCGCAGTCTGGTTGAGGTGTAGGTTCAGAGTCTCGATAAGGGCTTCGAGGAAGGGAGTAGCCGGGTGAGGCGCGTCTGTCCGAAAGGTTCGTATCGGCTGGTCCCCCGTTCCCTGGGTGGAGGCGGTCCGTTGGGGGGGAGGTCATCGAGGGTGGCTCGTGCTGAGAGTGGGTGTCTGAGAGGCTCGGGCCGTCTGTTTCCGTGGGGAGGCGTCGCCTTAATTGGTCCACGTGGCGCCTCCATTGTGTTCCGTCGGCCAGACCGACCCTGAAGGAACAGGGGCCGGTCAGAGCTGTGATGGTTGCGGGAACCCACCGTGGATCCCCAGAAAAGGAGCGGGCCCATACAGGATCCCCTAACTTAAACGCGTGGGAAGGGAGGGCCCCCAGGTTGCTCGGCAGATCCCCTGCGTAAAGTGGATGGAGCCTGTCTAGGGAGGTTCGCAATCTCCTACCCATCAAGAGCTCCGCGGGACTTTTATTAGTCGTTGGGCAGGGTATGGAGTGCTGGCTCAAGAGGTAAGCTGCCACTCTTTCTTGCCAGTCGCCCTGGTCCATGCGGCCCAAGGCTTCTTTGGCTGAGCGAACTGCGCGCTCCGCCCGGCCGTTACTAGCTGGGTGATAAGGGGCTGTGGCTGCGTGTCTGATTCCTTGTTCGGCCAGGAATTCTTGGAACGTGGTGGAGGTAAACTGGGGCCCATTATCTGAGACTATCACATCCGGTAACCCATGGGTGGCGAACATCTTACGAAGGGCCCTCACTGTACTCTCTGCTGTGGTGGAGGTCATGATTACCAGCTCCACCCACTTGGAGTAAGCATCGACTACTATCATGAAGTTTCGGCCGTGGAAGGGGCCGGCGAAGTCAATGTGTAAACGGGACCATGGGCCTCTAGGGATTTCCCACTCCCGGGGGGCGGCTGTGGGGGAATTCGGCCTAGAGTTTTGGCAGATCCTGCAGCGGCCTACGTAGTCTGCAATTTCTGAATCTAGCAAGGGCCACCACACATAGCTACGGGCTAAGGCTTTCATTCGCGCTATGCCTGGGTGGTTTTTGTGGAGTGCGGGCAGGATTCGTGCCCGCAGGGCTGTGGGGATCACTACCCTGTCCCCCCAGACGAGACAACCCCCGTGTAGGGCGAGTTCTGCTTGTCGTGCTTTAAATGGTCGGAATCCTTCCGCTACCTTTTCCGTGGGCCAACCCCTCAAGACCCATGAAGCTACTTGGGATAGGACGGGGTCGGCCTTTGTGCAAGCTGCGACGTCCGCGGCAGAGACGGGGAGGTCGGATTCGGCGATGGACAAAATAGAGAGAGCGGGCACGTGGGCTGTGTCCGTCTCTGGCAAGGGGCAACGGCTCAGGGCGTCTGCGTGCCCTAGCTGCTTACCCGGACGGTATAACAGCGTATACGAATACGCCGTTAGGAACTCCGTCCAGCGTGTCATGCGGGGAGACAAAATGGGGGGGGTTGGCTTGTCGCCTGCCAGTAGCCCCAGGAGTGGCTTGTGATCCGTGACAAGGGTGAAATTCCTACCATAGAGGTAGTCATGGAACCGCTTAATGCCGGACACTGCAGCCAGGGCTTCTTTATCGATTTGGCTGTAGTTCCGCTCCGTGGAGGAGAGTGTCCGGGAATAGAAGGCTATGGGGGCCTCTGAGCCGTTCGGGAGGGCATGGCTCAGGACCGCCCCTATGCCATAGGGAGAGGCGTCGCAAGTCAGAACTAGGGGCATCCTGTCGCTATATTGAATTAGGACTGCCGACGAGGTCAAAATGTCTTTTATAGCCGCGAACGCGTGCGCTTCACGGCTACCCCATTGCCAGGCCGCTGACCGGTCAAGCAGTCGGTGTAGCGGCTCAGCTAGCGACGCCTTGTGGGGAATAAACGGGGCGTAGAAATTTAAAAGCCCCAGGAACGCCTGCAATTCCGCCCTAGAGGTGGGTGCAGGTGCGTTTTTGATGGCGGCAACTTTGGAAGGAGTGGGGTGGATGCCTTGGGCATCAATGAGGAAACCCAAGAATTCTACTTTGGGAACAGCAATTTCGCATTTGCTGCGCTTTAGTTTCAGTCCTGCCTCCCTAAAACGTGTGAGGACCTCCCGCAGTATTTTCAGGAGTTCCGAGTGGCTGGGGGCTGCGACCAGGACGTCGTCGAAGTAGGGAACGACGCCTGGGAGCCCGTGGAGCAACCGCTCCATGAGGCTCTGAAAAATCCCCGGGGCAACCGAAACGCCGAATTTGAGGCGGCGGCAACGGAAGGCCCCGCGGTGGGTGACGATGGTCTGGGCTGTAGCCGCATCGTCGTCTACGGGAAGCTGCTGGTAGGCCTGTGCCATATCTAGCTTGGCGAAAATGCGGCCTTGCCCTAAGGAGTGGAGTAGGTGTTGCACTACGGGGACCGGATATGGATTTGCCTGCAGGGCCAAATTGATGGTCGACTTATAGTCGGCACATATTCTCACCGATCCGTCGGGTTTGACCGGGAGGACTATGGGGGTTTCCCAACGGGCGTGATCTACGGGCTCGATTACCCCCTGCTCTATAAGCTTATCAAGTTCAGCGTCTACCTTTGCTCTCAATGCGAAGGGGACCCTGCGTGCCTTCAGCCTAATGGGAGCGACCTGGGGATCGAGGCAGAGGGAAATGGGGGTGCCCTTATAACAGCCCAATTTCCCATCGAACACATCTGCGAACTCGTCTAGAACGCTATCTACGGTGAGGGGAACTACCCTGTGCACCCCCTCTATGGTGAGGCCCAAGGCGGGAAACCAATCCAACCCAAGGAGAGCGGGCAGATCGTTCCTGACGATTAGAACTGGGAGTTTCCCCTTAAAGTCTCCGTATTCCACTCGGATGTGGAATATTCCTGCCGTGGGAATCCCCTTTCCCTGGTAGTCTAGGAGGGAGACCCCGACGGGGCGCAATTTGCTCTGGGGAACCCCGGGACAAAGGCGGGAAAACAGGGCCCAAGATAGGAGAGAACGGGAAGACCCGGAGTCCACCTCCATTCGACAAAGCTGACCTTCGAGACGGACGGCGGTGCTGATTTTGCGATCGCCGGCGGGAACGTGGGAAGCCTGGTAGACCACGCAGTCGGCGCTGGAGGGCTGGTAGGTTGAGTGGCAGTCCTCAGCTCGCCTCGCAGGACGTGGCTGTTGGCGGCGTTGCGGTGCCAGGCGCTGGTCGCTGGGCTGCATGAACGATGGGGCTGGCACGAGAGCCCGGCAGACCCTGGCGAGGTGTCCTTCTCCTCGGCAGCGGCGGCAGACGGCAGAACGGAACGGGCAGGATGTGCGGCTGTGGCGGCCGCCGCATCCGCGGCAAGGTGCGTTTGAGGCTGGCTGAGCTGGTGTCGGTGGTTGCTGGTGTGGCCTCCGCTTCGGCTGCGTCCTCATTTGTCCGACGGTTTCCTCCTCCTCGTCTTCAGCAGGAGAGAGGTCGTCGACGAGGTTCGTCTGGGTGGAAGGCCCCGCGGTGGTTTGCGCGGGGGTTTTCAGCTGGAGGCGTTCGATGTCAGCCGTGGATTGTTCGGAGAGCTCCGCTGCTCGCGCGGTCTCCACGGCTTGCACCAAGGTGATTTTGTGGTTCCGGAGCATTCGGCTGCGCAAATGCGCGTCGCGGACCCCGCATACAAACTGCTCTACGAGGTTCTCCTCCAGGTCTGCAAAATCGCACTGGGCGGCCACGGTGCGCAAAGCCTCTAGAAACTGGCTGATGGATTCGTTGGGCTTCTGCACTCGGCGGCGGAAGGTGAAGCGGCGTGCGATCAGAGAGGGTGAGGGAGCGTAGTGGTTCCTCAGCCTGGACATCAGCTCGTCCCACCCGAGTTTGTAGGCTGGCCTCGGGGCGGCCAGGGCTCTCGCAGAGGCGAACATGGAAGGCTCACAGCAAGACAAGAAGAAACTGCATTTCTCCTCGTCGGTCTGTGCCTGGTTCCTCGATGCGATTAAGTAGCACTCGAAACGCTCCATGAAGCCGTCCCATGATTCTCCGGCGGATCCGAATGGCGTGAAAGGAGGAAGCGCTGATGCCATCGTGGCGTGGAGCCAGAGAGGGGGGAGGAAGAGGGCGGAGAAAATTTTGCGTTCGCTGCCGGAGTTCTCAGCCTGAGATAACGTTCGTGCTGATTCAGACGCGGTGGCAGCTGGCTTGTTCTACTCCGTGGTCGCGGGAATCGGAATCCCACCCTCGTCGCCAGTTTTGCATCTTGGAGCGAAGGGAAAGGGACGCGACAAGTGGGTATGCAACAGCAACCTTTATTGAGAACAGAGTGACTACGATTCAACGTGGCGTGGTTCGCGCCAAACATTTATACCCCCGGGTTTGAACGAGGAGCCAATGGGGCGTCGATTAGCTCGACCAATCGGGGCGAGGATTGAACCGGCTCCGCCCGGGAACCAATCAGAAGGGGAGTCCTTTATCCCCGCGCTTGTATTTCCCGCGCTAGTATTCAACAGGTGATAAATCCATTTTCAGATACTGAGGAAGATGGGGTAGTGGAAGAACAACTCATAGAGCTGCAAAATGACATTGAGCTGAAGCCAAAGTTTAAGAAACCGTACCAAGAGTTTTGGTTACAGAAAGAAATTTCTGATCGCTATTCTGCACTATGGACGGTTAAGAAGCTCCTTGTTGCATTTCCAACATCATATTTGTGGAATGTGGCTTCAGTGTGGTCATCCAACTTCTCTCCAAGCAAAGAAATCGACTCCAGATTACTGAACGTGGTGATTTAAGACTCCTGCTAAGTGACTTAAAACCAGACATTGGGAAACTGGTATCACTTCATCAAGCCCATCCATCACATTAAGAATTTACTGAACAGTGAAGTAGTTACTAAATTTTACTGAATTTACTAAGTTACTAGTTACTAAGGTTCTTGATAAATGACTATCAGACTTTGAAAACCTGGTATCACTGGATCATGTTCAACAATTTTGTTGAATTAACAACTAAAAAGGTTTTTAAATTGGACTTTGAATAAATGTGCAATTAATTGTTATAGTTTTGAATTTTACTGTTACTATCTTCCTTCCGTTGTGCAAACCGCCCAGTCATATGACCCCCCCAGCCACGCCCACCAAGCCACGCCCACAGAACCGGTAGTAAAAAAAATTGAATTCCACCACTGGGTGGGGGGCACTGAGGATCAGTTTGTAGCACCGAGGGGGCGGTGGACTGAAAAAGTTTGGGAACCACTGATGTAGAGGGATTTTGAGAGACTTGAACACTGGGCCTTATCTAACAAAATGAAATTCAATGTATAGACAAGTAAAGTCTTACACGTAGGCAAGAAAAACCAAAAGTACACATATGGACTGGATTAAACCAGGCTTAATAGCAGTAACTGTGAGAGGGATCTTGGAGTCTTAGTGGACAACCAGCTAAATATCAGCCAACAGTGTGTGGCGGCAGCCAAAAAAGCCAATGCAATATTAAGTTGCATTAACAGAAGGATACAATCAAGATCAAGTGAGTAAGTTCCTTCTTAGATCAAGGTTGGATCTCTCCATTGGTTCTTGTCCTATCTTCAGGGACTTTGATCCTCTCTTCTTTGTGACAGCCTATTAGATATTGGAACATTGCTATCATGTCACCTCTAGTTCTTCTTTTCATTAAACTAGACATACCCAATTCCTGCAACCATTCTTCATGGGTTTTAGCCTTCAGTCCCCTAATCATCTTTGTTGCTCTTCTCTGCACTCTTTCTAGAGTCTCAATATCTTTTTTACATCAGGGCGACTAAAACTGGATACAGTATTCCAAAGTGTGGCTTTACTGAGACATTATAAAGTGGTATTAATACTTCACGTGATCTTGATTCTACCTCTCTGTTAATGCAGCCTAGGAGTACATTGGCTTTTTTGGCAGCTGCAGCACATTGCTGACTCATATTTAAGTGATTTTCTACTAGGACTCCAAGATCCCCCTCACAGTTACTACTATTGAGCCAAGTGCAATCTACTCTATATCTGTGCATTTGGTTCTCTTCTCTAAATTTTGAACCTTACTTTTCTCACCATTGAATTTCTTTTTGTCAGATAGGGTCAATCTTCAAGCGTGTCAAAATCTCTCTGTATATTGAACCTATCTTCTGGGGTGTTGGCTATTCCTGCCAGCTTGGTGTCGTCCGCAAATTTGATGAGTTCCCCTCATATCTTTTCATCTAAATCAGTGGTGAAGATATTGAAGAATAGCGGGCCTAAGGCAGAACCTTAGGTTAGAGTAGGCCTGTCAAACTGGCGGCTCACAGACCAGATGCATTGCATGCAGGCCATGCCCACCCCCGCTCCACAGGGGCAAAAAAACCTCGTGATACATTACAATATGTCATGTGACGTGATCAGGTTTGACACCCATGGGTTAGATCCATGATGGTGAAACTATGACACGCATGCCAGAGGTGGCACTCAAAGCCCTCTCTGTGAGCATGCATGCTGTCGCCAGCTGGTCTTCTGGATTCTGGCATGCTGGCCAGCTGGTCTTTGCGGGCACTCGCGTGCCAGAAAACTGCCCAAAAACTGGCCTGACAAATGGCCTGAAAATTGTCTAAAAAACGGCCAAAAAAACCAGCCAATGTTTCAGGCTGTTTTCAGACCATTTTTCAGTCTGTTTTTTGGGCCATTTTCAAGCCATTTTTCAGGCTTTTTAAGCCAAAAACTGTCCTGAAAATTACCCGAAAAATGGCCTAAAAACAGCCCAAAAAACAGGCATGTGAATGCCAGCCAACTGCTGTTCGGGTTTCCAGCGCTTCAGCGCATGCACATGCAGGCAAGTGCATTCTGGTTTGGGCACTCGGTGTCAAAAAGGTTTGCCATCACAGGGTCAGGCTGAACAGAAGTAACTGGTCCAAAGCCATCCCGTGTGTTGAATAAGGATTTGAACTTGCGTTCCTTCAGCCAAAGTTCCTACACTACTACACAAAATCCCCACACTACCTCCTTTTTTCAAACACCGTAACCTAAATGCCAACTGCTGAAATAACTATGGAAAAAAGTTGTTGCCCAGTTCCCGATGCGACTCATTGATCTGTATCGTTTAAATCTGATCTTGGATAAACTGTATATACTCCAACTGCTTATTGATCCAGATCAGTTTCTTCTTTCTGAAATGGAACAGAGTTTCTATTTTGAAAAATCTGTCTCTTGTTTTTCTCTAGGCCTTTTTGTTGAAATGCAATACCCGAGAAGAAATCCACATAAAAAGCCTTGTGAAACCACATTCAGTTCTTATTCTCTGCAGAGGACGGGGGACTTATAAAGCCATCCAGAAAATAAGCATGGACTGTATCACTGGTGGGTTCCGTCTGGTACGCCCTGGTACGATGCTTTGGAGGGCCCGCCTGCCCTCGATATTTACCTGTATTTAAGCCAACTGGGCCATTTGCGCACACACACGCAGTGTATGGCGCCTGCGTGACCTCCGCCAAGCAGCTGCAGCGTTGCAGGGCAGTGGGTGCGCATGCATATATTGCGATGGGATCTGGAACCCACCACTGGAATGTATCCTTTTGCGACACCTATGTCTGGAATTTTTCAATATCTTAAGATGGTCATTCATGGTACCTATGAACCTGTCAAGCACAGAATAAAGGCAGAAAATAGAAAAAAAAACTTTAAAATTCTCTCAGGTATTGATGAATCAATACATCTAGGCTACATAAACAGAGGGATAGAATCAAGATCAAGTGAAGTCTTGGTACCACTTTATAAGGCCTTGTTAAGACCACAATTGGAATATTGCATTCAGTTTTGGTTGCCATGATATAAAAAAGATGTTGAGACTCTAGAAAGAGTGCAGAGAAGAGCAACAAAGATGATTAGGGGACTGGAGGCTAAAACATATGAAGAACGGTTGCAGGAACTGGGTATGTCTAGTTTAATGAAAAGAAGGACTAGGGGAGACATGATAGCAGTGTTCCAATATCTCAGGGGTTGCCACAAAGAAGAGGGTGTCAAACTATTCTCCAAGGCACCTGAGGGCAGGACAAGAAGCAATGGGTGGAAACTAACCAAGGAGAGAAGCAATTTAGAGCTAAGGAGAAAATTCCTGACAGTTAGAACAATTAATCAGTGGAACAGCTTGCCTCCAGAAGTTGTGAATGCTCCAAGTTTTTAAGAAGATGTTTGACAACCATTTCTCTGAAGTGGTGTAGGGTATGCTGCCTAAGCAGATTGGATTAGAAGGCCTCCAAGATCCCTTCCAACTCTGTTATTCCTATTCTATTCTATTCTATTCTATTCTATTCTATTCTATGAATCCAATTCATGGAACACAACAACAAACAGCTGTGAACACAGAGCAATTTTTCAAAGGGTTTTTTTTTTTGGCTGTAACATTTGTAATGAGTGGCTATTTTAATAAACTGGGTTAACATTCACTCTTATTTGGATCTTTTACTTGATTTGGATATGGAGAAAATCTGCCTTCTCACTGCCTCATTCTAATACAGGTAAGTTCTTGGCTTAGAACAGTTCGTTTAGTAACCGTTCAAAGTTACAACAGCACTTGAAAAAGTGACTTACGACTGTTTTTCACAGTTATGACTATTGCAGCAGCCCCACATCCTGATCAAAATTCAGATGCTTGGCAACTGACTTATATATATGATGGTTGCAGTCTCCTCAAAGTCCCATTTTATTAGAGATGCTATATTGGCACATTTGGGAAAACGTGAATCTGAAAGCTTCTAGGTTTCCCCTACCCAAATTAAAGTCCAAGCCCCTGCCCAGCACCCACATATCTGTAACATGATCCAATCAGGCACCATCCCAACTGGAGATGCCTCCAAGTCATATCCCTCCAGGTGCAGAGCAAGATGTCCTTGACTCTCTGAGAAAGGAATGTTATTTTGACTATATATATCTCCCATACTCCATATTATCCCCCCTCCCATTTTCCCACAGCATTGAATGTGGCAGGCCGGAAGGCCCAATGCAAAAGATGGCTTCCATGTTTCTAATGTAACAACTGCAGTGATTCACTTAACAACGATAGGCAAGGAAAAGTTGTATAGTGGGACAAAATGTACTTAATAAATATCAGAAACTTTGGGCCAATTGAGGTCGTAAGTCAATATCTAGCTTGCTTGGAGCTGTCCCTTCAGGATTTGAAAAGAGAAATTGTGTGTTCTGTGGGGTGGGAGAGAGAGAAAGAAGCATAAATAAATAATTATTTGTGTATTGTGCAGGCCTTTAAATGAACCGTGTCCTTTTTTCCTCATCCCGACATGATTAAGGAAGATAACAAAATAAACAGATGGCTAGGAACACGTTTGAAACGGAGCCCCGATGTGCGTATTTCTGGCTGGTTTTAATCAGCCCAGTTGGGAAGGTGGTTCCGGATTTCAAGTTCCTTGTTTCCAAGAAGCTTCCCAGCCACAAGCCAGCGATGCGAAAGGATTTGTTTTCTCTCCGCCTGACCTGGCAACGCTCGCCGCAGTGGCTCAGCTGGCAAAGTGTCCACTGGGGAAATCTCTGGAAGCTCTCTGCCGGCCCACCACAACCTTTCTGTGCACTGTGTGCTAATAGCTCACTTGGCACATGGGTCTGTTTGTTTAGGCAAGCATGCGAGGGTCAGTAAAAGCTGCACAGGGGCCTGAGGAAAGATGTCATCCTCAGCTCACCCAAGCCATTTGCACTGGGTGCTCCCTCTTCTCCAGTGAGGCTGAATTAATCTTGAAGGAGACTTGAATGCAGCTACAGGAAAGCCGAGTCCCAGGCAGCCCTGCTTAGCTAAATTTGGTGGGGCTGAGGGTGAACATCTGCCTGGGACTTCCAGGCTCCCATCGCTGGAGAGAAGAGTCATCTGCAGTAACGAACTGAAATCATCAGCCTCTTCCCCGCCACACCTCCTTGCTTCTCAGGTCAAGGAGCACCAAGCTGTCACAGTAGGTCTGCTCCATGGTGAAGCTACAAGAAGCTGGGATAAAATGAATTTCCTCACCCTCTAGGGAAAGCTGCAGTGCGTTCTGGGAAGAGGCTTGGGACAGAGATGCAGGGCATTGCTTAGAACACAGGTAGTCAACGTTTTTATACCTACCGCCCACTTTTGTATCTCTGTTAGTAGTAAAATTTTCTAACCACCCACTGGTTCCACAGTAATGGTGATTTATAAAGTTGGGAAGTCAATTAAATTTTAAAAAGGAAAGTGATTCAATATCGGACAAAACCCCTACCACCCACCATGAAAGCTGGAATGCCCACTCGTGGGCGGTAGGGACCAGGTTGACTACCACTGGCTTAGAAGAATGTAAAAGGCTTTAAGTGCATTTCCAGGAGCAAAATACTCAAGGACCCCTTCGGAAAAGTGGCTGCCTAGAAAGAAGAAGAAGGGACGCGGTGGCTCAGTGGCTAAGATGCTGAGGTTGTCGATCAGAAAGGTTGGAATTTCCCCGGTTCGAATCCCTAGTGCTGCATAACTGAGTGAGCTCCCGTTACTTGTTCCAGCTTCAGGCAACCTAGCAGTTCGAAATCATGTAAAAAATGTAAGTAGAAAAATAGGGACCACTTTGGTGGGAAGGTAACAGCGTTCCGCACACCTTCAGCATTTAGTCATGCCGGCCACATGATCACAGAGACGTCTTTGGACAGCGCTGGCTCCTCGGCTTAGAAACGGAGATGAGCACTGCCTGGAGCCAGAAACGACTAGCACACATGTGCAGGGGAAACTTTATCTTTACCTTATAGAGAAGGAGAATGGCAATTTTTCCAGACCTAGTATTGTTTCTGATGTGGGATGCTAAGGATGCTATAAGGAACATCTTTCAAAAAAGTTGGCAGAAGAAAAATTTTGCAGATGAAGATTATAAGATGAAATGTCTTCGGTAATTTCCCCGACCGGGTATGTGAACAATGGAAGTTTGGTGCCAACCCCTGAAGAAATCTATAAGGAGTGTAAGAATCAAAGATTTTGGACTTTATTTATGCTGCTCGCCTGTAAGCAATCCAGAATCTAAAATTAATCAACTTGCATCATGGAAGGAAGAGAGAGAGAAAATGCTATAAATCTGTTGTGTATATGAGTGTTTAAAATCTGTGGGCAACTCTGGAACATTTCCATGTGGTTTTTGTGATACCAATATAAAAATAGTTGAAATCGCTTTCTTCCGTAATTTTTTAAAAATTATCCAGTCTAGTCTTGGCATTACTTAGTGGTCTGTTATCCACATATTACTTGTTTTTGCCCCAAATTGATCAAAGTCAGCTAGGTGCTACCACCTGCTATGACTCTGAAGACCAGGGCAACCTTCAAAACATTACAGTGGAGAAGAAAGAGTTACTTCAGTTGTTAATTTGCTATAAAAGCTTTGAACTGGGAGAGACCACAGAAATTCTCCCCATCCCAATGGTCTTTTGAAAATGAATTTGACATCCCAATCATCTTCCTCTAATACAGTGTTTCTCAACCTTGGCAACTTGAAGATGTCCGGACTTCAATTTCCAGAATTCCCCAGCCAGCATTCGCTGGCTGGGGAATTCTGGGAGTTGAAGTCCGGACATCTTCAAGTTGCCAAGGTTGAGAAACACTGCTCTAATATAATGATCACAATGACCTCAAAAATATCCATATTTTTTCCTTTTCGTTCAATTGTCCAGTTTTTGAAGATTGGCTGGACAAGTCCCTGGACAAGATTTTTTTCAGAATTGGTTTGCCATTGCCTCCTTCCTAAAGCTGAGAGAAGGTGACTGGCCCAAAGCCACCCAGCTGGCTTCATATCCAAGGTGAAACTAGAACTCACAGTTCCCTGGTTTATAGCCAGATGCCTTAACCATTATACCCACCCGAGTCTTTTAAAAAATGTATAAATTAAGTTAGGAAAATACAAACCATGAAAACGAAAACCTGATTTGGAAAGATAGTATACACACTTTAAAAAAATAAAATGATTCTAGGAAACCAAAAGTTTGGAAATCATTTATTTGCATGCCAATATGTAATCTATTCTAATAGAAAATTTGCATTGGTTTAAACTTTGTGCTGCAATAGAAGAAAACAGGGTTATGGTTACTAAGAGGTGTTATCTTTTCTTGATCCTCTCATGCATAAAGCTCTTCATTTTTTTTCCTCATTAAAATTACAGGGAAAATACTAAAGCTATGGTTGACCTTGTTGGGGGAGAAAACAATCTCTTATGTCCACTTGAAAAAAAAGTCTTAAAAGAAAATATTTTTGTAGAAGAAAGTATGAAGGTTCACTCACAGATAATATGGATGGAGGCACAAGACCCATTTTGCGATACACTATTACTATTAATTGAAATCAGAGCTTTTTCTTTGATGGGCAAACAAACTGCTGGAAAAAAAGTCATGGAATTGTGTTTCTGTACGTTACGGCAGTCTATTTTATGTATAAAGAAGGGGGGAATGCGTGTGACCCTACAATGGAGGAATAGTTGGTGAAGATGGCACAACTTGAAGAGATGGCTAAATTAACTTCTTCTTTGATGAGAGAAAAGATAATGTTTATTGCTGACTGGAAACAAAGGGGTTTTTGTGTGTAAAACAGAGACCCAATGAAGTTATGATTTATGATTTATGGTTGTGATGGTTAGAATAGATTATAGAAGAAAAAAGTTATGATTTGATCAAAGAGTAAGAGGTAAACCTATAATTGTACTTATAACTGCTATGAAGAATATCAGAATACACACACACATGTATGGTATGTGTGTGTGTGTGTATATATATATACACACACACAAACACACACACATATATATATACACACATACCATACCTTAATAAGGAAATGGGTGAAGGAATCTAGTTTATATATACACTTCATACCTACATTTCTTCTGGAATCCTCCTTAAAAATTGATATACTTCCTGATCTAAGTAAGTATGAAAAAGACATATGGTTTCTTGTTTTTCATACAATCTTAGTTGTTGGTAGCCACACAGAATCATGAATTTGAGGCTTATAAGTTGAAATAATAAATTATTTTAAAATCCTTGGGACCCACACTACAGTTGCCTTCACAAATCTTTTACTTTCAGTAGAGTACTGTAAGAAGTTGAGTTTGCCTCCTAAACTTTAAGAGTTGTTAGCACCCTTCAAGGAGAAAGTTGGGCATTAATTTCCAGATCCCACTGAGACATTCTTGTAATGAATGGTTCCTTTAGGGCTTTAGCATGCTGTGTACGTTTCACTGTTTCTTTTGGTTGGCTTGATGGCTGGAAACAGCATGATGCTTCTTTTTTCTTTTTTTTCAGACCAAAGATGGAATGAAGAAAACCAAGGACCTTGGAAAACTAAGAATTTCAACTGAGAAAAGAGCCAGCCAAAGCAAACACATGTCTTAATGTTGAGAAAAAAAAGTTAAAATAATTAGGGTTAAGAAACAAATCTCTTTATAGGCATCAAAGTATCTGGTCTGGTGCTCCAGATATTGCTAACTCTCCATGAGTCAACTTTTACAAAGCGAAAACTTGTAATTTGGCAGCCGCTGGAGAGCCACGGGCTCCCCATAGATTTGGGGTGGACTCTTTATGACCCATGGATTTCAACTCCCAGAATGCCTGAGTCACTAAACACCCAACTTTGATTTGACTATGACGATGCTGAGTAAGAGCAAGGAATGATCTTAAATCACTTGTCTCCAGTGATTGTGGAGGGTTTTAAGAAGAGATTGGACAACCATTTGTACAGGGATTCCTGCTTAAGCAGGGAGCTCAGAGATGGGTTGCTCCCGGTTCAACCCGGTTCGGCCGACCAGGCTCTGCCCACCTCCCCAGACGCTTCTGTGCATGCACGCACGGGTTGCACGTGAGCATGAGCAAACCAGTAGTAAACCAGTTTTCCTAACCAACGACTGAGACAGTTGTACTAAAACAGGGGTCCCCAATCCTTGGGCCCTGCCCCATTACCAGGGCATGGCCATGAGAGTGGCAGGCTGGCATGCATGTATGTGAACACCAATCGACTTTGCGTGAGCAATGGGCCGGCACGTGTGCACATGGGTGCACAGCAGCTCAACTTGCACAGGTTAAGCTGCGTTCATGCATGCGTGTGTGTGCATGTGTGTATACCAGCTTGTTGTTCACGCAAGTTGAGTTGTGTGCACACACATGCAGGCTGGCCCTCTACTCCCATGGTCTGGTTCCCCTCCCCCTGCTAAGCCACCAAGCTGCAAAGGTCAGGGACCGCTGGACTAGAAGATCTCCAAGGTCCTTTCCAACTCGGAAATGGTTGCTAAACAAATTGCCATGAGTCAAGGACTCCTGGTAACCATGTGAATATATAGTAGCCAGGAATGAGCAGCCTGGGGTCTTGTTAATGTTTTACGCTTTAAATCCCATCAATTTTATCCAGTTTGCCAATGGCAAGAGATTATACAGATGACTGTTACATATAAGCTGGGTTGACAAAATCAGAAACGAGGAGGTGATAAGCCGCCTGGGAAAGCAAAGGAAAAACACCATCAAAACCATTAAAAAGCAAAAGCTAGCATGTTTTCCCCAAAATAAGACATGTTTTTATTTTCTTTTGACCCCCTGAATAAAGTGCTTGGCCTTATTTTCGGGGGGTGGTCTTATTATTTTTGAGGTCCAGGAAGCGGCAAGCATGGTCACCTCATGGCTGCTGCTGCTGTGTTGCAATATTTTCGGGGAGGGCTTATTTTTAGGGAAACAGGGTAGAATATTTTGGTCATGTGATGCGACACCCAGAAAAATACACCATCCTTCGCTTAATCCTCCAGGGAAAGATTGAAGCAGGCAGAAGAAGAATATCATGGCAGAGATGGGTTGCTCCAGAGATTGGAGCCGAGGTGGTGCAGTGGTTAGGGTGCAGTACTGCAGGCCACTTCAGCTGACTGCTATCTGCAGTTCAGCGGTTCAAATCTCACCGGCTCAAGGTTGACTCAGCCTTCCATCCTTCCGAGGTGGGTGAAATGAGGACCCAGACTGTTGGGGGCAATATGCTGACTCTGTAAACCACTTAGAGAGGGCTGAAAGCCCTATGAAGCGGTATATAAGTCTAACTGCTATTGCTATTGCTATTGCTATTGCTATTGCTCCCGGTTCAGCCCGAATGGCAAAGCGTGCATGAAGCGAAACGGTACTAACCGGTATAGGAACCCACCCCTGGTGCAGAAGAAGAAGAAGAGGAAGAGGAGGAGGAGGAGGAGGAGGAGGAGGAGGAGGAGGAGGAGGAGGAGGAAGAAGAGATGGAGGAGGAGGAGGAGGACGAGGAGGAGGAGGAAGAGATGGAGGAGAAGGAGGAGGAAGAGGAGGAGGAGGAGATTATAGGAATTATAACCTAAAGCATCTGTACTGTATCATATCTTTGCTACTGCTCCTAGTTTCGTAATTCCATTCTGTTTAGCATTTACTTTGTTCTAATGAATTAATGAGGATATGCTTAGATATATCCTAATATATACATCATAAGGCTTGGGTCAAACTCACACTGAGCAGATGATTTACATGCTGAACAGATCAGCTTCACATAAGGAAGAAAAGAGAGAAATGCTTTTCCAATTTTAAGGTGGGAGTTTGGTAATATGGGAAGTTATAATGATGGATCAAGGCAGAGTAGTAAAACATTTGTTTTCGAAGCAGAAAGTCTTGAATTCAAACAGGTAGATTGTTTGAACTCCTAAAGACAATTGAGATCTAGGTTTATTTTCAAAAAACAGTGTCCAGGAATGATAACTACTAGATCTTTACTGCAAAGATGCAGACAGCCGACATTTCAGAGAGCGTTTTCTTCATCTTTTTTTCTGCCATTTTTGTGTATGGTTCTGGTACTTCTATTAGGAAAGGACACAAGCAGGACTCCAATGTCCTTTCCTCTGGTCCATAACAATAGAGGCATTAATTATAGAAAAGAAGCACATCTATTCAATTCCATTAGGCTTGATGCAGAATAACAAAGGAATACAGCTGAGAAAATCATGTTATTATTTTGTGTGAAGAAATATGGCATGGGGTGACCTTTTCAACGTCACACATAGAAATTGTAGGGGGAAAAATGCAGTGGAGTGTGTCACATATATATATTTTAAAAAAGGAACTTTTTTGTTACTAGGAAAGGCCAGTGGGAAGTATTCCTCTAAGATGCTTGTCCTTTTATTTAATAATAATGTAGAAAGCCACAAATATTAGGGTGACATGGAGATTCTCAGTCATCCATGTCATGGTTGTCCCAAAGGGCAACTGAACTTTGTTTTCCCTTGAAGAAAACATCTAAAAAGCTGATTCAGTTCTGACTGAATTTGCCTTTTGAAAAAAACACCCTTGGGACACCCAAGTCAGGGTTGTTTTTTGGCTGGCTATCTGGGGAATTCTGGGAGTTGAAGTCCACACATCTTCAAGCAGCCAAGCTTGAGAAACACTGGTGTAAGCAATACATACAAGCTTGTACACAGAGAAATCAGAGTGATAATGGTGTTGGTTCCCAGTTCAAAGGGCCGAGATGAAAGATGTGTTCAGTCTTTAGGTGAATGAAGAGAGGAGGACATTCATGTGTAGACATTAAAGGTATGATGTAATGACCCAATTGAACCTGCAGTGTTAAGTTCTTAGTTGGCGACTATAAAATCAAATCTTCAATCAATAGTTGGTGCTGATTGGGTGTGGCACCATTTCAATCCAAACCACAATTGTAGCTTCTGTGCTGTTTAATGTTTTATCTGAAGAGTAAGCCCTCTGTGTAATATTTATTTGGATTCCCATCATTTCAACATTTCATATCTCTAGAGATACACTATAATATAGATTGCCTTGCATCTGACCCTGTTTTTCAGAAAGGGATCCACAGGCCTGCAAACTGATTTAGAACTGCTTTCGAAAATACTAAGAAAGCAATCCATACTGACCGAGTCTTAATAACTCCACTAAATGTAATCATATGGCATTTTCAGCTGTCTTGCTAAGCTTTATAGGTACAATTGCAATTCACAGATTTCTCAAGCATCCTACTTACGACCAGTCCATCTGGGCATTGAAAGAGTTGCAATCCAATGGCATTCAGCAGTGATTGTCAAACTTGGCAACTTTAAGACTTTAACTTCCAGAATCCCTCAGTCAGCAGGATGCCAGGAGGTGTTAATCATTAGAAAGATAATGGGATTATGAATATTTAACACTAAACTGGAACAATATCTGGAGGAAGATTTCCATTTGCAAAACAAGAAAGACTTGTTACCTTAAGCTTGTGCATTCAGGGGAATCATGTGATTCAAGATTTTTTCTCTATAACCCACCTGTACTCCAGAAATCTGAATGCCTCCCATCCTGATACTGGTCCAAAAATCTTTGAACATCTGGCTGTTCTCCTTAACCCTTGGGTAGGGTTGATGCTGAGCCCTGGTATATTTCTTCTTTTGCTTAATGTACATACTTTTTTTTTCAATGAATTTTTTATTGCTCTTTCTTTAAAAAAAAAAAAGGAGCCAACCCACAATTTATTTAAAGACACAATACATATTCCTCCTCTTATTTATCCCACAACAATAACCCTATGAGATGAGTTGATAGAGAGTGAGCTGGTTTCCTTACCTAAGAATAACAAGAATAACAGAAGGGACCGTGGAGGTCTTCTAGTCCAACTCCCTACTCAAGCAGAAAACCCTATATCATTTCAGACAAATGGTTGTCCAATCTCTTCTTTAAAATCTCTAGTGTTGGATCACATACAATTTGTGGAGGTAAGTCATTCTATTGATTAATTGTTCTAACTGTCAGGAAAGTTCTCCTTGCTAGACACAACAGAGTGCTTTCTCGTGAGAACCAAGGTCATCTCTACTGGCAACAGATAAGGTCAGGGAAGAAGTGCCTGGAGAGCCCACCAATTAATTCAATTGGCCAACGTGAACTGTGACCATTGGGGATGGGTTTATTCTCTAGTTTAATTATACTGAAACTGCAGGAAAGATTTAGAATTGGTTTTCCTCTGAAGCTGTGCTGATATGATGTACTCAATAAAGAAGACCTTTGAGAAGGATCTTTTTCTCAAGGATAGTCTTGAGTTTGGGAGGCAAGTTAAATAGCGAATAAGAATTAAAGTATTAAAATGGGCAAAAGATGATGGATAGAAAGGAAATATTCTTTCTTTCTTTCTTTTTTAATATAATGATGGCCTGATTAAAAACTAGGAAAAAGGTAGAAATAAGAATACACACTCTTATATAAAGTAATAGCTAGATGGAAAGATTAGAGGTTGAAAGATGATATTATTAAGTATGTTTAAATAATATGGTGATTGGCACTAGAATGATGTATTGAAACATGAATAATTAAATAATAAAGGACTATATATTAATATAAACATGTTTATCAATACTAGGATTAGCAATGACGGTCTGACTAGAAGCCAGAATAGAGGTAGAAATAAGAAATAGGGGGAATATTAGCACATATATTTTTATACAATAGAATAAAAGCAATAACTAGCAGGAAAGATTAGAGGTTGAAAGATGGCACTACTATGTAAACTCAAATAATAAATGATTGGCATTAAAATGGAACATTTAAATATTAGATAACTATTTTAAAACAAATATGTATATTAATACTAGGATTTCATAAGTTTGATTAATGTAACAAATATTATTAACAACGTTATTGCCACTTGCCCCAAAATGAATGATACCCAGATCACACACTGTTCATGTATTGATGTTGATGTATAATTAAAAAAAATAAAAATCCAAAAATTTGGAGGGGCAGGGAAAGGATCCTAGTTTCAGAGTCCTGATTTGCTTGGGTTCGTTATTTGGAGCCTTAACAGTGGTCTTCTCAGGCATTATAAAGTGCTACTAACACTACAGATCAGTGGTGAAATTCAAGTTTTTTTTACTACTGGTTCTATGGGCATGGCTTGGTGGGCATAGTGTAGCTTGGTGGGCATGATGTAGCTTGGTAGGTGTGGCTTGGTGGGCATGGCAGGGGAAGGATACTGCAAAATCTCCATTCCCTCCACTCTGGGGCCAGCCAGAGGTGGCATTTGCTGGTTCTCCGAACTACTCAAAATTTCCTCTGCTAGTTCTCTGAACTACTCAAAATTTCCGCTGCTGGTTCTCCGAACTACTCAAAATTTCCACTGCTGGTTCTCTGAACTACTCAAAATTTCAGCTGCTGGTTCTCCGAATTATTCAAAATTTCCTCTGCTGGTCCTCCGAACTACTCAAAATTTCCTCTGCTGGTTCTCTGAACTACTCAAAATTTCCTCTGCTGGTTCTCCGAACTACTCAAAATTTCCACTGCTGGTTCTCTGAACTACTCAAATTTTCCTCTGCTGGTTCTCCGAACTACTCAAAATTTCCTCTGCTGGTTCTCCGAACTACTCAAAATTTCCTCTGCCGGTTCTCCAAACTACTCAAAATTTCCTCTGCTGGTTCTCTGAACAACTCAAAATTTCCCCTGCTGGTTCTCCGAACTACTCAAAATTTCCACTGCCGGTTGTCTGAACTATTCAAAATTTCCGCTGCCGGTTCTCCAGAACCTGTCAGAACCTGCTGGTTTCATACCTGCTTCATAGGTTCTTGATTCTATCCCTCTGTTAATGCAGCCTAGGATTGTATTGGCTTTTTTTTGGCAACTACAGTACATTGCTGCTCATACTTAAGCAGTTGTCTACTAGGGCTCCTAGGTCCTTTCACAGTTGTTGCTATTGAGCCAGGTATCACCTATTCTATACCTGTGCATCAGGCAGGACTAGAATTCCCCGTCTGCTGGATTCTAACTTGGTACCTTAACCACTAGACCCGTGATGGCAAACCTATGGCATGCATGCCACAGGTGGCAAGCAGAGGCCTCTTTGAGGGCACATCAGCCATTGCCCTGGTCTAGCTCCAGTGAACATGCATGCACACCTCATGCCGACCAGTTGGTTTTCGGCTCTCTGCAACACATGTGTGGGGGTGGGTGGGATGCATGTGGGGAATACATGTGCACCTACGTGGGGGGTGGAGTGCATGTGCGATGGCACTCGTATTACATTTTGGTGGTTTGTTGTATGTGTACGCTACCCCTGCACCCTGTTTTGGAAGGCATCCTGCACCAACCTGGAAGCCAAAACAGGGCATGGGGGTGCCATGTGAGGCGGTTCCCCGACAAATGCGCGCTTGACAAAAGCGTGCCCAACGAAACTGCGGCGACAAAAGCGCAAGTTCTAAATCACGCTGATGAATGAGTGCAGAAGTGCGCCGACAACAGCGCGCCGACAGAAGCGCGCTCTAAACCTAACCCTAAACCTAACCCTGAACCTAACCCTGAACCTAACCCTTACCTTAACTTAAATTGCTCCTGTCTGCGCACTGTTGTTGGTGCGCTATTGTGGGCGTGTTGATGATGTCGCGGTTTTGTCGGCGCACTTTTGTCGTGAGCGCATTTGTCGAGTCACGGAGTGAGGCGCCCTCGTGCCCCCTTTTGACCTGGGAAAGTCTGCTGCACCAACCTGGAAGCCAAAATGGGACAAAGGGAAGGTGGGGGTGCATGTGTGGGGAATGCGCGTTTGGTGGGGGTGTGTGCATGAGCGAGGGGCACTTGCATTGCATTTCGGGATTGTACATGTGTGTTTTGGGCATTTGGCACCAAAAAGGTTAGCCATCACTGCACTAAACCAAGTTGGCAAATTGGAATCATGCGGCCTTTTAAAAAAAAATAACTGGGGAGTGGGCAACACGTCCTTTCATCATTCCTACCCATTCCAACAAATGGAAAATTTATCTGCTCTGTTTCATGATTTCCCAAAGCCTGGCTTTCCCTGTATTTGAACAAGCAAGAAAGCAGGCCCACATAGACATAGCTTACCTTAATGTATTTGGGGGGTGGTGGGGAGAGAAACATTGAATAGCGCATCAATGGCCATTAAGTCTTGTTGTGCCAAATTATATTCTAATTGTCTCTTACAATTCCACCTCCTAAAACCCAATCTTGCAATGTACATTGGACTGAATGTATTTTCGCCCATTTCAAATTAGCTCTCATACCCTTTCCACTGTATATTAGCCCGCTACACAAACAGCGTTGTCCCAGGCCAGAAGGAATTCTTAACATCATTTATGCTAATGTTCCCTGTGGCAAATATGCACATGGCAAATCTATTTGTTTTTAATTTATTGTCACATTACAAAGCCAATTTATTCTAGGCAATTTAGTACAGTTCACTGGCCCATTTCAGTAACAACTCAGCAAAAAGGTTGCTACCGAGATGGGACCGCTGTTTCACCTCTACTTCATTATGGGATACACTGAACTCTGCAGACTACTTAAGAAGATATAGGAGAGAGAAGGTACCAATTGTGTGTGTCAGAGAAAGAGAGACAATCAGCTCTACCCATCCTGGAAAACTATTCTACATTTAGATAGACTAGGCTGGATGAGCTAAGGATCCAGCTTGGATTGCATCAGTGGTGGGTTGCAAGTATTTTTACGTGCATGTGCAGAAACGTCCGGATGGGTGGGCGGGGCCTCCCACCACCACTACTATCTATTTGGCCAAACCAGGCCAAACCAGGAGCAACCCACCACTAGATTGCATGGATCCCATAAAATAGCAGTAGCATTTCGACTTAAATACCATTCCTTTACAGAGCTCTCTTGGCAGTTAATAATATCAGCATTATTTGCATATTGTCTCCAACAATCTGGGTCTTCATTTTAAAGATAAAGGTAAAGGTTCCCTTCGCACATATATGCTAGTTGTTCCTGACACTAGGGGGTGATGCTCATCTCTGTTACACAGCCAAAGATCCAGCACTGTCTGAAGATGTCTCCATGGTCATATGGTCGGCATGACTAAATGCAGAAGGTGCACGGAATGCTGTTACCCTCCCACCAAAGGTGGTCCCTATTTTTCTACTTGCGTTTTTATGTGCTTTTGAACTGCTAGGTTGGCAGAAGCTAGGACAAGTAACAGGAGTTCATTCCATTACGCGGCACTAGGGATTCGAAATGCTGAACTGCTGACCTTTCTGATCGACAAGCTCTGTGTCTTAGCCACTGAGCCACCGCATCTTCATTTTACTGACTTGAAGTAAAGTTGAAGGCTGAGTCAATGTTAAGTCAGTCAGGATTGAACTCCAGGTTGTGGTCAGAGTAAGTCTGCAATATTGCATTCTAATCATTGGTACACCAGGGTTTATAAAAGCAGAAGAAAGAAGAATGAGAATGCACCAGCCCTTTTGACTTCCATGTACTGGAGAGCATAGTTTCACAAAGGAGGTTCTGGATATGGATCAGTTGCTGCTGTTTTGAACATGACCAGAATTCAAACCTGCAAGGGGAGCTAAGCAAATTGAAAAGGAAAAAGAAGTAATGCAGTGAAGGAGTCAAGTCAAACAAATATGTTTTTAAAAAACTATTGTGAATTACTTGGATGTTTTCCAGATTCCAGGCCAGCTATAACTTACAAGGTAGACATTGGCTATTCATAAATAGTGAGAATAGTTACACTACTGATGGAACAGTTAGCCTCCAGAAGTCAGGAGTGTTTCTTCACTGGAGGTTTTCAAGAAAAGGTTGGACAATTACCCATATTTTTCAGAATATAAGATGCTCCAAAGTATACGACGCACCTCTGCCTCCCACCAATTTGCCTCCTTACAGCAAACAACAAACAGAACAGACAATATACACCTTTTGTGGTGTTACATTTCAGACTATACTTGTACAGATGCTATTAAAATTGATGTGGCTTTCTGGAAGTATACATTATTCTCTGCTATTTAAAAGAAGATACAATAGCACTGGGCCTCTTCAGATCAAATATTTATTTTAAAAAGCTTCTTCATTTTGTTAAGTTGTCTAGAACAATAATAAAGCAGTCTTTAAAAATAAGTCTAATAATTTGAACATTCTATAGGCATTTATAATTATTGACTTACCTCCTTGCAGCAAACAGTAAACAACCTGTTTCAGTTTAGCCTAATTAGCATAAGGAAAAAAAATCTGCCTCTGCCTCCCAGCAATTTGCCTCCTTGCAGCAAACAGCCCATTTCACTTTCAATTTCAGTTTCAGCTCCTGGGCTCCTGATGATCAGCTGTTTCAGGCTGCAGGGATTGCCACCTTCTAAGCCCAATTTTCCCCATTAGCTGCAAGGAGGTAAATTTCTGGGAGGCAGAGGCCAAAGGGTGGGGACAGGTGGGTGGGCTGGGCTACATTTGGTGTATAAGACACACCCAAATGTTCACCCTCTTTTAGGGGGAGAAAAAGTGTGTCTTATACTCCGAAAAATACAATATTTGTTCAGAATGGTATAGGGACTTCTGCTTGAGCCAGGGCGGGGGTGGGGGTGGACTAGAAGAACTCCAAGGTCCCTTTCAACCTTGCTATTCTATGTTCTATGTGTTTCTACCACTTACTGTAGTTCCATGGGTAACTATATTTACGGAATTAACCTAGTTACCTGGATTCATACTATACCAACTCAACTAACTGCAGCTTAATTTAGCATATTGTGGGAATCTCAGTCATTTTTCTCAAAAGTCCTGATTTTTTTTTTAAAAAAAAAAATGGGCTGCTGGGAATATCTCAAACATGCCTTAATTGAGAAGTTATTTTCGTGCATCCCAGGGTACCATGGAAGTTTAGTAAAGTTTTCAGTAAGATCTTTGATAACGAGGGAGGAATTTCTAAGTATCAATTATTCCTTTCAAAGAGCTGCCTGAAAACTTAAATCTTAGGTCCATGACTTGACTGCTAATTCAAAGAACTCCACATATACAGAGCATTCCATGTAATGAAGATTTTACTAAACTGATATATGTCATATGTTTGTTGATTGGCTGGGAAATTCTGGACTCATATTCCCAAGACATCTAGACAGTAAGGTTAGGTCTATATACTGCACATATATAGAGGTCTACATACATATCAGGGGTGGGTTTCTCGCCCCGTTCCAACCGTTTCGGTTGGAACGGGGCTGGCGGCGTCCTCGTGCACGCGCGCAGTGCACGCATGCGTACTAGCGCCTGTGCGGTGCTCCAGCTGCTCCTGGAGGATCGCGCAGGCACTGTATGCATTCTGCGCATGCGTGGAAGCGCAGAACTCGTCAAAACCGGGTAAGAAATGCGGGCGGGTGGATCCTTCGGCATTCCCGGAAGTTACTTACTTCCGGATTTGCCGACCAACCGGTTCGCGGGGACCGCCGCGAACTGCCTGAAACCCACCCCTGATACATATATAGACCAAGAATGAAATGTGACAACCCACCGCAGCCAACTCACCATGGCCAACTTGCCGTGGGACAACTTGCTGCAGAACAATTCAACAATTCAATGTAATAATTCAAAAGAATTAAAATATTATTATAATTTTTGTCATTCACATTTCATTTTGTTCCTCCTTTGACATCCTTGCTTTAATGATTCTGCTCCAGCATTTCTTCACTATTAGTGTAGGTCTTGTCCCTTGGCAAGTTCTCCCTTGGTGAGTTGGCCATGTGAGTTGTCCAGCAGTGAGTTTCTCTTGTGATGCATCTGGAACTAGATTGCAATTAAAATTCTTCCATTAGCAGTCCGGGTTTTTTTGCCTCCTGCATTTATTTATTATTCTGCTATCATCAAGGAGAGGGCATAACTAATAAGGCATCAGTCCTGGGTCTGTCTCAATTGTCCTGGTGATTTGAAATAAAAGGCTGACCATTCACAAAATTTTGCTGTGGATCAACAGGTTATCGTTATTGCTGGATATGAATGACAGCAGGGGTGGTATTCACTTACCTTCCCTACCAGTTCACAAATGTGAGCACGTGGGTGTGCACGCATGAGCTTCGTGAGCACACGGGTGTGCATGTGTGAGCTTCGCTCGCACGCACCATCTCCACACATGCGCTCAGCCTTCTGGACATGCACTTTTGGTGAAAAAAGGGCCTAAATGGGACGCCATAGAGCCGGAGTCGGTAGGAAGGGCCACCCGCGATTTCCACTATCGGTTTGGGCAAACTGGTACGAACTGGTAGAATACCACCTCTGAATGACAGGTAAGAGGATGCTGTTGTCAGAGTGGAATTTCCTCATCAGCAAATGGTATTTCACTAATTCCCTGTTCTGGGTCTCTTGACTGTGGAATATGCAGGCAGGAGAAGAATAATGATGGATTTCTTATAATATTCTCTTTTTTTGTTTATTGTTTTGATTTTGTTTTTCATTCAGGGCCCTATTATCTTAATTGCTTGTGTAAAAATAAATGGAACAGCTGTTAATTTATTAATTACAGAAGTATGGGAAAGAACTGAAATGAAACGAGATACAATACCAGAGTGTGACATATCAATTAATTACCAAGGAGGGTGGAGGGGAGAAACAAGAAAAAGAGGAAGAATGAAATTCAGATGAATAAAGCTCTACCAAGGAGGGCAGAGGGGAGAAACAAGAAAAAGAGGAAGAATGAAATTCAGATGAATAAAGGTCACCAAGGGATAGCTTCAAAATCCATGTTCCTTGCAGATATAGGAGTCCAGCTGGATTACCAGAAAACCAAAACTCTCAATTTCCAAAATCCCAAATTAGAACTATTTTGATCTATTTTGGACCATCTGCTCTAAGTAGCTTTTCAAGGCCTTAGGTTGGCTCAAGAGAGCTGGGAGTGGGGGTGGGCAGTCCAAAACTAAATTAAGATGGCAACCATAATTGTCCACTTCCAAACCAGTTAACCACATTGCTATTCAACTTGCCAAAGAACTAGGGGGAGAGATGGGTGAGAAAGAATGCAGATGCACCAAGAATAGACGGTGTGAACCAAGATCACCACTGCAGGTGTCTGACAAAGAGATGAACTGTTCTCATAACAAAAGACTTATTCATAATTGGTCAATGTGATCATGATGGGTGGGAAGCAGGGAAACCAAATGTTTAACTATGTAGCATTGCGTGGGAAAACCTCAGAGCTGGTTTCAATTCTTCAGTGCCAAAATGGTGTACTCAATAAAGTTTCATTTCAAAAAGTTTCCAAAAGTGCCTGCTTTTTTGGGGCCCACTAGGTGGATAGTTGATAACAACCAAGTGATCAAAGTTCTCCCCACCTTTTTTTTTACAGTTCTTAGAAAGAAGTTTGGAGCTTCAATCATATGATTGTGGTTGCCATATTAACTCTTTTTTTAAACCATTCTGAGGACACTCCTATGTTGCCTTTAAGCAATCTGCTTGCTACCATGCCTAACAGAAAATGTAATTTTTCTGTTTAGCCCACACAACCCAATCTTGCTTTAAATCCTGCAAAAGGATATTGGCTGTCACCATATCTAGCTGGAAATATTGGACCAACATAATTGAAGGACACTGGATTTGGGAAGACTGGAAGGACACAACCGTCTCTCTTGGTATAAGGAGCTTTATAAATTCCTTGTATGGGAATGTAAGGAACATTTTTTTACCATTTCATCTATTTCAGGAACTTTAAAGTTACACTGAACACACATTGATTTTCAAGGGGAGAATTTGTTTTTGAAAGATTTATATTAGAAGCAGAATATTTGAGGGCCAAGCAGGGATAGGGAAAGAAATCTATCTTCCATAAACTGTTTGGTATTAGAGATATGAAGGCAATCTTTTTCTACTTCCTATTGGAGATCTTTGGATGAGATCTTTCACCATATCCCTCCATCTTCAAGTCAAGAGATGCCCTTTCAAATATTGTCACCTTACATGTCGAAGTTCCTAAGCAGAAACAGTGTCTCGACTGCTTGCAGGGAATTAAGTTATAAACTTAATATAAATGTACTAAGTTTAACAGCTTGTACAGAGATAGGCAATTTGGCTTCTCTGGACTTCAAGCCCAACAAAATCTTCTCATTTATTGTATTCACTTGCGATAATGGGAGCTAGAATTCAAAACATCTAAGAGAAGCCAGTGGTCTATCCTGCATATATTGTAAAAAGCGGGCCTGGTGACTTCCCAATTCCCCTTTTTGTGATTCCCAAATCCACCCAAAATTATGCTGTGGAATTTTTGGTGGCAAAGATCCCACTGAAAGCATACATTTTGCTTTATGAGCAACATCTCCTCCTCTATTTTTTTTTAAAAAAACAAAACCTTGACTCAGTTATTTTTAAAAAAAATTCTTCAAAATATGAAGTTTTGTTAAAAACAAAATCATTGGCCCACACTTCTTATAAAAAAAAACAAGTTAAGAGTTCTCATTGTTGAATTGTATTGTAGTTCAAAGTAAGACAGTTTTCTCCGTCTTCGTATCCTGGAATTGTGTTGAAGCTGCATCTCCCAGGATTCCAAAGCTATTTGTATAGTTGGTGACCTCCTTGTCTTTGTTCTTTGGTGCCTAAAATATAGTCAATCAGAAAGAGCTGGAAGGGGTCTTCAAGGTCTTCTAGTCCAACCCTCTACTCAAATAGGAGACCCTATACAATTTCAGACAAGTGACTGTCCAGTCTTTTCTTAAAAACTTCCAGTGATGAAGCGCCTACAACTTCTGAAGTCAAGCTGCTCCATTGGTTAGTTGTCCTCACTGTTAGGAAGTTTCTCCTTAATTCCAGGTTGTTTCTCTCCTTGACTAGTTTCCATCCATTGTTTCTTGTCCTTCACAAACCATATAATCTTATGAACGTGACAACCTAAGCTCTTTGTCTATCTGGCCCAGACTTCTGAATTCTAGAGTCCCTACAACCTTTACAGTTGGTGGGCTTGTCGGAGTTTGTTGCAGCAATCACATCCAAAAAGCACACAGAGGTACCTGATTCGGCAGGATTCATTAACTTCTCTTTATATATAATATAATACATGAAATAAGTATACAATACCCAAACAGGTTTTTCCAATGTGGTAGTAAATACAAGCAAACAGGCAGAGGAGAGAACAGTTTCAATTTCAGTTCAGAGCAGCAGACTAGTTTAGAGTTCAGCACAGACTCAGAGCTACAGAGCTAAGCCGCATCCAGGCTCCTTGCTATCTCCTTGTTGCTCACACAGCAAATAGTGTTTCCGTTTCCAAACAGCCCTCATTGGCTGACCCAGTTGCCAGGTCTATTCATTGGCTGACCTTGTTACCATGTCATGTCATGGTAAGTCATGAACACACTGCCAAGTCATGAACTCTTATACACACTGCCAAGTCATGAACTCTCATACCCACTGACAGGGCTCATTTGACATTTTAGTACTGTAGCATGGGCAGAAACCTATCATGGAGTGAGCTTCCTCGTAGGTGCAGTGTAATCTTCTTCCTTCTTCCTTATTCTTAGATAAATCTTCTATCAAGATAGCACCGTGACCCGTTAAAAGCGCGGAGGACAAAATCGCGCTCGACGAAAGCGCGCATGTGACGTCATCACAAAAAAAATTAAAAATTGAAATAAAATTAAAATTAAACCAAGCCGATTCACATAAAGGTAAGGGTTAGGTTTAGGGTTAGGGTTAGGTTAAGGGTTAGGGTTAGGTTTAGCATTACGTTAACGGTTAGGTTTAGGGTTAGATTTAGGGTTAGGTTAAGGGTTAGGTTTAGAGTTAGGTTTAGGGTTAGGTTTGGGGGGGTTAGGGTAAGGTTTTAGCTTTATTTTTACATTTTTCGATCACAGCACGATGTTTTCGTCGCGCTGTGATGATGTCAAATGCGCTCTTTCGTCGAGCGCGATTTTGTCCTCCGCGATTTTGTGGTGGAACCGATAGCACATACTGGGCTATTTTTTTAAAAAAAAGAAGAAGAAGATACAATAAGCTACTTAACTGATCAACGGCAGTGTCTTTTCCTTAAGTATTTTTGTGAAAGAAGTAAACTCTCTTTTTCTGTAGGATTCAGCCTTTCTCGTTAATTCTACAGAAACCCCATTTTAACCTACCTACCCAAAAAGCAAGGGCAGGAGTGGTGTGGGAGAGGATTTCAGGGGCAGTCAGTGAAAAATCAGGGAACATTTTGTGCATCCATTATGGATACAGAATTGGTGATCTATTTTCCTAAACAAGTTGCAGCCTTGCTGAAGTGCTGCGCATGTTGCCTTGCGTTAACCAAGGCTTCCCAAGCTTATAGTAGTGTTCTTTTGCTTGACAATTTGCCTCTGCTGGGAATTTGCAAAAAAATGTAAGAAAAATCCCCGCTGGGTTCGAACAAGCCCATGTAGTCCAACATTCTGTTTTCCAGTTGATTGTTTGCGGGAAGCCACACGCACAACGGGAGTGCTGCAGCTTCCACCCACTACTGTTCCCAAACTAATAGTGTTGTAAAATCGACCGCTCCTAATGCTGGAGTATCTTTACATCCAACATAGCTAGGGGCCATTAATGGTGTCCTCTATAAACATGGCTAATGCACACATTCAGAGTTTTTTCTATTGCATGATTACAATGTCATTGATGAAACAAAGTCCTCACCAGACTGTAATTTGCTGCTGTTCTCCTGCTTAATTCTTCACAAAATCCATCGTTTGGCTACCCTGGATTTGCTGTCCGTATGAATACAATCTCAAGATTCCTCGTTAAAATATCCCTGAATTTCTTGATTAATATGGTAGAGAACACTCAGTCTTGACAACTTCACGTTAGCGCATCAAATGCATCAAGTACACGAAATCTTTACACAAACTTAAAAATGTCCACCTAGTTCTGACCTAGGCTTCCTCGAGAAAGCATAAATCACAAACTTAGTCCCCAAAATATTGTTTTTTTTAAGCAGCTGTGAATTATGTTCATTCACAGCCCAGAAGCTGAGGTGGTGCAGTGGTTAGGGTGCAGTACTGCAGGCCACTTTAGCTGACTGTGATCTGCAGTTCAGCGGTTCAAATCTCATTGGCTCAAGGTCGACTCAGCCTTCCATCCTTCCGAGGTGGGTGAAATGAGGACCCGGACTGTGGGGGCAAATTGCTGATTCAATTTGCTAAAAAATTTGTAAACCGCTTAGAGAGGGCTGAAGCCCTATGAAGCAGTATATAAGTATAATAAATAAATAATGATTCACAAACAGTTTGTAAAGAGTCTGACCCATGTCTGCTCGAGTTGACACCGTCTTTCAGGGTAATGTTGATGAGCATCCACCTTTATCTCTCTTGAAACGCCAATTGGTTTTGCCAAACAAAATGGAGCACAGAATCAAACAGGACTTCTCAGAGCTTGAACCGAGTATATGAACTAATTGCTTCCTGCAAAGGCTCACCTCTGTTTGCTCCTCTTTTATATCTTATGGGAGGGGCCAATCATCTCCAAGCCTTAATTCCAAGTCGTGCTTGTTGTCTTAACTGTTCTTGCCTTTTGGCAGCTCTGTGCATGCACACACTGGGAACAGGCTCACACTGTTCTTTTGCCTGGCTGATGTCAGACAACGGGGGCTCTGGAGGCAGCACATAACTACCAGATGGCCCTGGCCTCCTCTCTGCCTCCGACGCAGAGCCCTCATCAGAGCCTTCCCCAGACTCCAGGACTGGCCCATGTTCCTTTCCTACCTCCTCACTGTCCGACTCTGCTGCCAGTTCCGATTATCTCCAAGGATAATCTTCCACTCCTATTTCATAAATGAATGGAAAGTCCTGGAGGAAAATAATTGTACTTATAAACACACTACTGTATCTACTATGCAAAGAGTAAAAAAGTCTATCCATGGCAGTCAAAAAGAAAATAGAACCATGCACATTTTTTAATTCCCAGTTTTTACATTTATTTATAGAACAATCATAAAATCCAGAGGGTTCACTTGGGTTTCCTGCCTCTATAGAGGATTTTTCATTATCAGAAATAATTGATAAATATATCCGGAAAAAAATGAAGTCGGTTATCTCAATGGCTGTTGTGTGGTTATATGGTGGTAAACACACCCCATTATAAATATAATAACGTAGAACAGAAGTATACTGCCTGAGGCCAAGGGCCATACAAGTAAGTAGCTCCATGCAAGTTTTGGGCTCAAGCTCCAAAACTTGTAATAATCTAAAAAAAATGTTCTAAAATTTGCTGCAATTGTAATTTTTATTGTGATTGGAGGGTTTATATGAAATAATTTGATAAATGCTATGATAATTAAATCATACAAGCTTCATTTAAATTGATGTAACTTTACTTACATTAAAATTAAATTGTCATGGCCTCATCAGAGCTTGGGTTCGAGGAGGAGGAGGAGACAGAGTTAGGGCTGACAGCAGTGGTGAAATTCAATTTTTTTACTACCAGTTCTGTGGCCATTGTCATGTTCCGGCGTTCACTTTGAAAACAAACAGAGAGTCAGTTTGTGTAGTGAAGAACTTTATCTCTGTATAAGAAACTATGTGATAACAAGCACTAAATGATTATGATAGAAAGGTAAGCAAATCCAAGCCAGTTCTAACAAAATTAACACCATCACCATATATACTGTATATATCATTACCCTGCCCAGTTCCACCCACAAATCCACCCAGATGAACAAGCGGGTGTGGCATAGGTGGAGGCTGGGCGGGTACGCTGTTGGCGGCGGCAGCAATGGCGGCATGGAAGCCCTCGCTGAGGTCTGGAGGCAGCGGCGCCACGGAAAAGCCACTGACAGCTACCCCGCGAATGTCAGCATGAGGGCTGACAGGCATGGCGTGGTGGGCATGGTATGGCTTGGTGGGCGTGTCAGGGGAAGGATCCTGAAAAATCTCCATTCCCACCCCATTCCAGAGGAATGATATTGCAAAATCTCCATTCCCACCCACTCTGGGGCCAGCCAGAGGTGGCATTTGCCGGTTCCGCTGCCGGATCTACAGAACCTGTCAGAACCTGCTGGATTTCACCCCTGGCTGACAGAAGAATGACCGGAGGAGCAGGATGAAGCAGTGCCAGGTCTCTTGGGCCTGGGAAGAGTCACCAACGAAGGAGAGAGAGAATAGGATGACCAAGCAAAGGGGGAGGAGAGGGCAGGTAGCAGAGCAAAGGAGCAATGGAACTCCAGCGACTAGCAATTACCCCCCCCCCTCCCCATGATCCCCGAGCACGGAGAATAGAGAGGCAGGATCAGCACAGAGTGACCCAATGACTCAGAACCCTCTTTACAAGGCTCACCTGGGGAATGAGATTTAAAGAGACACTGGACAGGAGCCAGGAACTATTGGAGGTGCATATTTAGATCTTTGTTTCTGGACTTGCAATGACCGGTGGGACTTTTGGGGGAAAGTTGGAACCATAAAGCCTTCGATTTGGCTGTGTTGCTTCTGTGCCCAGCCCCTGAGTCATCACAACTATATTTTGTGGCAAACCCATTTCAGATTCTGCATTTCAGATGTTGCGAAAGACAAACACAAAAGAACTGATCCGTGTTTTGATGGGGCATGGACAAGAAGAATCTAGACTACAGTTTATATTGGTATGTTTAAAAATATCCTAGAAATAGGTAATGGGAAGACATTTTGATGCCAAATAAGCAACATGGATGCGCCCTTTCTGTCATCGGGAATTCTGCTTGAGCAGCAAGAGACATTATCTTACCTCTCATACTTGCATCACCCTCTTCTTCGTTCTGAATCCATTCCTCAGCCTGTCACTCAGATTTTTGCTTGATTTGGGCCAATCACCAGGAAAACTGACATCCCATCTTAGGCATGAAAAACCAGCTGGGTGACTTTAGTTTGGTCACACACTCTCAGCCCAACCCACCATGGAGAGTTGTTGTTGTTGTGAAGAAAATAGGAGGAAGGACTATTATGCATATTCACCACCTTGACTTACTTAAAAAACAATAAAAGCGGGATTTAAAAAGTCTAATAAAAATATTCAAACGTCCTACTGATGTCCTGCTGAAAGAACCAATGTCATTTCTACATAGTTAAGACTTGCCTTTTTAAAAAATTTTATAATTATTTGACAGAAGGGTAGGCCTAGGGGAGGTGGGATTGCAGTTACGATGGTGTGAACAAATTTTGGAAATCTTTGAGCCGACTCAAATAATGATAATAAGCAACGATGGTTTTTTTTTAAATCAATTTTTCTTTAGCTTTTAAAGAATTTGGATAAGTTGATTATTCAGTGTGACTGACAACAACAACAAAAATAGCAAAGAAAGATGTACTACTTTTCTTTGAAAGTTATTGAACCAACCAGAGTAACAGACCCAGCTATGTAATGAAGTCAAGGAGAAAGAACTGAGTGGAAGAAGGGGTACCTTTGTTGCTAAGCTCTTTGCTAGCTTTCTAAATATAATTTGCTCCAAACCTTTCATGGAAATAGCTTTGTCCCTCAAATTGCTCATGGCTGTGAAGTCTTCTAGTTCAACAGGGACAATGCTGGCTGAAGCCTCAAGGAGGAGAGTTCCTTGAAATTGAATGCCATATATGGAACAAACATTTCCAAAGTTGTCTACGAGACACATAGTTTCCTAACTGGTGGGATGTATCTTGGAAACACGTTACAAAAGAGAAAATGCCCCGTATGTTCCTGAAATTATCTTGAAATGAATCTGTTTCCTTGTTTTTTGTTTAATTTACTATAGCTATCTGTAAAGAGCAAGAACAATGAAGGGTATTCAGAGTTAAAAAACCAGAGTAATTCTCTTAGCTACACACAAGAGAAAGGAGATGACCAAAATGCTTTTTTAGGTATCAATAAGTCTTGTATCCAATCCATTCACACACTTTATAGCCTGGACAGCGTTTTGCTATCCTATGTATATCTTTGGGCTATTGTATTTTTCTCTTCCTTTTTTCTCCATACAAATGGATGTAATGTTGAAACCTCAATAGTAAGTTACTGCAGATTACCAAAATAGGTCAACAGGATAAATCAAGCTTTGATATAATGATGGTTTTCTGGGGATTGGACATAATAAATGGCTAGTGTGTTAAAATATTCATGACTGGGGGAGACATGGGAACAAAGTCAGCCAATGAATAGGCATAACAACTAAGTCAGCCAATAGGAGCTTAAACAGATCTGAGTCTGTACAAAGAATTGAAACAGAAACTTAAGCAGTCTGCTGCTCTGAGAAGTAAACTAGAAGTCTGTCTGGGCTTGTCTGCTGAAGTGAAGCTAACTGCTTGTGTTTGCCTGTAACTTTCCTGCCTTGTGTTTACTTGGAAGAACCACCTGTTGGTAATGTACATTTATTCATCTATTCTTATATATATAAAGAAGTTAATGAATCCAGATGAATCAGTTATCTGTGTGTGTTTTCTGGATTTAATTTTTGCAACAAACTCTGACATAGTGCACTAGATTTTTTGAAGAAAGTTACATATTCATCTAACCTCCTTTTCCATATTTGATGTTCTCCAGACCTGTTGAGATTGCAAATTCCAAGGATGGAGCAGTCATTGGGATTCCAAAACTCTATCACTGCCATACTGTTATCGTTATCATTTTAAGGCTCTTCCAGAAGAATTCAAAAGTTTTGATTTTTTTTTATTCAAGTGATTAACCATATGACATCCAAAATTCAAGATGGTGCTGATACAGCTGTTCCAAATCCTGATTTTTTTTAAAAAAAAATCTAAATCATTTATCTTTTTAGTATATGAAATTAGGCCAGCAGCATATAGCTTTGAGGGCTATAATCATGCCAAATTTCAGCATTTTTGTCGAGAAGCCAAAGCAGAACATATTAATATTTTATTGCCTTTTTTTCTTTTTATAATCCCCCTGCCCCTTTAAAATACAACTGAAATTTAATTAATAAGAATATCAGATAATTTACTCCTTCTATAGGGATATGCCCCATGCATTAAGGAAGATTTTACAAGTGTAGCTCTGTGCTTCTTTTCAAGAAGAGAATGATGAGTGCAATTGGTTATTATTAGTAGTATTATTATAATCATCATCATGTTGGATGCATGGATCTTGTGGAGAAGATCCAAGTGGCTCCCATTAGACCTTGGAGGAAACTTGCAACTCTTTTAAACTTTAAAATCTGAAATGTTTTCAATGGAAAAGTCAGGGTTAAGAGGCTAACACGGTTTGTATAATTTTTGAAATATATGATGTCTCTTCTCAATTCTACTTACACCTTCTTAATTCCTTTAGGGCAGTTTTGAGTAAACACTTCTAAGCTTGGAGAGGGGAACATTGACGGTAGATTGTTTTCACGCCAGAGGAAAATTCTACTTTCATTTGTCTGCAGTTTCTCTTTGATGGGGTCACCCATCATAACCTGTCCACTAAGAATAGCTGCAGTTAGGCAGAACATCTTCTTCAGACAGAGGTGGGTTCCTACTTGTTCGGAACGGCTCGGCCAAATAGGTAGCAACTCGACCGGACATGTGACCACACTGGTTCTATCCTGGGCGTCGCCATCTTTATTTTCTGTTCTGCACATGCACAGAACAATCTTCACTGAAAAAATGTAATTCCTCCCCCTTTTTAAATGGTGTGTGCATGCCAGTCCCAGAAAGGTCCCAGAGATGGGCTGGCAGGGCTGGGGGAAGGGAAAGGAAAATTGTCCCTGTTTTTGCGAAAGATGGGCAAAAAAACAGGCCATTTTTCACAAAAACTGAGGTGTTTTTGCCCTCCCCAGCCCCCAGAAGGGCGGGGGGGGGAACGCAAAAATGCCTCCATTTTTGTGAAAAATGGCCCATTCTCCACTCATTTTTTGTAAAAACGGGGGCGTTTTTGCCTTCCCTCTGACCTGCTGAAGCCTGCAGAGTATTCTGGGGGCCAGAGAGGACAAAAACTTTTTTTTCTTACTGGGTATTGTAGGAAGTTATCACCCAGCCCTCTCCCAGAAAAATGAAATATCCTAGGAAATATTGAAAAGGCAGAATATTTCTCTGGATGTGAAAAGAAACAAACATGTTTTAAAAGACAGAATAGCTGCCTGTAGCTTCCTGCCCATCCCCACTTTGTCAATGGGCCATTAAGAAGGCCAAACTAGTCCCTTTACATAATAAAGACTTCTCCACTGCAGCTCCAGAGCAATGGGATTAAACCATGATAATATTGGCCCCAACTCACCACATGGCATCTGAGAACTCAACCAAACCTGGATTCAAAACACAGCCTAGAGAGTTGCCCCTGCATGGCCCCATGGGAGTCTGACAACCAATCAGAATACATTTCTTACACAGGAAGAAAAGCCACTAAAACCTGGCTATTCCGGCAGGCCTGGGGCTGTTGACCTCATGAATGAGGTCCAGCCCCACCCAGATTGAGTGTATGGTGTGTTGTTTTTAAATTGTTTTTCTTTTTCTATTTTTAACTCCTTATTTAATCTTGTTTCTGTAAGCTGCCCGGACTCCTACGGGATTGGGCGGCATATAAATTTATTAAAAGTTTAAGTTAAAAGGTGGAACTGAACAGGTTATAAAAAGACTAGCAAGCCCCTCCCTCAGCCCTTTTCTTCTTCTCCACCAACACTGAAGCATGTGATCACCTTTTCTGTTCAGGGCTCAAGCCATCTGGTCCTGTCCACCATCTTTCCAAGTAGCCTCCATGTCTCCAGTGAATGCCTCCCTGAGCTCCGGCGAGGCTGGAGCCCCCCCCCCCCGGTCAAAACTTTTCACCACCATTTTGATGGGCATGGCTTGGTGAGGGGGGGTCATGTGACTGAGTGTGTGTGAGTGACGTCAAGTTGGTCACGACCACTCAGTCATATGCCAACTCCCCCCCCCCCAATCTGGCCATGCCCACTGAGCCATTAGTAAAAAAAATTGGAATCCACACGTCTTCATATAGATGACAGCACCTAGTTGATCTTGGCTGATCCTCAAAAGTTGGAAAGGCCAAACCTGATGAGTTTCTGGTCCTGAGATATCTAGTAAATTTTAGGGATTAAAATTATATTGGAAGCCAAAAATATTCATGAAAGAATAGGCAGGACACATTGTTTTGGTCGCCACAATGTAAAAAAGATGTGCAGATTCTAGAAAGAGTGCAGAGATGAGCAACAAAGATGATTAGGGACTGGGGGCTAAAATATATGAAGAACGGTTGCAGGAACTGGGTATGTCTAGTTTAATGAAAAGAAGAACTAGGGGAGACATGATAGGAGTCTTCCAATATCTCAGGAGTTGCCACAAAGAAGAGGGAGTCAAGCTATTCTCCAAAGCACCTGAGGTCAGAACAAGAAGCAATGGGAGGAAACTAATCAAGGAGAGAAGCAACCTAGAACTAAGGAGAAATGACAGTTCTGACAGTTAGAACAATTAATCAGTGGAACAACTTGCCTCCAAGAAGTTGTGAATGCTCCAACACTGGTATTTATAAGATGTTGGCTAGCCATTTGTCTGAAGTGGTGTAGGGTTTACTGCCTAAGCAGGGAGTTGTTCAATGAGGCACTGGGGAATAGCCAGAAGGAACTGTGTGAATTCTAGCAATCACTACTATCCAAGCCCTTTCCAAACTTTTTATTCTATTTTTTTTAAAAAAGAGAGATCTCAAACCTTGCATTGGAGCAGTAGAAACTTCTTCTTTGGACTCTTCCCTCGGCAGGGAAAAATGACCCCCTCCTTTGTTTCACTGTCCTGAAATTATGTGGAAGGTGCGAAAAGGATCAAGGAAGTGTGATTTGAGATGGACTGGAACAGATTTCTCTCTTGGAGCAAACCTCAAATACTTCCCCTCATGTTTTGTATTTTTGAATGTGCTTGCATGTCTTTTATATTGATCCCATTTCCAATAAAAAGGCACAATAAAAAGGATGCAATGGCTCAGTGGCTAAGATGCTGAGCTTGTCGATCAGAAAGGTCGGCAGTTCAGCGGTTTGAATCCCTAGTGCCCTGTAACGGAGTGAGCTCCCATTACTTGTCTCAGTTTCTGCCACCCTAGCAGTTCAAAAGAATGTAAAAATGCAAGTAGAAAAATAGGAACCACCTTTGGTGGGAAGGTAACAGCGATCCGTGACCTTTCAGCGTTTAATCCAGAGGTGGGTTCCTACCAGTTCGCACCTATTCGGGAGAACCGGTTCATCAAATCTACTGAACTGGTTAGAAGAGGTTCCACCAGTGGGCCCGGAAAGCAGGCCACACCTACAGAAGAGGTTCCAAAATTTTTTGAAACCCACCACTGGTCCTTGGATATGATTATTCTACACTATCAAGCTTATATTTATAAAACTCAGTGCCTCTGTGAAAGGTAAGGATGACTACTGCGTTTGTGCTGCAATCAGAACATTGCGTGTGTTGAAGTTGTTTTAACGCAAACCAAAGATGCCTTTAAAAAAACAAGTTTACATCATATTCTTATGCATGCCAGTGCTGTGTGTGAGGTAATTTAAGGTGGTTCTGACAAGTGTCATCGACATCTTCATATCCGGTCACATGGGTGGCAAGCCACTCCCATCCGGTCACATGGGCGGCAAGCCACTCCCACAAAGGAGGCCACACCCACAGAGTAGGTTCCAACAATTTTTGAAACCCACCACTGGTTTAGTCATACCAGCCACATGACTTCTTTGGACAGCGCTGGCTCTTCGGCTTTGAAACAGAGTTATTCCCCTAGAGTTGGGAACAACTAGCACATACGTGCAAGGGGAACCTTTACGTACCTTCTCTTAAAAGAACAACATATTGCCTCTAGGCTTGCCTCAGACCCCGTTTTTATGGGAATATTATTTAGAAAAACCCTTTGAAAGAGTCACAACAACTGACACAATGTTGATTAAAGAAAGAACTCTGTTTTAATAGGGATTTTTTTTATCATTAAAAAAGTTTAAACCTGCATAGCAATCATTTCAAAAAATAATTATTTAATGTTCCATAATGAAACTGTACACAACCTAGTCTTGAGGGACCTGCAGCCTGTTGAGGGGTGTTTCAAAAGCAGTCCAGCGCAATCCCAGTTTCCCTTTGGGTCCAGAGCTACTTGGCTACTACATTGGCATGTCGCAATTTTGGGGGGGTTGAGTTGCTCTTGGCGCCGTCTGAACTCGAGGATCTGTGTGGCTCTGCGCTGGGCTGAGGGGAACCAACCAGTTCTCGCTCCCATCCACCCCCCTCAGCTGGGTTCCTCAAAGTCGTTCAATGTCTCGATATTTCTTCCTCAGGATGGAGACCTGATCTTTAAAGAGCACAGGATCGAGCCTCATCTGAGAATGGATCAGCGGCATATAGCCAAACCAGCTGGCAAAAGTGTTCATGCAGCTTTGCCTCTGAGCAAAATGATCTGGATCAGCCCACCGAGAAGCTCTGGAAGTCTGCAACAAAACACAAAGCACAAGCCAATTTATTCTCCAAAAAGTTTTTTAGAATCTTTTTTTTTTTTCACCTGGAAAAATTTCTAGAACTATGAAGAACCAAAGCATCCCTGTTCTGACCGAGGCTTCCCAAGAGCATGAAGCAAACTCCTAGTCCTGACAAAACCCACTTTTATTAATTGACTGTGAATTCTGCTCATTCACATCCAGCAAAGTCTTTCAAGGGAGGATTTACAGTCACAGACCTTATCTGGCTTGGAGAGCTGACAGGCTGATATCTGCAAAACTGGGAAAGGAGTCTCGGAGAGTCACGAACCAATTAAGCAAACTAGTTGTCTCCTGCAAACTCCACTCCCCTTTCGCTTCTCTTTTATTTCCTCTGGGAAGGGGCCTTGCATCGTCCACCTGTGGCCTTACTCCCAAGTCAATCCCTGTTCTTTAGCTGTTCCCTTCGTCTAGCAACTCTGTGCATGCGCATACTTGGAATAGGCTGCAGCTGTTCAAGTGCCACATTGATTTCTGATTCTGAAAACAGCTAGCCCTAGCAAGGACAGGTGGCTAGGGAGAGGAGGAGTGGAGTAACTAAGCAATCAACCAGCACCTGTAGTGGACAATATGACTGACAACTTGGGGAAAGGGAAAACTTTTTAATCTGGTGAAAACTGCAACCGCCATAAATGTGAGCCAGTTGCCAAGCATCCAAATTATCCTAAGAAACCTTGGTCCTTCTAAGAAGAAAGACAACGTGTCTTCCTTCCTCATTTGTGTGGGGCAGAGCCATCTCCACCAAGACCTTTGTCCTCCTAAAAATGTAAACTTCTATAATCAAAAGAAATTCCAGATTGTATCCATTTACCACTGAGCATTGGGTCTGCATTTAATATTAGTTTGATGCATTATATTGGCAGTAATAAAACTGGTCCTGTTTTGCTGACAGACACAATGCCTGTGCTTAGCTTCAGGACAGTGAAAAACCACTTGATTTGAATCTTTGGAATAATGGCTCAGCGGGAAATTGTTGCTGGCTTGCCTTGGGTGAGCAGAGAGCTTCTGAAATTAAAAGTTGGAAATCCTCATTTCTGAGGGATTAGACACTTGGAACACAAACTGAACAATGCTGTTCTCTTGCTAGCTTGAACTCTGTTTCAGGAGCATAAAATGTCAGAAAGGTAACTCTGAAATTCAGGGATTGGAGAACAAGCCAAATTCTATTGAATTCCAGATAATGGATGATCCTTCTGTTATTGTTTCCCTCACAGGCTGGGGTAGCACATTACGATAAACCACAGTTTGGTTTAACCAGAAGCCAGAGTATACCAAAACAGAGAGAATGAACGGCTATCCAACCCACAGTGGTTGTATTTACAAATCACACTTACTGTATTTTTCGGCGTATAAGATGCACCAAGAGTTTGAAGTAAATTTTTTAAAAAAGTTTTAGCACTCTGCAGGCCTCCCAAACCCTCTAGATGCCACTTTTTTTTGCAAAAAATGGGCATGCATAGGCTTTGGGAGGCTTATAGAGTGCTCCTGGGGGTTGGGGGGGGGCAAAAACAAGCAAAAATGGCCCATTTTGCCTGGTATTTATTTATAGGGGGAAAATGTCTGGACCAAACGTAATTTCTAATGTTGGATTTTCCCCCTTACCAGAGGGAGCCCCCTTGTGGAGCACTGTGAAGCCGTTACCATGGCAACTCCAGTGCGGTGTACAGTAGAAGCCATTTTACAGCAGTACGGTAGAAGTCATTGTAAGGCACAACAGGCTGTATCTTAGCAGAACACACACCCCAAGGGGTGTTAGGGGGGTCTTACCCCCACAGAATTTCTTTCCCAAGTTATCAGTGTACCAAGTTTGGTTGAAATTGCTTGAGCGGTCCAGAGTTATACTAGTACACACACACACACACAAACACACACACCTGTATGTATGTATGTATGTATGTATATGTGTATGTGTGTGTGTGTGTGTGTGTATGTATAGCAATCGCTGATAACGGATAAGAGCCTGTGGCCTAATGGCTAAGAAGTCTGCCTAGTATGTAATATAGCCCAGGTTCAAAACCCAGTAAGGGTATGGCTAGCTGATGAGAGCGAAATAGATCTATACTAGTCTCCCTCTATTTATTTATCAGCATATATATATATATATATATATATATATATATATATATATATATATGTATGTATGTATGTATGTATGTATGTATGTATGTATGTGTATATATATATATATATATATATAGTCAGTGGGGTTAGGGAAAAGGGGAACGTAGAGATGATTTAGCATCTTAATTCGGCTTTCCTCAACTTCAGCAAGTGGGGAATTCTGTGAATTGAAGTTCTACACATCTTGAAGTTGCTGAGGTTGAGAAACGCTGCATTACTTTATTAGTGCTTCGTCAGATAGAAGAAGCAGAATGATACACTGAGAGGAGTTTTTAGGGGTTCCCCGATAACACAGAGAACAGACTTAAATGACAAACGGCCACTTGTTTAGAAGATAATCCTATTAGTTGGTACGCTTCCTGTGCCAGCAACACGAGCGTGGTTACTTCATTTGAGCCTTCTTCCATTAATAGTTTTATTTCATTTTCACTCTCAGAACAACATATGTGCTTTCCATTTATATCTGAAGTGTGGAATTAGTAAGAGCATTTGCATATGATTCCGTAATATCTGTCAGGCCGGTTTCATCCAGCGGAGTTGGTATGCTACAGATTCCTTCAATTAAACAATGCCAACGATTGTGATTTCAGCTGGCCTTCTCTGCAGCAGTGCCTGCCCTCTGGAAAGAGGTCCCTGTCTCCCCTTCCCCAGATACAGATGCCTCTCCCTCCTCCTTGGGTTTTGAAGTTCTTCATCCAGGACTTTTGCATAGGCTTGCTCCTTCTTCATTCCTGTCCGCTTCTTACCCTTGGAAGTCAGGTGGTCCTTGACTTACAACCATTCGTTTAATGCCATTTGGAGTTACAATGGCACTGAAAACAGTGATGTATGACCATTCCTACAACCGTTGAAGCATCCCCATGGTCACATCATCAGAATTATGGCACGTAGTGTCATGTGTTCACCTTTTATGACGTTCTGACAAGCAAAGTCAATGGGGAAGCCAGATTCACTTAATAACCTAGCTTAATGACTGGAGGGGTTCACTTAACAACGGTGACAGGAAAGGTCGTAAAATGAGGCAAAATTCATTTATCATCTTGTCTCATTTAGCAAATACCGCTTCACAGTGCTCCACAGCTCTCTCTAAGCGGTTTACAGAGCCAACCTATTGGCCCCAACAATCTGGCTTCTCATTTTACCCACCTCAGAAGGATGGAAGGCTATAAACCTTGAGCCTGGTGAGATTCGAACTGCCAAATTGCAGGCAGTCAGCAGAAATAGCCTGTAGTACTGCACTTTAACCACCGCGGCTCATAATGGAAATTTTGGGCTCAATTGTGGTCGTAAGACGACAACTACTGTATTCTTTTATTTTTGTATTTTCCCCCCTAGTTTTTAATGTTTTTGCTTGGGAATCATCCAGAGTTTTATACATTTTTAATAAAAAATTATTCTAAATCACAATGCAGCATGATCAGGATGAATTACAGGCAGTTCTCACTTAACAACTGGTCATTTAATGACCATTCCAAGTTATGACCTGAACTTGAAGTGATAACTGCTGCAAACCCCTCCATGGTCATGTGATTGTATTTTAGGTACTTGGCAATCGACTTGCATTTACAACCAGTTGCAGTCTCCCATGTTTGCGTGATTGTGATTTTGTTATTTATTTATTTTTGCTGATTTTTGGGAGAATGTTTTTGCTTAATAACCATGTGATTTGCTTAATGGCCAAAGTGACAGTGCTTTACAGCCACTGTAAAAACAAACATTGAGGACAGTCACACTGTACAGTCAGATTTGCATTGCACTTACAATGCAAATCTGGGCTCCCTCATGTTTGTTAAGCGAGAACTATCTGTATAGTGAATCTGGGTTAAACACAGACAATAATTGCTACTGGATATCCCTGAACTACACTGCTCTGTTCTTGGAGATCTGGGTCAACAATGTTTGAACTGAATACTTGTGGTTTGTGAACTACAGTTTTGTCCTGCCATGTGACAAGGAGATCTTATCATTCTACTTACCAGGATTAGCATTAACAAGCTGACTTCAAACTGCATCTCTATTTTCATGTTTCAGATTAATTACAATTTAAATTTTAAAAAGAGGCAAATGCCTCAGTTTGCGTGCTTGAAACTGGATTAGATGAATGATCAAGAGTGAAACCTACGAGGCCTCATCCTTAGTATAATTCCATTGGTGGCTTAAAATTGCAAATTGAGGCAATTTAAGGATTACAGTAATAAATATTTACAGAAATGGCCATTAAAGAACAATTTTGCCAAATTTCCACCATCTCAAAAAAAACAAACCAGAAAAGTAATAAAAAATAATAATTCTAGCGGAACTTGCCCCGTTCTCAAGTAAAAATCCTAATTATTGCAATTGGCTAGCTTTTCATAGGTATGGCATCTGTAGGGAAAGTTCTTAAATTTAAGTCCCCAAGGTGCTCTTTTCAAGAGGCAAGTGGACTTTCTGGTTTTCCTTTGAAGACATTTTACTTCTCATTCAAGAAGCTTCCTCAGCTCTGAAATCTTGTAATCTGGAAATGTCTTCAAAGAAAAAACGGAAGTTCCAGTTGCCTCTTGAAAAAGCACCTTTGGGAAAACCATGACTTGGTTGTCTGAGAATCTCCACAGACTCTTAAATTTAAGCAAAAAGAAAAAATAGTCATCAACAACAGACCATGCATGTCACCCCCCAAATTAACATAAGCCTCCTAATGGGGCAGAGAAAAATTCTGAAGCTCTCCCCCCCCCTGCATGTTTTTACAAGAACTGACTTTAAATAATTATTTCGAAAATAGAAAATTCACATCTGTTGCGGCTCCGTTTGTGAACATTTCTCCTTTCAAATCATGATGGCAGACTATTTTGGAATAACACCAAGTTTTATCTTTATTATAGCCATTCACTTGTAGGATTTTTATAGCATTTTTAAAAAGACACAGCGCTGTATGTCTGTGGAGATTCTCAGTCATCCAGGTCATGGTTGTCCCAAAGGTGCTTTTTCAAGAGGCAGCTGGGCTTTCTGGTTTTTCTTTGAAGATGATTCGCTTCTCATTCAGGAAGCTTCTTCAGCTCTGACTGGATGGAAGGGTGTGGAAGGATTATGAATTATGAAGGAAAGATATCCTTCCCTTCCCCTCCATCTAGTCAAGAGCTGAAGAAGCTTCTTGGATGAGAAGCAAAATGTCTTCAAAGAAAAATCAGAAAGTCCAGTTGCCTCTTGAAAAAGCACCTTTGGGACATAGTGTTTTATTTTAGACTAGCTGCATAACCGTGCTTCATGACGAAACTATGTGATTGGACAGTGCAGGAGAAATCCGGTTCACTCTGGTTCAATCCGTTAGCTCAGTGGTGGTCGGTGACTGAAACACACAAGGATTCCCTTGAGTCCGGAAGCAGTTGGAAGGCATAGATATTTTGGTGAAGTACCGATGTTTAATACTGTAAGGAGCCCCAAACTGCTCCCAAGTGAAGGAGTGAAACATCTGCCAGTTTGAACTGAGGTAACGGAATGTGAGGCAACTGGTAGTTGAAACAGAGTTCTTTTCAGGTGGGGAAGGGGAGTAGAACTCCTTAGGATCAGAATGTGTTAATTATTGTGTAAGAAATACTAATGATCTGATGGTCATTTTGAAAAATCTTTTCTTAGCAAGCACCTAGAAGCCAACATATGTGCCAAATTTCAAAGTTTGTAGGCTTTACGAGATTTTGTGAGGAGTGAATGGTATTTGGCTTTTATATACAGTATATAGATTTATAAGTGAACTCTCATTGGTATAGATTAAGAATAGGTATCATTAATCTATCAGTAGGGCTTTTTGACAAGAATACATTAGTTGGGATTCTGGCAGGTACCCTAAGGTTTCTTGTGGACATAATTTTTTTGTGGTCCTATTTACAGATGATCCAACTTTCAGAAAGGTGTGTGCAGTTGTGATAATCCTCAACTTACAACCAGTCACATTGAAGTTATGATGACCCTCCCCCCATAAAACAATAGTTACAAACCCCTTCCAAGAAGGTTGAAGCAGACTTTCTGCACATACCTGTCCCATCATGGTTTCCTTGTACTGTTTCTTCTGTGTTACTTTGATGGGAGGCAATTTTGTCACAGCGGACACCAAAAAGTTCATTAAAATGTCTTCACAATTGGCTAGTTGGTCCACCACGTTCTTCAGACTAGCAGGCAGGTAATGAGTGTACAGGTAGTGATAATATCTAGAAGACAAAAATTGAGGGCCTTCAATGAGAATCTGGCAATGTCATCCTATACACATTTACTTGGAATAAGGCACCAGAACTTCAGGGGAACTTTCCGATAGCCACCAAATTGGATCCAATGGCTTTTCCAAATGCATCCAGGAACTATAAGGTTGCAACAGATTTAGAAATGTAGGGAGCTGTCACATTAGTACTGATTGTAGGTCTATTCAGCAAACATGTTGGCCATTCCCAGAAATTCAGACAATAGTGGAGTTGACAAACTGTCTACATCTTATGCACTGCAGACTTTTAAAACAAGTATACTAATACTGCATCCACTTCTGGTCATCACAATAAAGAACAAGAAAAGATGCTAACGCCCTAGAAAGAGCAAAAAGGATGATAAGGTTTAGGTAAAGGTTCTTCTCATGCAAATGTGCTAGTTGTTCCTGACTCTAGGGTGCGGTGCTCATCTCCGTTTCAAAGCCGAAGAGCCAGCACTGTATGAAAATGTCTCTGTGGTCATGTGGTCGGCATGATCAAACACCAAAGGCACTTTGCTGTTACCTTCCCACCAAAGTGGTCCTTATTTTTCTACTTGCATGCTTTCGAACTGATAGGTTGGCAGAAGCTGGGACAAGTAACAGAAGCTCACTCTGTTAAGCGGCACTAGGGATTCAAACCACCAAACTGCCGAACTTTCTGATCGACAAGCTCAGCGTCTTAGCCACTGAGCCACCACCTCCCACATATGATAAGGATTCTGGAGGTTAAATCATATAATGAATAGTGAAGAGAACTATGTTTAGTCTAATGAAGAGAAGGTTTAGAGGAGACAAGACAAAAATCTTCCAATACTTGAAGAGCTGTCACAGGGAAGAGGGCATCAATTTATTCTTCATAGCACCTGAGGGCAGAACAAGAAGCAATGGGTGGAAGCTTATCAGAGGGAGACGCAACCTGGAAATAAGGAAGAATTTCTTAACAGTGAGAATGATTAATCTGTGGAACAGCTTGCTTCCCCGAGTGCTCCATTGCTGGAGGTTTTCAAGAAAAGATTGGGCAATCATTTGTCTGGATTACTATAAGGATTCCTGCCTTGGGCAGGGGGTTGGACTAGAAGACCTCGAAGGTCCCTTCCAGCCCTATAATCCTAAATTGTGATCCCCCCTTCAAACTAGAAGCAGAGGAATCTGTACTTATATAATCCTAGCAGTGAAGGCATCTTCCGTGAGACTTCCTACACTCCCTGTTCCGTTTGGCTTTTTAACATTTCTTACATATTTTAATTAAAGTTAACGAAAAGGGGGCATGATGCAAAGTAAAGCAATTATCCTCCAGCATAATCAGTATTTCCAAGAGTGCCACTGGGTCTTAAACGGGTCTCAGATGTCTTTTATAAAATAAACATGGGGAATGTCTGGAGATGAGGGTCTTGGATTTGCATGTTTTCACCTGCCTCCACCGAAGATAAGGGCATGCGGGTTAGAAAGGGGCATCTTGTGGATGCAGCAACTCAGGATGGGTACCATAAAGCAGGTAAATCCATACTTTACACATTATTCAGTCTCCCATGCCCATTTTGAAATGGCCAAGCAGCTATTTGTTGGAGTGTCTATGAGAAGTTCTTATAATGCCACACCTGTCCATCAGCTCAAGAGGTTGGAGAGCCATTCCACAATCCAGGGAATCGTTCAAAGAAGTCCCTAAAGCAGAAACGGGCAATCTATAAACCTCAAACAGAGAGGAAGGAGTCCAAATGGAGAAAGAGGACAGAGGTTGCACCAATGAGCAATGATCTATTTACTCCAGACCATACCAGCCTGGTTGGGAGATGACAGGAGCTTTGGTACTTCCATATTTTTCGGACTATAAGACGCACCATGATTTTGAAGAGGTAAATTAGAAAAAAAAGTTTTTGCACTCTGCAGGCCGCTCAAACTCTCTACACACCTCATTTTTGCTGTCCCTCCCCCCAAATGAGCAAAAAATGACCCATTTTTTTGCTCATTTTTGCCCTCTCCAGCCCCTTTGCAAGCCTCCCAAAGCCTCTGCACGCCCATTTTTGCAAAGGGGGCGGGGTTTTGGTAGGCCAAAAATGCTGTATTCAGTGTATAAGACGCACCCAGATTTTCACCCTCTTTTTTGGGGGGAAAAGGTGTGTCTTATACTCCCCAAAATATGGAAAGTCGGAATTCACCTGCTTAAAAAAGTGTCTAAAATGAACTATTGATGGTATCAGTTTCTGATGACAAGGGAAGTCCAGAATTCAAACTTTCTTGAAAAACCTGAGAAACAGGAGATGCTGACATAGTGGGGCAAAGGCTATTTATTTATGTAAATTAAGTAAATTTACACAAATTTACTTTATCTCTTTTGTTAATGTTATTTAGCCGTTTCTGGAAATCTATCACTCATTCTAAGAAATCTGAAGAAGGGTTGCAATGCTGGTGGATTGTGGAAGGGAGAGAGGTCCGTTAAACTTTTTGATCAGTCAGAACCGGACTGATTGACCATCTCCGCAAGGAAATCAGATGATCATTCCTTTGCAGGGATACGTTTTCATTTTTCAAAGGAGGGGGAAAAACCCCACAATGTCAACAACTTGCCTGCAGAAAAAGACAGAAGCCTTTCTTTGCTTTCCTCTTCCTTATGAGCCCAACAAGCAAACATGAAGATTCACAAACTGAGATGAATTATGAACGTTACGCCAATGTCCAATTTGGCTGAATCAAGATGGTCAATCAACTTAAACCTCAACTTGCTTAGGACATGTTCATTCTCCCTTGAGGCCAAAGAAAATGTGGGCAAAATCCTTTTGAAGACTTTAGGAGCGGTTTTTGAAGTCTGCTATTGCCCTTAAGAGAGAGCATTCAAATCAAATTGCTTTTTTTTAGAGTACAAGTGACTTGAAAGAAATTGAGAAAAACACACTAATGACTATCAGATCTTCAAACCAAGAATCAAAGTCATTATCTGCAGAAGAGAGACTCAGACTTTAATCCTTTAGGGATTGCCCTTGATGTTTTAACAAAATCTGCTTCACAAAACCAAAAATTAAGAGAGGCAGAGAAAAAAAAAGTAAAAAAAAAAGTAATAAGATATATAACCCAGGATCATTGTATGTCTATGATTTAACTCAACACGGAATAGATGGACAAAAGAGAATTTTCCAGTAAATAAATACTCTCCTTTGGAGATCTACATCAGGAGGAATAAAATGATACAAGAGAGAAGAACAGGGTTGTCAAGGAACAATGGTTGGAAAGAGAGAAGCAATCTGGAATTAAGGAGACATTTCCTGACAGTGAGGACAATTAACCAGTAAAACAAGCTTGACTTCAGAAATCGTGGGGGCTCCATCACTGGAGGTTTCTAAGAAGGGACTAGAATCAATCACTTGTCTGAAATGGTATAGAATCTCCTGCTTGAGCAAGGGGATGGACTAGAACAGTGTTTCTCAACCTTCGCTGGCTGGGGAATTCTGGGAGTTGAAGTCCAGACATCTTCAAGTTGCCAAGGTTGAGAAACACTGGACTAGAAGACCACCAAGGTTCTGTTCTATTCACTCTACTCTATTCCTCTCACTTCTTAAAACAGTATTTAAATACCCGTAATAGTCTTACTTGTGGTAAATAGCAGCTCCACTCAATACCATGGAATAGTCATTAGTCCATTTCGATGTGTAGCCCCACCTCTCCTTTGTGTTATCCCAAAAATGGCTGCGGGCAGGATAACCCACAATCCTCTCAGGGAAACTTTGCCAGACAGTGAAGGCAAAATCCACCTGCAGGCAAGGAAAAAACAAAACAAAACACAAACCAAATGGATGTGGCAAGTGGTAATCAAACAGTCTCAAAAATGTCAGCAAAACAAAATATTGCCTTTTCACTAATTCATAATTTGCAATCTTGGAACTGTTGCAAAACATTAATTCTCTGTATTCATCAGTAAATTAAACTGACTACTTGACATTTTGCCCTGTAATTATGCACATTTTAATGTTTTTCCCGTTAACAGGAGCCTAGAGCTCCAGAGAATCATTATTAACATTTTGCCGGCATGACAAAGGCACCGTAGACATTCGCAACTAGTGGAGAACTGGGTGTCTATTGGAATTGCTTGTTTATTAAGTGAGCCAGTAAGGCGATTCTCTGTCCATTTTGCAGGGAAGAAAGGAAGTGTCTCTTTTTACTACTGGATGGAGGAAATCAAGATAAAAGTGATGTTTTCCAAAGACAGATGTTCCAAAATTATTAATTCCTCATGCCTGTCATGCTTGCAAGCCATCTTTTCTTTTGGACTTCAGGCCTGTCTATTTTCTATTGTGGGAAAATGGGAAGGGGGATTTTACGGAGTTGGGTGATAGGTAGCCATAATAACATTCTTCTTAGAAAGTCAAGGTCATCTTTGTCTCTGCACCTGGCCGGAACTGGATGGGTGGAAGTTGCCAGCATGGCAGTGGAAGATTGGACCATGTGGTGGACTTGTGGGTGTGGGGGCAGGATCTTTGAACTTTCAACTGGGTGGGAAAACCTGGAAATTTTCAGATTCAGGTTTTCCCAGATGTGCCAACATGGGTCTTTTAATAAATTGGAACTTTGAGGAATCCTTTGCCTCAGATTCTGATTTAATTTTGGATACTATTTGGAACTCTGACAACCCTTATTTGTAATCTTTTCTCCTTGGCTTCAGCTAGTGTAAGACAGATAATGAATATTTTATATCCTACTACGGCTATGGGAATATTTGAGCTGAAGATTCAAGCAGCGCAAATGAGGTCTTCAAACCGAATTTTTGAACTGAATCAAACATTTGAGTTCAATCCATACTATAAATACCATGGTGCAGTCCAGCCCTATTGTGAAACTAGAGGTTCAAAGCATCTCTTCCATAAAGATTCAGATCTTTGAAGGGTGCTTCCAGTTAAGTTACGACTCATTCTCTTCCTTCAAGTTGTTCAAAGAACATGAAATGCTTACAGTTCAGACAAAACAATTATTCCTGCCACAGCTCTGATCACAAATTATTAATACATCAGAACATCAGCAGACACCTTAACATCCTTTATATAAAAGCCGGATATCTGTTTTCTTGAAAAGATTAAAGCTAAATTAAGGAAGGAAAAGTAGTGTTAGATATAGATAAAGGATCCTACAGAGGTTTGTGAAGACATCATCATAACAAATGAAAAATTGTTCTTGTGACTTTAATTTGTACATTTATAAATAGTATTTTCTCCATTGTTCGGGTTCTAGTGTGGGGAGGGGGCATACAGATTCTCAATAAAGTGATCATAAACCAGCAATTCATCATTAAAATTCTGGTTAATAAACAAACAAGAGCCAGTTTGGTATAGTGGTTAAGGCAGTTAAGAAAATGAGAAACTGAATTGTAGCCTGCCTTAGGCACCAAGTCAGTTGAATAGCTTCGGGCCAGTCACCTTCTCTCCGCCCTAGGAAGCAGACAATGGCAAACCCAATTCTGAAACCCCACTCCACCCCACCCACCTTGCCAGGAAAATGGCTCCAGGCAATCACCAGGAGTCAACAATGAATCAAAGGTTAAACAAACAAACAAACAAGGAATGCCAAGGAACCAATTATGAATACTTTGGCATCACCACGACCCAACTAGACACAATTGTAGAAAGTATGCTAGAAATTTTTCAGGCTGGCATATGGCAATATCATTAGGCAACTGAAATGTAATGGGGAAATGGGAATCCGGCTGCAAACCCTTGTCAACATCAAATTCTGCTCCAGCCTAATTTATTGTACGAGGTGTTTCTTCCATAGAGGTGATAAGAAAGGAAATTGGTCTTTACTAATCTTCTAGAACCCCCAGCAAAGGTCTATCCATCACTTGCTCCTGAGTGTTTCAACTGGACATGTTGAAAGTTTGAATGTGGAATCTTCTGCATTCAATCCCTATGTTCTACCACGAAGCTACGGCTAACTATAGGAGCCATGGAAGATGCCCTGAAGTCCACAAGTCTTTAAAAGTTGCCAAGTTTGGAGACCCTGGCTATAGATGTTAAGCGACTGTTTATTGCCACATACAAGTTTCCTAATTTTGCTTTAACCATTTTTCATTGAGGCCGATGTATAGAACCAAATATGGAATAATTGGGTTGGAAGATGGGGGTGGGTGAGAAAGTTAGCCAACCTGCTACTCTCTTAAGACAACCAACACTCCTCCTTAAATCCACATGGGTTTTTAATTATGAGTCACAGAGACATTTTCCCCCAACTGTGCAGGACAGCTTAATATTTCATTTCATTAGGAGTGAAAAGCTAAAACCTTAATTAAAGGTAAAAAATGAAGAAGCATTTGAGGCTTTTCTGTTTTATCACTCATATTTGAAAGCTGGAAAATTACTATTTAGATGGATAGGTAAGTAGTAGAAGACATCTTAAGGTGATAACCCTCATAATTTATTGTTCAAGTTCACCAGGAATTCTGGGAGCTTCAACTAAACAAACTTCCATAGGACATAAGATTGGAGAGGATAATTTAAATCAGGTTTCCTTACTGATGATCTTGTGTGAAATTTGCAGAATGTAGTATTGGTTACTAGCTTAGATGGTGTTATCCTGTTTCCCTGAAAATAAGACCTCCCCGGATAATAAGCCCAATCGGGCTTTTGAGCGCATGCGCTAAAGTAAGCCCTCCCCCCAAAATAAGCCCTCCCTGAAAATATTGCAACACAGCAGCAGCCATGAGGTGACCATGCCACCTCCTGCGCCTCCAAAATAATAAGACCTCCCCGAAAATAAGGCCAAGCACTTATTTTGGGGGCCAAAAGAATATAAGACCCTGTCTTATTTTTTGGGAAGCACAGTATTAAAAAAAAGAGAGAAATCTTGCCATTGATACAAGATTGACAGACCAAAATGACACAATACACATCAATGGACAAATATACATAATAGAAGTCTAACTAAATCCAAGCAAGCATGGGTTCTTTCATACAACATATTACACAGCAAGGCAAGTTGACACGTTCAGAATATGATTTTGAGAAAATGAGAAAAATGTATATTTAAAAAAACAGCTGAAAAATGGCTTCAATAGATATAAACAATAACTGTAAAACTTTAAAGTATATCTAACTAGCAGAATGGTTGGGAAAAAAACACATTCTTTTTACAATGTAGTTTTATTATACTATAATCTTACATTTTATGTCTCTATTTTTGATCTCTTACTTTTGTACAATAATAAAACTAACCAAAAGCAAAAAAAAAAAAAAAAAAAAAAAAGGAGGGGGGATGGTTGTATAAAGTGATTTAGATACACTGCCTGTGATACAAAATAAATTAGAATTTAACCTGGCTAAGGCTTGGCATAATTTAAGGGTTAGCCCATTACTAGAAAACAAGGATGTCAAATTAGAACCTACATAGAATTTCCAGATTCACAATAGTTGGTTGATCCATGTGGGAAATAAGATACTGGTTGGACAAAGCTCTGTTATGATCCAGGTGGTAAGGAGATATTTTGGGACATGTACAGAGACTTCTGAACCAAGCACTGAATTACAGTAACCTCTGTATTTTATTTTTAATTCTGTTTTAATTTCTGTTTTTCTGTTCTGTTTCATCCCTAAAGTGGGACTAGAATTCACAATCTGCTGTTTTTTAGCCTGAAGCTTAACCTCTACACCATACTGGCTCTTTTGGGTCTTCAAATAGCAATAGCAATAGCAGTAGACTTATATACCGCTTCATAGGCCTTTCAGGCCTCTCTAAGCGGTTTACAGAGAGTCAGCATATTGCCCCCAACAATCTGGGTCCTCATTTTACCCATCTCGGAAGGATGGAAGGCTGAGTCAACCCTGAGCCGGTGAGATTTGAACCGCTGACCTGCTGATCTAGCAGTAGCCTGCAGTGCTGCATTTAACCACTGCGCCACCTTGGCTCTTGATGGTATCAGTTTCTGATGACAAGGGAAGATTGGACTCCATGAGATATTTCTAAAGTAATAAATACTAAAGGACAACTTGCTATTTTTTTTTAAGGGAGGGAGAAGTAAGAGAGACACACAGAGAGGGAAAATCACACTGAAATTGAAGGAGACAATAAACACTCAAAGCTTTTCCAGAGATGCCATTAATAATGTATTTCCAATATATTGCCATGTTATATAAATGGTTGCCCGTTCCCACCATCTCTTTACGGGAAGAGGTGAGAGAAATCAATACTCATCCCACTTGTAAAAATTGGTTTTCTACATTGGATCCCCTGATCTCCAGCTCCCTGCCCCTCATCTCTTCATCCCAGCAGCCTTTTTTCTTCATCTTTTGGTGCAGCAATTCTGAAGTGTCAGGCAGAAAATTCTTGTGTTGGAAAAAAAAAAGAGCTTGGGTGAAGCTTAGAATATAATAGGAATTAATATAAAAGTTAGATGTAGATACCCAAGTATTCACAACTGTACATAAACATCTACACCTACAGTAGTACACTTGTGAATACTTGGGTATATATCTGTTGTGGCCCCGCAGTAGCTGTTGGAGCTGCCACCAGACTCCGACAGTGAGGGGCCCTATGAGTCAGCTCTGGAAGATGTGGAGGACCCTGGACAGGGTTCCGACTCTGAGCAGGGCGCAGAGAGGCTGGTTGGCCACCAGGAAGCGCCTGAGGCCTGGAGCAGTGGTAAGAGCCAAGGGAGCGTGCTCCCGAAGTCAAGCCTTGGAGCGGGGGTGAGGAGACAAGGGAGTGTGATCCTGACGTCATGCATTGGAGCAGTGGGGAGGAGACAAGGGAGTTGGTCCTAGATGCCCGGCAACGGAGGGCTAATAGGCGTAAAGAACAGTTACGCAGTTACAGAAGATAATTGAACTCAGCTGGTGATAATTAGGCTCCTCTCAAGACTATAAAAGGAATGGCTTTCCACAAGCTTGTCGCAGGAATCAACATATTTACTAGAGCTGGAGAAGCTATCGTGGCTATCTTGGCAGGCTGGATTGCTGCCAAGGTCTATTCTGTGCTGGATTGCTGCCAAGGTCTAGTCTGTGTGTTAATAAATCCTTGAAGTATCTTTGTCTCGGCGTGCTTTGGTGTATGAAGAGGGGGGTCAGAAAATATATATATATATATATGTGTGTGTGTGTGTGTGTGTGTGTGTGTGTGTGTTTGTTTTCTGAGGTTTTCGCGGGTGTTAGTATGTAGGTCTCTAGTTGTTCTGGTTTTCTCCCGCGTAGAATTGGAGATATCTTGGCGACGTTTCGACGAAGTCTCATTCGTCATCTTCAGGCTGCTTCAGACTACTTCAGGTTTGGTGTTTCCAGGAATAGTTTTGTTTTCTGAGGTTTTCGCGGGTGTTAGTATGTAGGTCTCTAGTTGTTCGGGTTTTCTCCCGTGTAGAATTGGAGATGTCTTGGCGATGTTTCGACGAAGTCTCATTCGTCATCTTCAGGCTGCTTCAGACTACTTCAGGTTTGGTGTTTCCAGGAGTAGATACTGGAACTACTCTATATATAGGCCCCAAAAGACCTTGTTTCTTTCCTAATAGACCAGTGATGGCTACCCTTTTCCGGACCGAGAGCCCAAAGTGCATGTGAATGCCCATGCGCACATCTGAACCTTCAAAATGCAATATGTGTGCAGCCCCATGCATGAGCACACAACCCCCCCCCACACACACACATGGCAGAGACCTGAAGACCAGTTGGCTGGTGGGACGCATGCATGCATGTGTGGCAGAGTTGAACTGGGGTGACGGCTCGCATGCCATCAGAGAGGGCGCTGCGTTCCACCTCTGGCAGGTGTGCCCTAAGTTCGCCATCATGGCAATAGACCAAGAAGCATTGCTGAGAAGAAACTACGAGAATTCCAGATGGACATGAAATTAGGTTGCCAACAGGGCCATGGTGGCACAGTGGTTAGAATGCAGTATTGCCGACTAATTCTGCTGACTGCTGGTTGCCAGCAATTCGGCAGTTCGTGTCTCACCGGCTCAAGGTTGACTCATCCTTCCAAAGTTAATAAATGTTGCTTCCTCTTAGTTAAAACAGATACGGGGCTGTTCAAATCTTTGGAAGCACTTTCTTAGAGCTGCTCCATGAAGTAACATGGCCACCTTGCTCCTAAAAGAGCTGCAGAAGTTCTTTGTTGCAACCATGCAGAGGTTCTCTGGGAATGTTAAGCAGATGTTCATAAACCTCAACTAAGAAGACACCACTCACTTTACCTAGTCAACTTGGCCAAAGTTTTGATGAAAGAAAGAAAGAAAGAAAGAAAAGAAGGAAAGAAAGAAAGAAAAGAAAGAAAAGGAAGGAAAGGAAGTCAGTCAGTCAGTCAGTCAGTCAGTCAGTCAGTCAGTCAGTCAGTCAGTCAGTCAGTCAGTCAGTCAAACTTTGGAGAGCCAGTACACTCCACAGAAAAAATATCTCACCTCAGTGGTTGAAAGCACCGTATCTTCGTCGAGGCTTAGAACAGCATCTGTGACAATATTCTCATAGGGCAGGAAGCGACTGCTCATCACCTGTAAGATGAACAAGGTGGGTCAGTGAGATGCTCTTGAGACCCATCTGCAGAAATGGCCTCCATACTTGAGCCCAAAGAGTTAACATTCTACCACAGCATTAAAGGGGAGGAAATGGCTGTGAAAGAAAAGAGCTTCATGTGCAAGAACTTTTCAGTTTATTGCATCCGACCTAACAATGTGATTATGTTACTCCTGATTAATTTCAGCAAGAGTGGCCTTCTAGATTTATGTGTTCACATTATTCCCTTACCCCAAATGTTGTCATGCATAATGCTCTGGTTTGATTTTTTGGAAACCAACCAACCAACCAACCATTTTTATATAATTAAAAGGCAATAAGTCATAGCTATATTTAGAGTATATATGCTTCTCAAAAGCTTAAAGTAGCATTTAGAATTCTTTCTTACTTTATCTTCATCAAAACCTGATGAGGTAGGCTAGGTTGAATGATAGCGACTAATGCAATGCCTCGGGCTAAAATTTATAGCTGAGTAAAGATTTTAACTTACACCTCCCAAGCAATGCCTAATGCTCTAACCAATATACTTCATTGGTTGGCTTTCAAAATCTATAGCTAGTCACATACTATCATTGAAAACAAGAAACAATCAACAAAAGAGTGTAAATTTTAAGTTACAATGTTCCTAAGACAATACAATGTCTATGTAGGGTTTTGTATTAATCTTTTGAAGCCACTAAGATATCGATTTGTGAGCAGTAGGTGATATAAGAATATTGGCAGGTTTTCCGAGTGACTATACATTAATTTATTACAGGTAGACAATTCAATCTATTTCTGCTGCATGCCATTTCTAAAGGTAGCTCATATCATTTCCACACTGATATGAAAACTCAGAATCCCAAAATATGCATTTCTAAACTTATTTGGAGAATATTTTTTCTGAGAACTACAGCATGACATTTGATGAAGTGTGAAAGCTGATTAGACTATGATGAGACAATTTTGGATATTTGCTTTGTTCAGATTTACTGCCTTTAGTCAATCCCAAATCCAGTTCGCTGATTTGCCAACTAACTTTTCTCATCAGATCTTTGTACTACTACTGTGTTTCCCTGAAAATAAGACAAGGTCTTATTTTCTTTTGACCCCCGAAATAAGTGCTTGGCCTTATTTTTGAGAAGGTCTTATTATTTTTGAGGTGCAGGAAGCGGTGAGCGTGGTCACCTCATGGCTGCTGCTGTGTTGCAATATTTTCAGGGAGGGCTTATTTTGGGGGGGAGGGCTTATGTTAGCACATGTGCTCAAAATCCTGATGGGGCTTATTATCCAGGGAGGTCTTATTTTCAGGAAAACAGGTTAAGAGAAAAATTGCAACAGTATCTGCATTTTTTTAAAAAAAATATTTCTCTTTTGTCAGTTGGAAACATTTATTAAATGTAAAGGTTCCCCTCGCACATATGTGCTAGTAGTTCTGGACTCTAGGGGGCGGTGCTAATCTCCGTTTCAAAGCCAAGGAGCCAGCGCTGTCTGAAGACATCTCCGTGGTCATGTGACCGGCATGACTAACTGCCAAAGGCTCACGGAACGCTGTTATCTTCCCACCAAAGGTGGTTCCTATTTTCCTACTTGCATTTTTACATGCTTTAGAACTGCTAGGTTGGCAGAAGCTGGGACAAGTAACCGAAGCTCACTCCGTTACTTGGCGCTAAAGATTCGAACCTTTATATTAGGTAGATGTATTTTTGTTGTTAGTTTGTACATGTTTTTTTTTAAAAAAATGAAGTATTGAAAGACAAGGAATCTACCATGGAGTACTAATAATGAGGTTCAGCCATTCAGACATGTACCCAAGAGGTGAACAAGTACAAAAAGCTGAAGGATAGTCCTAAGAATGAAAACATTTAATTCATCTTTTATAACAATTTTTGCCACACTGGGGTTGATTAAAATCCTGGATAATTTTCAGCAGCGACGCAAAAGATGGCTATAATCCTGCATGTCTGAAACGAGCCAGGCTTGACAAAATGGTTGTGCTGAGCAAGTTAGCTTACCACTGTAAAAAAAGCCAATCTGGCATTCTAAACCTATGTATTTTTTTTCCATTTGGGCATTTGCTGTGCAGAAGGAGAAATGTGATCCTTGATGACACTTCCAGATTTCTTTGTAGTCCCAAAAAAGATCCAAGACTATTGCTTACCTGCCTTTTTGAAATTCATAAGATCTATTCTTTCCTTTGGCCCTCCAATACATGAAACGATACAACAAAAATGGAAGGAGATGGAACGAAGCAATCAAGTCCACCAAAGGGGGCAGCCTCAAACAGGAGCCTTCTCTCTCTCAAGCCCTGCAGTGAATCTCATACTACCCTGAGATCTGAGTCCACAGATTTAGCTGCCACCTTAGTGGCCATTTAGTGTATTGGAGAAAAGCATAGATATTACCTCCATTCTTTTTAGATGGATGAGAAATACCTGGGAGCTTCAATAATTTAGATTACCCCCCCTCCCCAATTGGGACACCTACTTCAATAAAGAACGATGAAATTGCATGAAACTGTAGAATCAGCAACTCCCTTGAAGTATGTTGTACAAGTGCTTCGCAGTTATAATAGACCTGGGTACTCTGCTACTATTTTCAGCAAGAAGGACAGGTGTTCATACCTCACTCTATGTCAAAACTCTTCTTGAGGGTTGAGATACAGCTGGGCAAGAATTTCCAGCATATGTCATTGCTGTCCTTGCTGGATTTGACTGCTAAAAGCTCCAGTTTAATATATTTTGGAGATTCAACGTGATATCCCAGCGTATTTCTAACTGTATCATATCACTATATTATAAACTTGCTTGAATGCAAAGTCAGGTATAAAATACAAGCCGGTTGTATAGCAATAACTTTGTTACAGCAGGGGTGTCAAACTGCCAATGCGGTGCATATATCTGGCCCGTGGGGCTGCCCTGGAAACAACGAAGGACTGGCTCGTGGTGCCTCTGCTAGCCAAAACGGAGCTCAGGCCCAGACATCCTTTTTGGCCGCAACAGCCTCCTATAGTCCTCTGCCAGTGAAAATGAAGCTCGGGGAGCTCTGTTTTTGCTGGCAAAGGGCTGCAGGAAGCCATCACAGCCGAAAATGGGGGCTGGGCCTGAGCTCCGTTTTCGCTGGTAGAGGGCTGCAGGAGGCCGTTGTGGCCGAAAACAGAACCTTGACAAATGATGTCGAGCTGGCCACGCCCATCCTGGCCACACACACCCTGCCCCCCCCTCAAAGGTCAAACACAACCCTGATGCGGCGCTGAATTAAATTGAGGTTGACACCTCTGTATTATAGCCAACAGGAGATTTTTCATCTATTTTTCTCTCCTCACGTCAAATCTACTATGCCACATCAATTACCATAAATTGATCCTCTAGTATACAGGTAGTCCTCCACTTACAGCCATTCATTCAACAATGGCACTGAAAAAAAGTGAGTGATGGTGGCCCGCCATAAATTCAGGTGTGTACGACAATTTACGACAGTTATAGTGTTTGAGGGTCATGTGATTGCCACCTTACCAGCAGGCTTCTGAGAAGCAAATGTTATGGGCAAGCCAGGTTCAGTTAACAACTGTGAGATTCACTGAACAACTGCAGTGGTTCACTTCAAAAACCATCACACAAAAGGTTGTAAAATCAGGCACAACTCATTTTAACAACCGACTTGCTTACCAACAGAAATTCTGGTTGTAAGTTGAGAACTAGCTGTATTTGTAAACACCTTTTGTATTGGTACATGCCCACTGACCTTGGAAATATATGCAAGAGACAGGTGACTTGGGATGCAGTCCCCATAAAAGAAATAACGGGAGCCCAGAATTATCTATGCAATCTATCCTGCCTCAGTCTGCAGGAAGGAAGCATTAAGAAGGTAAGGAGAGACAGAGAGGCCACTTTAAGTGCCTGGAGGAATTATGGCACGTAGCTGTAATAAAAAAAGCAAACAGCAACCACAACCATGACAACGTACCTTGCTTTCTCCTTCGATAACAATGACAGGCACAGCAGTGGCAGGCCAGCGATGCTTGGCAGGGAGGGGCTTATCACAATTCCATAATACAATGATCTGAAAAGCAATAAGGGTTTCCCGTTAGGAAAATGCTTGCAGAGATCACAGTCCACGGAGGCTCATGGGTTACCTCAGCTGACTGCTCTGCACTTCACAACCAGAAACAAATGAAAAGAGAAAGAGTCCCCCAATGAGATTTAACTCCTGTTGTGGTCCTAGTTATCTGGCATTTTGCCAAGCAAGATAAGGTTTGTGTTGATGAATATTCCTCTGAAAGACTGTTTGCCAAGCCTTGCTGACTGTGAATGAAAGGAATTCACAGTTGTGTAAATAAAAGAGGTTTTGCCAGGACCAAGACTCTGGTTCATGAGTGTTAAGAAAGCCTAGGTCAGAACAATTCCTAGATACAGAAGAGGGGTAATTAACTTTTGTTGTTGTTGTTGTTGTTGTTGACTTTTGCTGACTAACAACAGTTGGACTGGCTGCATTAAAAAGACAATTTATGTGGCATCTGAACAAGTCTTAGACAAAAGACAAGAGACCAAGTGTTCACAGCTTGACATCAATGCATGGTGCTCTACCACGCCATCAGTGGTGGTTGATGTTTTCATGGGCGCTTGTGTTGTGATACTGTATGCAAAATTCAGCTTCTGGAAAGATCAAGGGTGGCCTATTTGCCCCAATTCTCCAGAAACAAGTGCAGAAAGTCTTATAGGAATTGAACTTGGCTTCCTGGCAATCTCTGCAAGTTACTAGTCCTCCTGACTAAAAACTCAACATGGAGGAGGAGGAATGGAAAAAGGTGTTGGATTATGTTGCGAAATTCAGTGTTTCTCACAGATTTTCAGACCTTTCAAAGACCAGTAAAAACTGTATGCTGTGTAGAAATGTTAAGAGGCAGAATTAGTCTCAGAGCAATTATGCAAATCTTGTTAATTGGCATGATTTAAACAGATTGCCCAACTTCATTTCTCCTGTATCATATAGCCTGTTAATAAAGCCACTCTGGGTTTTTTTCCCCTCTAATCAAAGAAGTTAGCCTTCTTTGCAAGTTCCGTCATCTTTATGGACTAACATATTAGAAGCTGTGCCAGTGTGGATGAAGATAAATTGGGAGAAGCCAGACAAACTTATAGCAACTAGTGAAATTCGGATTTTCAGCCAATGACGGGGAAGTTCAGGACCTGGGTACTTGAGAGACCGCCTGCTGCCAATTACCTCCACTAGACCGATTAGATCCCACAGATTAGGCCTCCTCCGAATTCCATCCGCCGGCCAGTGTCGACTGGCGACTACTCGGAGGAGAGCCTTCTCTGTGGCTGCTCCGACCCTCTGGAACGAACTCCCCGTGGAGATTCGAACCCTCACCACCCTCCAGGCCTTCCGCAAAGCCCTTAAAACCTGGCTGTTCCGACAGGCCTGGGGCTAAAGAACTGTTGCCCCCGTCTCGAATTGGTATGACTGTTGTGTTTTAATCATGCATTGTTTTTTATGTCGTTTTAAATTCTTGTTTGTATCCCCCTTCCCTGGTTGAGTTGTGAGCCGCCCTGAGTCCCCTTTGGGGAAAAGGGTGGCATATAAATAAAATCAAAAAAATAAAAAAGTTGATCGTGTTCCTCACCTGAGCACAGTGCTGGGATTTGGCGACTGCAACCAGGAGTTTTAGCACGGGTTGAGATTGGGACACCAGAGGAGTAACTGCATGGATGACGGCGGTGAATTTGGATGGGGCCTTGACTCCTGAGAAGAAAATGAGAGAAAATGAACCAGCCCAATCATTTTAAAAATTCTAAAATATTTTGGTTGACTTTAACCCTCAGTACACAAGTTCACTAATCACAGACAAATGATGATTTCCACAAGAATGGACTTCTCTGAAATTCTCAATTCTCAAATCTGAATTCAAAACTAACCACCCCTTTTATCACATTCTGAGGTAAATGAAGGTAAATCTATCGTCCCATTTTCTTTTAAAAGAAAATATTTTTATTAAATAAATTTATATGGCCACCCATCTCATTGAATGTGACTCTGTGTGCCATAGAACCAACAATATCACAACTGTTTTAAAACTTAAATATAAAAATAAAAGCAAGGTAGCTGGAGAAGATAAAGCAGATATTACTGTATTTTTCGGAGTATAAGACACACCTTTTTCCTTCAAAAAAGAAGGTGAAAATCTGGGTGCATCTTATACACTGAATATAGCATTTTTTGCCTCCCCAAATCCCACCCCCTTCACCAAAATGTCCGTGCATAGCTTTTAGGAGGCTTCCAGAGTGCTGCTGGGGAGGGCAAAAATGAGTGAAAAACAGGCTGTTTTTTTGCTTGTCCCCCCTCCCCAGGAGCACTCTATAAGCCTCCTAAAGGCTATGCATGCCCTTTTTTTGACAAAAAAATGGGCCTGTTTTCGCAAGGTCTACAGAGTGCAAAAACCTTTTATTTAAATTTGCTTGTTCAAAATCTTGGTGCATCTTATACTCTGAAAAATATGGTAGGTTCTCATATATTGGTTTAGAGGGCCACCTTTCTATACAGCTTAGATTCCATTTGCCTCAGGGGTGGGTTTCAACCAGTTCGCGGCGGTCCCTGCGAACCGGTTGGTCGGCGAACCCGGAAGTAAGTAACTTCTGGGAACGGCGACTGGCCCACCCGCCTGCCCGCGCTTCTTACCCGGTTTTGACGAGTTCTGCGCTTCCACGCATGCGCAGGATGCATACAGCGCCTGCGCGATCCTCCAGGAGCAGCTGGAGCATCGCACAGACACTAGTACGCATGCATGCGCCGCGCGCGTGCACAAGGACGCCGCCGGCCCCGTTCCAACCGAACCGGTTGGAACAGGGCGAGAAACCCACCCCTGATTTGCCTCCTACTGTTAGTTGCACGTCACCCAGAAACAAGATTTCTCTTCCGAAGCAGTGTGTTCCTCAAGAGAGAACTACTTACCTAGGTTAGCATAATAGTAAGGGAAATCTCCCAGATATGATGAATACTGTGGCAGTACGAACAACCCCCCGGGATGTTTGTTCCATATTAAACTGTTACGGGATATGTGCTTAAATATTCTGTCTTGAATAATCTGCAAAACAAGAAGTTAAAACGACATTTAGCAAACTTTTTATGAAAAAAAGCAGAACCCTTTAATCAAAGCCACCGAGAGGCAGATTATTTAGAATTGGTGTGGAATCTTCTTGCCACACACAACTTCATTTATCTCATTTATTGAATCAAACACTGTGTAAAAATTAGGATCTGACTAACACAGAATAGTTCTAGTTTCCAAAATGCACAAGCCATTGCACAGACTGATGGATTATTTCTGCAATTTTGCCATCAATATATAACATAAAGACAGTCATAGCTTTAAACCGAATGAGAACTGTTTCTGAAAGGCAATGTTTTTAACCTACATATTTCTGTTCTCCTTCCCAGGCTAAAAAAGAATCTGCCATTATAGTAATTTCAGAAATACAAATTGCACAGAAAACTTTGCAATGATAGTATTCCATCATTGGCCCAAGAAAAATCAGTGACAACTAATGTACTGTTGTAATTTCATGGTATTGTGGAAGAAAATGTAAGGTTTTCATTCTGGGATTCAAAATCTAGGACCCTGAACATTTCAGCTTCCTTTAAGTTTATTTTGTTTTAAAACATCTCTCAAGATATCCTTGTTAAAGTGGAAAATCCTGTTTCCTGATATTTATTACAGAGACATTGGTGCTTCAATGTGCTCTATAAATCCAGGATTTCCCCCCTAACTAGAAAAGGAATCATGTTGCAAAAATCACTGAAAAGACAAGCTGCACAATGGAATATGCACACTTGCTTAATTGAAATAAAGTACTACTGTATTTCTTTCTCCTTGGCTTAGATAGTCTGATGATTTCTTTGTCCAATACCACAGCAATCACAGAGCATCTAACAAAGATCCTTGATAATAAAAATAACTAAATCCCGAATTTAAGAAACATAGTTTGGTTATGTATTTTGTTAGGATTCAAACCCGTTTAGTGGTTCTCATTTAGATCATTATAGAATCCAGGTTAGGCATCCACTATTTATCCAACTTCAAGTATAATACACTTAAAAAGGAAAAATGTATAATCCCCAAATAACCATACTGTCTAGTGGTTCAGGCTGGAAATCAGGAGACTGTGAATTCTAGACCCAACTTGGCCTGAAAGTCTATGGAGAATAGAATAGAATAACAGAGTTGGAAGCGACCTTGGAGGTCTTCTAGTCCAACCCCCTGCTTAGGCAGGAAACACCACACCACTTCAAACAAATGGCTATCCAACATATTCTTAAAAACTTCCAGTGTTGGAGCATTCACAACTTCTGGAGGCAAGTTGTTCCATTGATTAATTGTTCTAACTGTGAGGAAGTTTCTCCTTAGTTCTAGGTTACTTCTCTTCTTGATTAGTTTCCACCCACTGCTTCTTGTCCTACCCTCAGGTGCTTTGGAGAATAGCTTGACTCCCTCTTCTTTGTGGCAACCCCTGAGATATTGGAACACTGCTATCATATCTCCCATAGTCCTTCTTTTCATTAAACTAGACAACACCCAGTTCCTGCAACCGTTCTTCATATGTTTTAGTCTCCAGTCCCCTAATCATCTTTGTTGCTCTTCTCTGCATTCTTTCTAGAGCCTCAACATCTTAGAGATTCTCAATCATCCAGGTCATGGCTTTCCCAAAGGTGCTGTTTTCAAGAGGCAACTGGACTTTCTGGTTTTCTTTGAAGACGTTTCGCTTCTCATCCAAAAAGCTTCTTCAGCTCTGACTGGATTCCATTCCCTACCATCTAGCCAGAGCTTAGCAAGCTTCTTGGATGAGAAGCGAAACTTCTTCAAAGAAAAACCAGAAAGTCCAGCTGCCTTGACAAAAGCATCTTTGGGACTTGCCTGAAAGCCATCTGAGAGCCAGTTGCTCTCTTTCAGTTGAACTCACAGGGTTTTTGTTGTGAGGAAAATAAGAGGAAGAAGGAGCATTAGACATATTTGCCGCCTCTGAGTTGCTTATTAAACAAAAATAAAGGTGAAATATAAAATAAATTAAAAACCAGATTCTACCAATAGGACTGGAACGATTATATAGCTGTGTTCCCCACAACAATCTACATAACCTTTTTAGTGTGATAACAGAGCTCACACGTAAGTTGCATACAAGGAAAATCAGTACAAAATGTTTTATAGATGGCACCTGGCACCAACAAGGTTAGCTAAAATCTCAACAAAATGCTGGAAATGTGAATCAATACATGGAACAAACTACCACTTATGGTGGACCTGTGAGGAGGCTAAACATTTTTGGGGAAAGGATCAAAAAGTGGCTAGAGGTAATAACAGGTGTTAAAATAGAATGGAAACCTGAAGTTTTTTTTTATTAGGAATAACGACTGTGAAATATAAAAAAGAAATTCAGTGTTTAATTATGGTAAAATTCAGTATATGATTATGGCGGCAAGGATTGCCTTTGCCCAGAAATGGAAAAACAAATTAATTCCAAGCGAAGATGAAATAATAAGAAAGGTTATGGACGGTGCTGAAATGGACAAATTAACAAAAGAAATCCAGGGAAAAGAAGAAACAGAAGACTACCAGATATGGGATAAATGGTATAGGTGGATGGAGGAAAGAAACAAGAATCGATGAAGGAAGACAACAAAGCCCAAAAATAGTAGTTAAGGAGAATTAACATATATATGTATCCAAGTGGTTTAAACTTACTAGAGGTAATCAGCCAATATAGCAGACAGAAGAGTAAGGTAAGAGGGTTAAGAATGGTGAAATGCAAATGAAATATAATAGAAGGGGAAACAATATAAGGTGAGCGATATCGATTGGCAATTGCTATTAGAAAGAACAGGAAGCTCCTGTTCGTATTGTATTGTGTAAATGTGGTGTACGTCTAAGTTTTGTGTATGTGTATTTTACATGTTTGTAAATAAAATAATAATAAAAAAAAACCAGAGCTCACATGTGTGGGAAAGGACCACAGCTTTGGGATAGGCTTTTTTTGAAGTCTGCTTGGCATTTTTGAGGGCACATTCCAGCCGCTTCAAAAAATGGTGGGTCACTAGGCCTATGCCTCTCATAAAAAAGGTTGTTATTATGGAGGCACACAATCACAGGGTTGTACGATTAGTCTCTACCATCTGACTCAGTGCTTCAGTATTTTTTTTTCTAAACAGTTGATTACATTTCCAAAACATCATAGGCTGCTGCTAATTAATTATTTTTTAAACATACCCATGGGGACTATGTAGTATCCAGAGATATTCTTATAAATAAAGAGTATAATACAAGCTGGTGCTTTGCTCCGCAGCATGCCAGCTCCCAATTTAAATCTTTTGTAATAGTAAATAATCTAAAAGGCATAAAAATAAATCAGGTGGACTGCAAAGCTTGATTTATTTAAGGTCACTTTGGGGCCTATCTGCAACTTATTGCTTTAACTTACGACAAACTACTGTATTTTTCAGAGTATAAGAGGCTCTGGACTATAAGACACACCTACCTTTTGGGGGGACGAAAACAAGAAAAAAATTCTGCCTCTGCCTACTAGCATCCATCGGTATTCATCTGGCTAGCGTCCTTGCAGCAAACAGCAAACAGCCTGGTCAGGTTCAGCATGTTATTGGAGCCTGATCTAGCACGAATAGCTGATTGGCTGTTGGCCTGACGGAATACCGCCAATTAGCTGTTCCAGGCTGCATGGATCACCAGACCCCATTACTGCCTCCGTGTGCCGGCCTACGCCCTCCACATTTTAGATCCGTTCCAGGCTGTGGAGATTGCCACAGCACATCATTGCCAATTGCCATCTCCGTGCATTGCGTTTTTGGCCTCCGCACATCCCATTTTTGGCCTCCACGTGTCACATTTTTGGCCAGTTCCAGGCGGTAATTGGTTGAAAATGTGACACACGGAGGCCAAAACATGATGCACGGAGGCCAAAAACATGGCAGATGACGATTGGCGGCAATGTGCTGTGGCGATCCCCGCAGCCTGGAACGCATCTAAAACCTGGCATGTGGAAGTGGAAAACATGACACGCGAGGCCAAAAATGGGCAGGGCTTTGGTACCATTCAGTGTATAAGACACACCACAATTTTCACCCACTTCTAGGTCTTATACTACAAAAATTACAGTATGTGTTTCAATAACAAAATTTAATTTCTACTCTTTCCAATGAAATCCGGAAACACTTTAGTCTGTTACTAAAAAGCTAATGCTAGCTAGTATAATAAATACTGTATTCAAGATGTCCACATTCTGACCTAACATAAGGTGGGTTAACATAGTTCTGTACCTAATATTTCATTTGTCCCTTGTTCAGTGATAAATAATTACCTCTGCAAAAGTGCCACATACAGCTGGCCTCTGATACCGCAGAGAAAAGATTTCTCCAATAAAATTAGATCATCATATCTAGGACAACTTTCCTGTTCCAACACAACGCCCTCTTTGAAACCAGCTCTCAAATGCCACCGCTGACAGGTATTTTCAGTTACAGGTTAGGCTGACAAAATCTTACCGATCCTGTTATTTGATGGATCAGGGACCATCTTAAAAGCTGTACCAAATTTAACAGATAACTATTCTAGTTGTGAAAATGATATTTAACTGTGCAAAAGGCTGGAGAAGCTTTGTAGGAAAGGCTACAGGAAAGGACAAAAATAGAGGCAATTTACAGCTCTTTCGCTAGCCATAAAATTTGCACAGGAAAAATAGCTACACCCATTGCTAAATGCCATTTGCAATTTGCGCTCTTCACCCCTCCCCTTTTTAATCACTGCTGAAAGTTCGGTCTAAAAATGAATTTGTGTCAAACGTATTTGTGTCAATTTGGCATGACTCCACTCTTCCTGGGGACTCAAAAGCTTATTTTTGTAAACTTACTAATTAAGTAAACACGTATCCTACATGGATTGAAGAAGGAATTTTCAATCAGGAAACTGGGCTGAATGAGATAACGATTTCCCCCCCATAAAAGGACTTTAAATTAAAATGTGTTCCAAAGGGTGCATTTCTATCTTGATATCAATTCTTTTCCTCGCCTCCCACATTCCTGGGTCATGAATCCCCTTTTAATGGGGATGAGGATATTTCTGTTGAATTAAGTCAATATGCACTGAATATGCAAATTATCTCTCTCTCTTTTCTTTCAGGATTAAAACTGTTTTTTATATAGGTTTTAATTTCACGAAGTGAAGAAAATGTAAAGCTGGGGAGGATTGCATTTCATTTCATTCAGTTTATTTTCCTTTTGTGGGAATATGATAAATTGGATAAATACCTTCACATCTTATTCAGTTCTACCTTTGTCCCATCCTGTGAGTCTCAGGTAAAATCAATTCAAATATTGAGAAAATGAGAGTGAGATAGAGCTGATAGAGATGGAGATAGATAGATAGATAGATAGATAGATAGATAGATAGATAGATAGATAGATAGATAGATAGAGGGAGAGGGTGGGAGAGGGAGGAACATCTCTTTGGCTGATCAAAGGTGTTTAAAAATGGAAAATTCCCTTTGAGGAAGACTAACCAAATACTGAAAGTTGAAATCCTTTGTAGATTTAAAACAGCAGTGTCAAACTCAATTTCATTGAGGGCCACATCAGAGTTGTGTTTGACCTCAGGTGGTGGTGGCTGAGGGGGCGGGCCAGCTTGATGTTACTCGCCGAGGCTCCGTTTTCACCCGCGACAGCCTCCTGCAGCCCTCTGCCAGCAAAAACCGAGCTGGGGGGGGGGGCGCCTGAGCTCCGTTTTTGCTGGCAGAGGGTTGCAGGAAGCTGTTGTGGTCAAAAACGAATCCTGGGAGGGTAGTGTTCAGCTCTCCTGAGCTCCGTTTTCACTAGAAGAGGCACCATGGGCTGGTCCTTCACTGTTTCCAGGGTAGCCCTGCAGGCCAGAACTAAGCATCCTGTGGGCCAAATCCGGCCCACGGGCCTCAAGTTTGACAGCCCTGCTTTAAAACAATGTTTCCCAACCTTATTCATTTTAAGATGTGTGGACCTCTACTCCCAGAAAACCCCAGCCAGCAATGCTAGTTGGGGGTATTCTGGGAGTTGAAGTCCACGAATCTTAAAATGAATAAAGTTTGGAAGTACTGCTTTAACAGAACCATTTTATATGAACAAACTGGTAGCCTATACTACAATTTTCATGGATACTGAAGGAACTGCAGCAAATATGTAGCTGCTTCTTAGCATATATGAAAATAGGTCATATCTATTGCTGAAACAAATATTAGTGCATTTCAAATGCAACTCGTTTTGTTCTGCAGAGCAGTGTGTATAGCAGCACACAAGTGAGCAGATATAATAGCAACTCCTTACAATCTTCTTGAGCATATGGCAATTGTTAGTTGACCTTGTCTAGCGTTGGAAGCTAAGCAAGATTAACTTTGCTGAATCATAAGTTGGGAACCACTAAGGAATCTGTAGACTAGACTGTTCAAAAGGAACAACGGCAAAACCATTTCTTTATTTTTGGTGAAAAGAAAACAAAACGACATGGATGTCCTGACAGTCACCAAGAGTTGAGTTGACTTTGGATCGTGGAAAATTTACTTTTTAATCTTGAAAGCTAACTTCTCAGCTGCCCCAGTGTGCTCGGTCAGTATTAAACATGCTTAGAATTGTATCTGCAGTGATGCTATCATCCCAGTAATAATGTATGGCTTTGGGGGTTGGACCATAAGGAAAGCTTTTGAATTGTGGTGCTGGAGAAGACTCTTGAGAGTCCCTTGGATTGTAAAGGAGAACAGACCAGTCAATCTTGAAATCAATCCTGACTGTTCTTTAGAAGGACAGATACTGAAGCTGAAGCTCAAACACTTTGGCTACCTAATGAGAAGAGGACTCATTGGAAAAGACCCTGATGGTTGAGAAAGATTGAAGGCTAAAGGAGAAGGGGATGGCAGAGGATTAGGTAGCAACAGCAACATTATTTAGACTTATATACCGCCCCATAGTGTTTTACAGCAATCTCTGGGCAGTTTACAATCTTATAATTATTTAGAATAGAATAGAATAAAATAGAATAGAATAGAACAAAACAGAATAACAGAGTTGGAAGGCACTTTGGAATCTTCAAGTCCAAACCCCTGCTTGGGCAGGAAACCTGCACCACTTCAGACAAATGGTTATCCAATCTCTTCTTGAGCCGAGGTGGTGCAGTGGTTAGGGTGCAGTACTGCAGGCCACTTCAGCTGACTGTTATCTGCAGTTCAGCGGTTCTAATCTCACTGGCTCAAGGTTGACTCAGCCTTCCATCCTTCTGAGGTGGGTGAAATGAGGACCCAGACTGTGGGGGCGATATGCTGACTCTGTAAACCGCTTAGAGAGGGCTGAAAGCCCTATGAAGCAGTATATAAGTCTAACTGCTATTGCTATTGCTATTCTTAAAAACCTCCAGTATTGGAGCATTCACAGCGTCTGGGGGCAAGTTGTTCCACTGATTAACCGTTCTAACTGTCAGGAAATTTCTCTTTAGTTCTAAGTTGCTTCTCTCCTTGATTAGTTTCCATCCATTGCTTCTTGTTCTACCCTCAGGTGCCTTGGAGAATAGTTTGACTCCCTCTTCTTTGTGGCAACCCCTGAGATATTGGAAGACTCCTATCATGTCTCCCCTAGTCCTTCTTTTCATTAAACTAGACATACCCAATTCCAGCAACCATTCTTTATATATATTTAGCCTCCAGTCCCCTAATCTGCATATTGCTCCAAACCATCTTGGTTTTTATTTTTCGACCTAGAAAAGATCAAAGACTGAGTCAACTTTGAGCCCTATCAGGATCGAACTCCAAGCTGTGGGCAGAGTTTGCCTGCAATTAACCAGAGTACGACTAGGGCTCCTATGGTTAGGAGTTAAATAAGTGGTTAAATACTGGCTAGATAGTATCTTCTAGTGCTATGAACATGAATTTAGGAAAACTCTGGGAGACAGGGGAGGACAAAGGAGCAGGGCATGCTGTGTTCCACGGTGTTGCGAGGAGTCGGGCATGACTTAGTGACTAAACAACAATGATGCCATCATAGTGTTCTTATATCCCTGTTGTAAGTACAGATGCAATATAATTGGGGGCCAGAATCAAGAGTAACCTAAAGTCATTGCTTCTGCTGGACCTGCTCTACTGGACCTGCTCTTCAAATCATAGTTTGAAGAATATTTTTACTTAGTGAGAGAATTCATTCTGGTGGTGATTAAAAGTGGTAGAGAAAAAAAACAGGAAGAAAGGAATTTGCTATAGGAAGAGAAAAAAGGAAAACGTAGCTGACTCCAAATGTTGGTGAATCAACAGAGAGGTGGATTTGTTCTGAAACCGAATTCAAGAAATGCAGCTCTCTTGCATAGGCTACATGCAGATTTGCAGGACAGCATTTTTCAGCCTTGCCAAAATCTCATTTGCTTGTAATCCGTGATTGCAAAGGACTGAATTGCTTTGCTAGGCTCAAATGTCAAACTAATACGGGAATCTTCTATTCTCCTGTCTTTACACCAGGACTTAGAGAAGGCTGTGCTTATGTATGCAAGGCTGAACCACGGTTAAGCATTACCACGAAAAAACAGAGGGGAAAAAAAAGAGAGTGGAGATCAGGATCTGCAAAATCGAGCTAAGGCTCCACATAAAGGCACTTAAAAACGTGGCTAACTCATTTTAATTCTCAGTCAAGTTTCTGACATTTGCCTCCTTAATCTGAAATAGCTACTGCCTTAAGCCCAAACTCCCCCCCCCCCCCTTTCCTCCAGACATCCATCAAAGACTCTGAAAACATCTTGGAGCAGAAAGGCTGCCTGAGAAGAGGAAAAAGTTTTATAGTATCACTTTTTCAAAACATGATATTTTTTTCCCAGGAAAGGGTCTTAAGGAACCCATTTACCATCAATGACAAGCCAGTTGATTTATCTCAGCTATCAAAAAATGCCGAGAAGCCTCCAGTCTACCTGAGACCACATTTCCTAGCAAGTTAAGATGGCTGCAAATTTGTCAGCCTGTCATTTCTTCCTACACCAATCCCAGAGACAAAGACCCTGGTTCCTCAGGGAGGTAAAGTTATAAAGAAGTTGAAAGTCTCTCCTTCATCCGATCTCTCTTTGCAGAGGCGCTTGCTTTGCTAAGTACCTGCAAAAATCAAGACCAGACACAATCCAAATACGCAGAAAAGCCGGGCTTCAGCTCTAGCTATTATCTGAAAAATTGTTACTCACCTCTAGTGTGGTCAATACAATCTTCTCAACTGAAGAAAAATAAGCCTCCCACAAGAACTGTGTCTGCTGTCTAAGTGCTAGGATTTTATCCTGATGGATAGACCTGATTGTAGAAGGGATCTGTAACACAACACAGAAACAAATAAGGCACTCGAAAACTCAACAACCTGGGAACATAAAGACACGACGAGGGGCGTTTTCAGACAATCCGTTTATAGCCCAATCGGGTTAGATTTTATACATTGAGTCTGCAATGCATTTGGCTCTCATCTATGGCATGCAAATCCACATTGTCAGGCCATACCAGCCGGGATAGCAATAATTGGAAATAGAGTTATATGGATGTTAACACTGTGTCTCTTTCTCACTTCTGACCAGAGAAGCCCATACTTTTTACATTTACGATAATTCTTGACTCACAACCATTCGTTTAGTGACGGTTGGACATTACGGCTGCACTACAAAAAGTGACATAAATCATGCGTGACCCGTCAAAACCGCGGTCCACTAAAGCGCGCCCGATCAAAGCGCGTATGTGACGTCATCAGCAGCGCGACAAATAAAATTAAAAATAAATTAAATTAAAATTAAAATTAAAATTAAAGCAAGCCGATTCACATAAAGGTAAGGGTTAGGTTTAGGGTTAGGGTTAGGTTAAGGGTTAGGGTTAGGTTTAGGGTTACGTTAAGCATTAGGGTTAGGTTTAGGGTTAGGTTAAGGGTTAGCGTTAGGTTTAGGGTTAGGTTTAGGGTTAGGTTTAGGGTTAGGCTTAGGGTTAGGTTTGGGGGGGTTAGGGTAAGGTTTTTGCGTTAATTTTAAATTTACCGCTCACAGTGTGCCGTTTTCGTCACGCTGTGATGACGTCACGTACGCGCTTTCGTCGAGCGTGCTTTAGTTTACCGCGGATTTGTGGTGGAACCAAATTATGAGAATAGAATAGAATTCTTTATTGACCATGTGTGATTGGACAGATAAGAAATTTGTCTTTGGTGCCTATGCTCTCAGTGTACATAAAAAGACAAGATGCATTCGTCAAGAATCATAAGGTACAACACTTCATTAGCAGATTTTTAAATTATTTTTTCCCTTCTACAACACCTTACAGTCATTATATCTACATTGTTACGCCATCATACCTGTACATGTATATACTATTTCGCTTCTATATTTACACATCTTTATACACAGTTCTATATCTATTTATATATATTGTTTTTTGGCTTAATTAATTTTATTCTTGTTTTGCAGCCATTTGTACCAATTGCTCCAAATTTCATAATATTCCGACTCTTCTTTATCTTTTAATTTCAGTGTTAATTTGTCCATCTTTTTTATCACTAATTCGTCCGAGGGGGTACAACACTTAATGACAGTCATAGGGTACAAATAAGCAATCAGGAAACAATCGATATCAATATAAATCATAAGGATACAAGCAACAAAGTTACAGTCCTGCAGTCATAAGGTTTCGTTTTATTTATATGCCGCCCTATTCTCAGCGGGACTCAGGAAAGCCTCCAGAGCCTGGGGATGGTGAAAATGCCCCCTTTGTTGTGGTGCAGGAGGCCGATTAGGTCACACCCATGTCCACCCAGCAACCGGGTAGAGAACGAATCAATTAGGGTATTTTTAGGAAACCTGACACCCATTGCTGAAACTTTTGAAGCCCACCCTTGCAAGTAATCCGTGTTTAGTGACTGCCTTGGAATATGCCCATGGTGATGTGATCAATGCCTGAATTTATGACCTTTGCAGATCTGTAAAGTAAAGATAAGTTGAAGTAAGATCACAAGCACAGTCAAGGCTTCACTCAGTAAACAACCAAATTGCTTGTCTCAGATATGGCTGCTAACCGAGGAACTATCTGTATCAAAGAGAGATGCCAAGTTTCTATAAACTGTATGACCTTTAGGCATCTTGCATAGCAGACAGGGAAAATAAATTGATTCCGATTCATCTGATTTGTAGATCTTCTTCTATCTATGTGTACATAGGCTCTAAAATAGGAAAAAAATAAATCCTTCTTGATATTCCATTTATTGAAAAGGGGGCTATTTCAGTACGGCACCTATTTTCTCATTAGGCTGCTGCGTTCTCCCTAAGCCTTTCAAATGATTCATTTTTTCCTGGGCTAATTATGCGTAAAGCATCTGCCTATGTTTGCTTTTGATTTGTGCCATTTTGCATTTTCCGCTTACACATTAGATTATAGCCAACAAAAGGCGTTTTTCGCTCATACATATTCTCTCATGTTTTTACCCCCAAAATGCATTCCGATAAAATACTCTTAATTAGAATACATCTGTTCTTTACATAGCATCATCATGATTTCATAGACAATGGGGACAGTGAGGAAACAGCTTAAGGGCAACAATTTTCCTAGGCCAAATTGTGTTTTGTCAAGAGGTTCATTGAGTTGAAATCTGTAATTGTATGCGAGAATGGCCTTGGGAGACTGGAGGAAAAGCAGCAGACTGGCGAACCATTATCTCAGTCCATAGAAGGAGGGAGAATATGGGGATCATTTCAGAAAGGATATTTCCTAGTTTTTCGGAGAGTAAAAGGAAAGGGTCGGAGAAATACTTTCAGTCTTACATGATTCTGTTATCGTAACTTCTGAGCTAGTACTCCTGGTTGTGTTTCTTATCTGGACTACTTTGCAGAGTTAACAAAGCCGTTCCATTTAATATCCAGTTTTGCCTAAATTGCTGAGCAGTATCCCATGTTAGTCAGTGCACCTTTCAGCAAGCTATGGTGGGCTTCCCAAAGCAGGAGGCAGAGGACATGCTATTTTCATTCATTGGTTCAGCAAGGGCATGAGAAGAAGCCAAGATATCCTATGGTAACCAACATTGTCTTGAGCCTCCAAGAAAAACATTGCAAATTTTTGTTAGTGTTTCCTCTGAAGCAGGAACCAAACGGGCTCTCCCAAGATGGATGGAAATTCCATGATCTGATGCTTCATGCAAAGATGGCACCAATCTGCAGCTCTGTTGAATGTGGAAGAAGGCCAATAGGCAATCATTTTAACAATCTGTAAATCTACATTAAAGCGAGGGTCACAAGATAGCTAAAAATGAGAATACGAGACCCACTATCAGGCTTCCCAGGTAGATCATATAGGAAACATGAGCAGATGAGCCATTTATATTTCACTGTGAGGTAATAGCACCAGAATGTTCGAAGTCTGAAAGTGTAAATATCCTGCCCTCTCCTTTACAGCCTGAGAAGTTAGGGAGAATCCATTTGGAACCTCTTTCTACTTCCATTGTCCACTGGCTTCCCTTATCTGACCATTCCTTAGGCAGCATTTCTTCCTCACCCTCCCCAAAGTCTTTCTCACACTACATTACAACCATCGACACCAATGCAAGAAGGCAGCAATTAGTCATGCGAGTCAACATCGAAGTAATCCTATCCTCATCTATTGGTGATATGAAGATCTTCCTGGATCAAGCCAACACTGGAATCACTGAAATGTGCAGGCTATGGCTTGAAAGTGCTTCATAAGGAATGTAGAACCTTAAACTGTGATGAGCAAGACTTATCCACTACCTTTAAATGGAACTCAGATTCATTCAATGAATGAGACTTGAAGGAATGACTATTTAGAGCAGGGGTGTCAAACTCAAGGCCTGGGGGCCAGATCTGGCCTGCAGGGTCTTAGATCTAGCTCGCGGGGCTGCCCTGGAAACAGCGATGACCGGCCCGCGATGTCTCTGCCAGCGAAAACAGAGCTCAGGAGGGCTGCACACCGGTCCTCCTGTCTTCCGTTTTCGCTAGCAGAGGGTTGCAGGACACAGTCGCAGCTGAAAACGGAACTCAGGGGCCCATTTTTTCTGGCAGAATGCTCGGGCCACCACAGGAGCCCTCAACACGAGTGACATGGCCACCCTGGCCATGCCCACTCCACCCCCCCCCCAAGGTCAAACACAACCCTAATGTGGCCCTCAATGAAATAAGAGTTTGACACCCCTGGTTTAGAGCCAGTGGTTTTTGTTACACTTCATAGTAAACAATGCTTTACTGAAAAAATGCAGGGTTTTCACAGCTGCTGTTTAGTGGTGAAATGACTTTTGGGAAGTGTTGCCCAAGACAACGAATATGGCTTTAAATACCGGTTTAGAGATTCATGAATGGACATAACCACTTCCCTGCTCTTCTTTTCTTCTTATTTGACCAAGAGGATTATTTTAGAGGCGTCTCTGCCTGTACATTTACACACAGCTGCTGAACCTACGGCTGCTGAATCTTAACTACATACCAGCTTTGTAAATGTCTCAAGTTCACTTATTTTTGGTTTTATCTCTTTAGATAACTTTTTATGGCATCTCTTTGTTAATCTCAGTTAACATTAAACTTAGGTTGCTGGGTTCATATAACATGGCAACTGGTGATGAATAGTAGGAGAGGTTTGCAAAGTCTTCACTGTAATTCTGCTGCAAAATCGTAACCCATTCCAGCAGTTGTAAAGGAGATTACAGGGGTGAGATTTCACTGGTTATTCTCACGATGATCTTTGTCTGGAGGTTGTCAGGGAAAGGGTTGTTTTCCCTAAGGTTCAAATCTTTTGATATCATGATATCTTTATGCATTATATGACAAATCTAGAAGGAAGATTTCAGATAGTTTAACTTTCTTAAAACAGAAGCAGTTGAGTGGATGGAGTCCTTTAGATAAAGGATTGAGTCCGTTCTGTCTTCATCATTTTTAAGTATCTACATGGAATCAAAAGTGCCTATAGTCAAGGCTATGGTTTTCCCAGTTGCAATGTGTGGCTGTGAAAGTTGGACCATAAGAAAGGCTGAGCGTCAAAAGAATTGAGGCCTTTGAACTATGGTGCTGGAGAAGATTCCTGCGAGTGCCTTGGACTGCAAGGCAATCAAACTGGTCAGTTCTGGAGGAGATCAACCCTGACTGCTCTTTAGAAGGCCAGATCCTGAAGATGAAATTCAAATACTTTCACTACCTAATGAGAAGGATGGACTCACTGGAGAAGAGCCTAATGCTGGGAACGATGGAGGACAAATAAGAAGGGGATGATAGAGAATGAGGTGGCTGGATGAAGTCACGAAAGCAGTCAGCGTGAGCTTAAATGGATTCCAGAGGATGGTAGAGTATAGGAAGGCCTGGAGGAATGTTGTCCATGGGGTTGCGATGGGTCAGACATGACTTCACAACAACAACATGGAATCATTGAGAAAGAACATTGGGAGATTTAGAGCTATCAATATTCTGCTGGGACCAAATGTATTTTTCTATAACATGACTATACTTAACAATTACCTAGATGCTGATAATAAATTGAAACTGAATCCGGGCATGATGGTGGTAGTCATTTTAAGGGATCAGAATTCTGGAGAAGTTGTGGCTCTCCTGATTTTAAATGGAGTTATTCTCTCTTCAAAACAACAGTATGGGAAATGCTACTGGATGGGGATCCCTTTCTTGTTTGGGAAATAACTTTAAAATAATAAGGGAATTGGTAAGCCATTAAGGGTAAGGCACATTACATAAACTGGTTCTGTCAGCTTCTGCTTTGCTGTCGCTTCAGCTACCATGAAACGGGGAGGGAGGGCATGGTATTTGGGAGGGGTTACTCATTGTGCTGGAGGAAAGTTCTGGAGTTCATCGACTGTTCGGACTGCGCATGCATAGGTGTTTCCCGCCTGGACTAACGGCACCGACATTCCATCTTTGTGATGCCTTTTGAAGTTATCTCACACCTGACACTTGAAAGACTTATGATTGGACTGGGATGGTGATGCCAAGGGGTGGGGAATGGGCTATTCTATATATCAACTGTTTTCGCGCCTAGTTAACCAGACTTCGCTATGCATTCTCTTTAACCATTTTTAATTAGTAAAAGTACATTTGATTTCTACGAATGGAGTCTCATGGTTTTCCTTTTCTAATTAATAAATGGAGAAGATCTGACAGTTAGCGAAGTCTGGTTCTGTCTAGCAGAGAACACAGCACATTTGAATTCCTAAAGAACTGAAGGAAACATGTTTTTTTCTTTTAATAACCCTGTAATCCCTTGCGTTGGGAAGGAGTCATGGCGACTGGATGGAGCTGAGTATTTACTGGCTGGATGCCCTTCCTGATGCCTATATGGAGAGCACAGCAAATATTTTCTCTTTGTGCCCATAGAGATAAATATCTGCTGCTAGCTAGGATTGAACTCACAGCCTCCTAATTGTGAGGTGAGAGTTCCACCTCTAGGCCACCATGCTGCTAAAAAAAAAAAAGCCATATTATACTTGGGCTAAATGCACTGTACTGCCTGCCAATTTTTTTATCCCTGAGTGAAATGGAAACTGATGGTCATTATTGTTAAAACTTTATATGGCTTAGATCCAGAACTCTTGAAAACACCTTTTCCGTGTAACCTGAGACTGAGATAATGAACGGAGACTCAAGGTCTAGTCTTAAGTTCTTTAGGATGCATCCTGCATTACACTTGAAGCCTAAAATATCCAAAACAGGCTTCGCGTTATTCATTTTAACTCCTTCACACTGGAGCTTTTTATTACCCTGTTTTCCCGAAAATAAGCCCTCCCTGGATAATAAACCCAGCCGGGCTTTTGAGTGCATGCACTAAAATAAGCCCTCCGCCCCAAAATAAGCCCTCCCCAAAATATTGCAACACAGCAGCAGCAGCCATGAGGTGACCACGCTCGCTGCCTCCTGCACCTCAAAAATAATAAGACCTCCCTGAAAATAAGGCCAAGTGCTTATTTTGGGAGTCAAAAGAAAATAAGGCCCTATCTTATTTTCAGGGAAACACAGTATTTCTAGTTTTAAGGTTGGCTTTACATTTTCTTGAAAGAGCGCGAGAGGTCTTTAGCGAGGTAGGCTTAGCTTAAGGAATAAAATAATTAATTAAATGGTGTGGGATGAATAGTAGGATAAATGTGTTCATCCTCTAATACGGCTGGGGAACCATCATGATTAACTCTCATTCCAGGACTGGAAAGACTTAGGTTCAAATCCTGAATTTAAACCTGAAGCTCACTAGGTGGTTTTTGATTGAACATTTATTTTACAGGAGTGGGCACTGAGAGAAAGAGAAGCTACTTAAGAAAGAAAAGTAGGAAATATGGAAATAAAATTCTTCATTATTATTATTATTATTCAGAAAAGAAATATCCCATTTACTGATTAAGATTACAATAGGTTAGTTACCTTTTCAAGAGCCTACATCATATGACATAGACAATAAACCTTTTAACTATAGAAATATTACACATTTAAGGTCCTAACACCTTATCTTTTCAATGGGAACCATTCATTACTTAGGCCATTCAGGATTACATATTATTATTATTATTATTATTATTATTATTATTATTATTATTATTAAATCAGCCTACTTAATTGGTTTTGCAACTCTAAGGTGCTAGCAAAGAAATCTTGTAAATTTTAAAAATTGACATGGATGTATGGATTTTTCAGGTAGATTTTGGCAACATTTACATTTTAGGCGATCATTTACCTTATGTCCATTGGAGTTGGGGCGGGGGGGGGGCTAATAAATAAAAAAGATTTGCATTATGTCTAATTGGCTGCATTTCATTGTTTTTATTCAAATCTTTTGAGATAAAACTTTTTATCTGTTTCTGCATATGAAAAGAACAGTGGGTGAAACTGAGCGATTGATATCTTCAAAGTTTTGTGGCGAGGGGAGGGGAGCCAATCTTAGAATGCAGACAGTTCTCAAATTATAGCCATTTGTTTAGCGACTGTTCAAAACTGCAACAGTATTAAGTGACTTATCACCAGTCCTCACATGTACAGCAGCATCCCGATGGTCACATGATCAAAATTGGCGCACTTGGTTACCAGCATGTATTTACGATTTAAGTCTCCTGGGGATCACATGACTGCCATTTGCGACCTCAGTTGGCTTCCGATGAGCAAAGCCAATGGGGGAAGTTGGTTTTGTTTAATGACCACAAGATCACTTCACAACTGCAGTAATTTGACTAATAACTGTGCAGAAAAAATCATAAAACGGGTGTCCTGTCCTCAGGTGCTTTGGAGAATAGCTTGACTCCCTGTTCTTTGTGGCAGCACTTCAAATACTGAAATACTGCTATCATTTCACCCCCTAATTCTTTTCTTTAGACTAGCCAGACCCAAATCCTGCAGTCACTGCAGGCAGAAAAAAAATCATAAAACGGGTGCGGCTCACTTAACAACCGCTTCCCTTAGCAAGGGAAATTCTAGTCACAATTGTGTTGCAGTGGTGAGTTCCGGATCCCGTTCCAACTTCTACGGTTGGAACAGGCCCGGCGGCATTCACATGGATGCACGCGGCACGCGCACATGCGTCTTAACACCTCCACGAGCCTCCGCAATGCTCCAGCTGCTCAGCGGAGCATCGCTCAGGTACTGTACTTGCCATGCATGTGTCCAGAAGCGCCAAAGACTTAAAAGACCAGTAAGGAGCTCAGGTGGGCGGTGGGCCCTCCGGAGCACTGTACCAGAATGGTATCCAGTGCTCCGGGCAGGCTCCAGTACACCTGTACTGGGGCGTTCCCCCTGCAACCCACCACTGTTGTGTTGGTTGGAAGAACTGCCTGTGTTTTATAAAGCTTATTTTTACATGTTGGCTCACTTACAACACAAACTACGGCTTCCGTTTTTAATTTTATTTGGCTATTTGCTATTCATCTCTTTGCTTACAACAGGGGTGTGTCAGGCCTGCAGCCATATTTTCTTTTGGATCTTTGGCCTGCCACACTCTCTATTATTCTACTATGCATTTTCTATTGTGGGAAAATGGGAGCGGAGATTGTAAGGAGTGAGATGCTATGTAGCCATAACAAAATTCTTTCCAGAAAGCCAAGGCCATCCTTTGTCTTTGCACCTCTGCACCTGACCGGAACTGGATGGGTGGAACTGCCAACATGGCAGTGGAAGACTGGACCATGTGATAGACCTGTGGGTGTGGGGGCAAGATCATGAACTTTCCACTAGGTAGGGAAAGTCGGGAAGCTTTCAGATTCGGGTTTTCCCAGAGGTGCCAACATGGCTCTCTTAATAAATTGTAACTTTGAGCAATACTTTGCCTTGGACTCTGGTTTATTTTTGGATGCTATTTAGAACCCTGATGCATCCAGCCCACAGGCTGAAGGTTTGACACACCTGGCTTACAAGATGGCTGTGGGCAGCGATGAATTGAGGCGGATCTGCACACGGATACAACAGAATTATTAGGATGGGATGATGTTCGAATAGCAAGCCATCGATACAATAAACAAGGAAGGAGAAAAGTGGTGCTTAAAATGACAACACTGGCTTCAGCCTGTCTGTAGCTGGAACAGCCTGACAGTAGAGAATATGTAAATAAAAACATCCGAGTGCATCTAAACTGGGAAATGAAAAACTGTAATGCAACAAAAACATTTCCCAAAGCAGACATTTGGGCTTCATGCCAGCTCTTTAAAAACCACTGTTAATAATAGTATAGTAGCTGTTCTAGTAAGGGAAGCAGCTGTGAAGATAATCAATTTTGCATTACAGGAAACAACAAAGATCAGAATATTAATGTACTCTTGGGAGGGAAGGGACATTCATAGATATTTGGAATGCTGCAGAGGCTTCTCCTCTCTTACCTTCGGCAGCTAAATACGTCAGTCAGGCAGGGTGTAGATTTTTGCCAGATTTAAATATGTTAAGTATAAGTATAATCTTTATTGTCATTGTACTTAAATACAACAAAATTGGTCACACGCGTGGCAGTATGACACGTGTCTTGTATGAAAAGGAATCCAGGTTGATTCCTTGAAGTCTCCCACTAAACAGGTCTCAGAGGCATCTCCCCTCTTTGCTCTCCTCCCTGTGTCTAGCAAATTGGAGAGTAGCTTTGAATCCAGAAAGACTGTTTCAACTTAAGCAGTGGGCTTAAGCCAGAAATCACTTTCCACAGATAAGCGTTTTGACACTGGTACATGCACAAGTAGCTCTTGCCTTGGGACCACAGTTAGAACCAGAATTTCCTTTGCTTAGCAATACAATTGTTAGGTGAGTCACGCCAAAGTTTGTGACTTTTTCACCGTGGTTGTTAAACAAATCACTAAGTTGTTAAGGGAATCACACAGTTGTTTGGTAACTTCAGCTTCCCCTATTGTCGCTGCTTGTCAGAATATTGGCAAGCAAAATATTTATAATTCTGATACTTTGCATCGTAAATCAGGGTTTGGAGCAACCATGGGGAAGAAATGGAGGTAGTGACAGATTTTGTTTTCCTGGGCTCCAAGATCACCGCAGATGGGGCCTACAGCCAAAATATTAAAAGATGCTTCTTCCTAGGGAGGAAAGCTATGGCAAATCTGGAAAGCACACTAAAAAGCAGAGGCATTACCCTGCCAACCAAAGTACACATAGTTAATGCGATGGTTTTCACAGTTGCAATGTATGGCTGTGAATGTTGGACCATAAGAAAGGCTGAGCACCAAAGAATTGAAGCCTTTGAACTAGAGAAGGCTAGTTCAAGTGAACAGGAGAAGACTCCTGAGAGTCCCTTGGACTGCAAGGCGATCAACCTGGTCAGTCCTGGAGGAGATCAACCCTGACTGCTCTTTAGAAGGCCAGATCCTGAAGATGAAACTCAAATACTTTGGCCACCTAATGAGAAGGAAGGACTCACTGGAGAAGAGCCTAATGCTGGGAACGATGGAGGGCAAAAGAAGAAGGGGACGGCAGAGAATGAGGTGGTTGGATGGAGTCACCGAAGCAGTAGGTATGAGCTTAAATGGACTCCAGAGGATGGTGGGGGACAGGAAGACCTGGAGGAACGTTGTCCATGGGGTCGCTGTGGGTCGGACATGACTTCTCAACTAACAGCAACATATGACTGTCATATGTGTTTATCTATAATTCTGAGCTCTTTCTGAATTCAGCTTTTAAATATTAAAAAGCACTCCCGATACATATTTAAACGGCATATTTTACTGTTGAAATATCCACATCATTTTATGAACAAATGTTGATCACATGGCCCTTGTATGCTGCAACTCTTGAAAATACATGCTGGTTGCCAAATTGTGGTCATCATGGGGATGCTGCAACAATCTTTAAGTGTGAGGACTAGTCACCAGTTACCTTTTTCAGTGTCATTTGAATGGTCGCTAAACTAATGCTTATAAATTGAGGAGTACTTATAAAAGACCCAATAACCGGACTCTTATTAGTGTAAAGTAGTGATTTGAGCCATTTTTTTCATTTCTACTTAAATGTTGAAAGGATGAGATTAGCACCAAATTCTTCAAAGATTTTTGCAAGGATTGGGAGAGAACAATATCCTGGAATAATCCAGTAATTTGGGTTCTTTCATTAGATGCAGAGTCGTTATAAAACACAATGAAAGGAAGTGAAACAGTCTCTGTTTTTCCCCCAAGAAAACTATGACAGAGGTTGACTTAAACAAAGGAGTTACTCTTCCCTCTTTATTGCATGCAAGAGTCACATCCATCATTCTGCTTTTCATGGGATTGAACCATATAAATTGTATTTGCTTTCCCAATCTGGCGCCTTCCGCTGTAATGTCTATGACTCTTCTTAAAGAAAGGAAGGCTTTCCAAGCCCTTAAGTGTATCTGGAAAGTATTTGGTAGTGGAAGGCAAAATTAAGAGAAAGAGAAAAGAGACTGGAAAAGTCTCATAGAAATAACTGAAATAACTTCTTGATTTTTGTACACTTCGCGGTGGCTCAGTGGCTAAGACACTGAGCTTGTCGATCAGAAAGGTCGGCAGTTCGAATCCCTAGTGCCACGTAAAGGAGTGAGCTCCTGTTACTTGTCCCAGCTTCTACCAACCTAGCAGTTTGAAAGGATGTAAAAATGTAAGTAGAAAAATAGAGACCACTTTAGTGGGAAGGTAACAGGGTTCTATGCGCCTTCGGTATTTAGTCATGCTGGTCACATGACCATGGAGACGTCTTCGGACAGCGCTGGCTCTTCGGCTTTGAAACAGAGATGAACACCGCCCCCTATAGTTGAGAACACCTAGCACATATGTGCAAGGGGAAATTTTTACCTTTATGTAATAGGGTAATCTACATCTCCTGGATTAATATTACACCAGAGTCATTCCTGTGAGATGGGCAGCCATATACATGTGATCAATCAATCAATATGGATCAGAACTTAGTTATCTACCTAATATCGCACTTTTCAAATTTCATGGCTCAAAGCAATTTCTATCTTCTGTAACATTGTAAAGGCTCATAAAATACCGCAGATATTTCAACAGTAAAATATGAAGTTTAAATATGTATCTTGAGTGCTTTTTAATATTTACAAGTTGAATTTAGAAAGAGCTCAGAATTGCAGATAAACACATGAATTGAATTGAAGAATTGAGAGTAATATGTAGGTTGTCCCATTCCTGATTTAGGATGAGAAGTATCAGAATTAAAAATATTTTGACACTACAAATCACATTTGCATGGCAAGAGCTTTCAACTTGAGTTCTTCCACGCACCTATATGAAAAGAAATATCAGATGCTGCTACATTTTTAACCACAACATTTGGAAGCTGGACTGACCTTCATGTCAGAAAGTGAATAATGCTTTATTAAATGAGTTAATATTCACAATGACACAGACAAAGCCTGGCCGATAAAAATCTCTTTTATGGCCATGACCTTTTGAATATATCTTTCCTGAAAGTACAGAAGATGGCTGCTGTTGTCAATTCACTCGATGAAGGCCACTGTTTTTCCGCCATTCACCCACCTCTTACCTGTAATAACAATCTCTCATCTCCTATGACGGCAGCTTGATTCCAATTAATCACTTCGGAGAATGGAAGTTCCCATCCATTGCTGAGCATCACAGGAATACAGGCAGCCTGTATTAAAAAAAATATAAGGAGTGGACAGTTTCAAGGTTCAGTTGCAGGAATTGGGTGGGTCTAGTTCAGGGGTCAGCAACTTGCGGCTCTGGAGCCACATGTGGCTCTTTCATCCCTCTGCTGTGGCTCCACAATTGATAGGGCTTTTGGTTAGGACAGGTAGAGGAAAAAGGATGCCACGCTAGGAGGAGACTCTATGGTGGGGGAACTAGACTTCTGGTTGGCTCCAGAACTGAAGGGGGGGGGGAGTGTTCTGTTTAGGACCTTTGTGGCTCTGAGTGTTTAAGGTTGTCGATACCTAGTCTAGTTCAATGAAAAGAACAACTATGGGGTAATGTGATAACAATAGCACTTAGACTTCAGAGTATTTCGCAGCCCTTTCTAAGCAGTTTACAGAGTCAGCCTATTGCCCGCAACAATCTGGGTCCTATTAAAAGAGAATATTTGTAGCTGAGGGTTGAAATGAGAGGTCCTTGGTGCTCTCTGAGCTTGCTTGTTTTCTTACAGATGTTTCATTACCCTAACTAGGTAACATGTCAGTTTATATTCTGGTGCCTTGCCTGTCTGCGTGGGTGGAGGCAGTCTCAGAGGTATTTTGGTTGGGTTGTTTACTCTTTGGCAGTTTCTTAATTGGGGTATTGCTAACTTGATTGTTGGTCTGAAGTTTTTTTATGCTGATCTGAGTGCTGATTGCTGGTGGAGGGAGCTGGAGTCTTTTTCTCTTTTGGGCTGGTTGATTGTCTCTTTTGCATAGTCTATACATGTTAATGTCCATGTGTCTGTTGATGTCTGATTTGTCAGAGTGCCAGGCTTTTAGAAATTCCCTGGCATCTTTGGATTTGGCCTGGTCTAGGATGGTCAAATTTTCCCAATTGAAACTATGGTTGAATCTGTCTATATGTTGTGACATTAAATAATTTTCATCATGCTTTCTGACTGCCAGCTGGGAAAATGGCATTGCCAATGAAAATGAAAATATGTGAAACATTAGGGATATAGGGTTAGGTCCCCTTGGAGTCAGGGCTGAAAATTGATGATAGGGATAAATTCTTAAAGGTTCTTTAATGAAAGGAAAGGGGGAACAGTGGCTCAGTGTCTAACACGCTGAGCTTGTCGACCAGAAAAGTCAGCTGTTCGGTGGTTCGAATCCCTAGCGCCGCATAACGGAGTGAGCTCCCGTTACTTGTCCCAGCTTCTGCCAACCTAGCAGTTTGAAAGCACGTAGAAATGCAAGTAGAAAAAATAGGAACCACATTTTGTGGGAAGGTAACAGCGTTCCGTGCGCCTTCGGCGTTTAGTCATGCCAGCCACATGACCACAGAGACATCCTTGGACAGCGCTGGCTCTTCAGCTTTGAAACGGAAATGAGCACCTCCCCCTAGAGTCAGGAATGACTAGTACATATGTATGAGGGGAACCTTTACCTTTACCTTTAATGAAAGGGAACGTGACAGCTTTTCATTTAGACCTGTGTGTGGACCACAGTAAAATGCATTGGAAAACCCCATGACCAATGAAAATGAAACTAGGGTTAGGTTTGAGTTAGGGTTTGATCTCTTTGTAGTTAGGTCTGAAAACTAATGCTAGATTCTTAGAGATTCTCTAATAAAAGAGAATGTGACAGCTTTTTGTTCAAACCTGTGTGTGGACCACAATAAAATACATGGGAAAATCTGACTGCAAATTGCCAAATTAGGGTCAGGGTTAGGTCTCCTTAGGAGACAAGAGCAAAAACTGATGCCTGGGATAGATTCTTAGAAATTCTCTAAGGATACTGAAGGTTACGTTTCGTTTGGACTTTTTTGTGGAGCAAAGTAAATTACCTAGGAAAATATGATTGACAATGAAAAGAAAAGTAATGTTTAGGGGTAGGGTAGGTGTTAAGGTTAGGGTTAGGGTTAGGTTTGCTTGGAATCAGAGACAAGAACTGATGTTGGAGATAGACTCTTAGAGATACTCTAAGGAAAGAGTATGAGAACTTTGGTTCTGATTTCTTTGTGGACTACAGGAAAATGCAAAGGAAAATTCTGTTGCCAATGAAAATTAAAGTAGGATTAGGAATAGTGTTAGGGTCAGGGCAAGGTCTTCTTTGACTTCTGACCAAAAACTGATTTTAGGGATAGCTTCTCAATGATTCACTTAGGATAGCGGTAGTGGCATTTTTTCTCTCGGACTTCTGTCAGGATAGCAAAGGTAAATAGCTTTTTATTCAGACTTCTTTGTGGACCATAGTAAAATCCATGAGAAAATCCTGTTGCCAAAGAAAATTAAGTAACAAAGAGCAACACAGATGATTAGGGGAGTGGTGGCTAAAACATACGATGAACGGTTCCAGAAACTGGGCATGGCTACTCTAGTGAAGAGAAGGACCAGGGGAGATATGATAGCCGTCTTCCAATATTTGAGGGGCTGCCACAGAGTGGAAGTGGTCAAGCTATTTTCCAAGGCACCTGAAGGCCAGACAAGAAATAATAGATGGAAACTTATCAGAGAGAGATTCAACCTGGAAATAAGGAGAAATTTTCTGACAGTGAGAGCAATCAAGCGATCAAACTTGCCTTCTGAAGTTGTGGGAGATTCACCACTGGAAGCTTTCAAGAAGAGACTGGACAGCCAACTGTCAGAAATGTTATAGGGTCCTCTGCTTGGGTGGGAGTTTGGACTAGATGACCTACAAGGTCCCTTCCAATTTTGTTAATCTGTTCGGTTAAATTTGCTGCCAGGTTAACTGGGGTTTGAGCATTTTCCTTAATCCTCATTATATCAGTCTGGAAGTCAGATGACCAACAAGGTCCCTTCCAACCCTGTTATTCTGTTATCTGTTATAAACTAGATTTAGGGTTAGGTGTCTTAAGAATCAGGGGTGAAAACAGATGTTAAGGGATAGTGTGGAAAAAAGAAGTATTGTGTGAATTGGGTAATATTTAACTGTGCAATTTTCAGGATTTTGTAAAATCCTGGTGGATCCCTGCATTGTCAAGTTATAGCAGCAAGATAATTATCCCAAATATATCTTGGATGGAGTGGGTAGATTGTTTTATTTTGCATCATTTTAATTGTCCTGCAGCTTCTTTCCCCATAAAATGTCTTAACAAACAGAAATTACCGCTTAAAACTTATTTAGCCTGCAGTGAAAAAATCTAGGCTAATATTATAAACCTGTGACTTCATATAAACCTCAAAGCCCCCATGGACTGGACTGCTAAAAACTGAAACACGTTTTCCCATTCCACTTCAGTGGAAGTGTAAAAATTATAGCACAAGTCTTCAAATGAGCACATCTCAGTTAAAAAATAAATAAATCAAAACATCCAAATCTCTTGGTGGAACTTCACATCTTCTGAATATGTGATAGGTCAATGTTGTTTTCTGACTCTGAGAGCCAATATATGGTAAGTAACCTATATTTTCAGCAAAAAACGTCACCATCTTTGCTCTGGAATAATATTCTATTTATCCAATGGACAATGATGGGGAACATTTTTGGCACCGAGTGCCAAAAGGGAGCGTGTGCATGTGCTTGTCGGGGACCCGCCCTGGAAGAGAAGTTGCCAAGTGGGCATGCGCATGCCGGGAAATTAACTTCCGGTTTACGGCGCGCGTAGGCTGATCAGCCAGCTTGTCTTCTGGATACTGGCACGCATGCATGTATGGCTGGTGCGCAAGCGCATGACGGAAACCAGAAGACCAGCTCTTCCGGTTTCTGACACTGCTGCACATGCAAAAACCAGCTGATCATCACGCGTGCATGCACGCCAGAAACCAAGAAGAGGAACGGGCAATGCCACGTGTGCCAGCTGACATGGCAATGTGTACCACTTCGGGCACATGTGCCATAAGTTCACCATCCCGGGTCTAGGTCAATCCACCTTTAAGGAAATATAATAATATCTCTTGATGGTGAGAAACTCCTGTGAGTCTCTGATCATCTCTCCTGAAGTGGAATGGATGCAGAAGCACAGAATAACAGAGTTGGAAAGGACTTTGGAGGTCATCTAGTCCAGAGGTTCCCAACCTTTTTGACGCCATTGATTCTTTTTGTGGAAGACAATTCTTTCAAAGACAGGAGTGGGGGATGGGGTGGGAGGTTTCAAGATGATTCAAGTACATTATATTTATTGTGAACTTTATTCCTATTATTGTTACATTGTAATACATGATTAAATAATTATACAATTCACCATAAATGCAGAATCAGTGGGAGCCCTGCCTTGAGCTTGTTTTTCCCCCTGCAACTATTGAGTATATTTATCATAACTATTTCACTGATGGGTAATGAAAAGTAAACCCTCCTGAAAGTTGGACGTTTCTGTTGATTGATCCAAAGAATTTCAGAGAGGCTTGTAAAGGGGAAAAGCAGGAAGGAAGGAAGGAAGGAAGGAAGGAAGGAAGGAAGGAAGGAAGGAAGGAGGGAGGGAGGGAGGCAGGGAGGAAGAAAGTCATGTGGCTGGCATGACTAAATGTCAAAGGTGCATGGAACACAGTTACCTTCCCACCAAAGGTGCTTCCTCTTTTTCTACTTGCATTTTACATGCTTTCAAACTGCTAGGTTGGCAGAAGCTGGGACAAGTAATGGGAGCTCACTCCGTTTCGTGGTGCTAGGGATTTGAACTGCCGACTTTTCTGATCGGCAAGCTCAGTGTCTTAGCCACTGAGCCACCATGTCCCTATTGGACCCTTAGTCGTGTCTTTTTATTTTTCCTCTTTGCAAGCCTTTCCAAAGTTCTTCAGATCAACCAGCGGAAAGCTCCAACTTTCAGGAGGGGGTGCTTTTAATCACCAATCAGAGAAATAGTTATAGTAAATATACTCAATTACATGCATGGTTTCCTCCTCCAGCCCCCACTCCCTCTCTTTACCTGGGCCCTTTCAATTCTCCGATGCTGCTTCAGCAGTCTTCGGCTAAACACATGGGGAAAGGAATGGAGGAGGCACACTCTCTTGGAGAGGCAAATCCACATGTCCTTCCCTCTCCATGTACATGTGCGTGAGCCTGAGCTCATCCAAACATCCTCCCCCCTTTGTGAATCCACACATCCTCTCCTCTCCATGTATATGTGTGCGAGCATGTTTCTATCATGTATGCAGGAGGGGGGGGGAGAGAAAAGAGGAAGAGGTTCCACTTGCCTCTGGCATTTGGCTTGGAGAAATAACAGTATCTCACTCATGGCGAATTGTCCTGCAGGGCGAATCGCCCCCAGTGAGTTGCCCAAGGTAAATTGGCTGGGGTGAGCAGGCGGCAATGAGAGAACGGCTGTGAATTATCCCATTCTGAGCTGAGGCGGTGATGCTAGAGTTGGGGGGGGGGGGGCTGCAAATACAGATGAAGCTTTATTCGCTCACCCACCTCTCACCTCCAGTTGTCCCAGTTCCTAGCAGGCTATGGACCTGTACCAATCCATAGCCCGGTGGTTGGGGGTCCCTATTCTTGCTTCCAGAAGTTGTGAATGCTCCAACACTGGAAGTTTTTAAGAAGAGATTGGATAACCACTTGTCTGAAGTGGTGTAGAGTTTCCTGCTTAAGCAGGAGGATGGACTAGAAGACCTCCAAGGTCCTTTCCAACACTGTTATTCTGTTCTGTTCTGTTCCGTTCCGTTCCGTTCCATTCTCAAATCCCTTATTCAAGCAGGAGACCCAATACTTTCTGGACAAATAACTATCCAATCTCTTCTTTAAAAACTCCAGTGTTGGAGCACTCACAATTTCTGAAAGCAAGTCATTCCACTGAAATATAATTTCTGCTCTGCTCTTCCTTTCTCTGTCACAATATTACCTAAGACAGAATTTTACTTGAGAAACAAAAAGCTTAAATAGAGCTAAAATGTCTATGGTTTTTACCTGCAGGGCCTCCAAGAACCTGAAGGATCCAAGCCTCCGGCCACGGGGGACCAGACAGAAAGTGGCATTGTGCAGCATTTCACGATAATCATATCTGAGGGGAAAGAGAATAAAATAATACATTAATAATGAATCCCAAGATAATTGTGCATGAAAATATAAATATCTGGCAGTGGACATCTGTTGTTAGAATAATTTCTAGACAATTTCACTCTCTGTAAAGTTGAAGTAAGATTAAGAAGAAAAAAGAGTACGGTAAAAAGCATACATTCATTTTCTGTGTTTGAGCAGAGTACATGGTAGGAACACCTTACAATTTATTCTTATTTTAAAAACTAAGGAAGGAAGAAAATTCATCCATGACCTACAGAATAAAAAGATCCAGAATTTTTTATTCAAAATGCATTTTGGGATGGTGATAATGATGACCAACGCCTAGAATTTCCTAGCTAGCATGGCTGACTGGGGAATTCTGGGAGTTGAAGTTTGTATATCTAAAAGTGGCGAAGGTTAAGAAACTCTGGTCTAGATCAGTGGTGGGATTCAGCCGTTTTTGGTGAACCAGTTGTTAAATTGCTGGCTGGCCCCACCCCTTCCAGGAGTCTCCCGCGCCCCGTTTTGGCTCCCAGGTAAGTGCGGGGAAGCCTACTAGGCCCAAAATGGAGTGTGCCACCCTCGCAGCTGATTTTTGCTCCCAGGGGGGTGTAGGAGGCCAAGTACTACCTGTCACACCCCCTGGCCACACTCCCCATGGCCACACCCACCCAGCTGATCATTAGGGCAGAGAACCAGTTATTAAATTATTTGAATCCCACCACTGGGATAGCTTTGTCCTGCGATCCTATGAAGAACACAGACTAATTTTCAGACACAAACAAGTACGAATATGCTACAGCATGTTGTTTATTACTACTTTGTCTGCCATTGCTAACATTCTTACTAGGGAATTTTCTGTCTGCATTTCAGAAAACAGTTGGGAGTAGAACAAGTAACTCACTGGCGCACCAAATCAGGATCAGGATAGTTTTCTTTCAAGTTTTGTTTTTCATTAGGGAGATTGTCAATTACAGTTCTGGATTACACAACGTTCTATTGGTCTGTACAGCAGAGTTCTGTTTGGTTTTAGAACAGTAGTTTGTTGAACTTCTCCATGATCACTTTTAAACCATGAATGTTGGTTTAGCTTGTCATTTGAACAATTGTGATTAATTCCATAAATTGAACTGAATCACACAAAATCTTGATGTGGTCTATGAGAAATAAATCATTTTATATTTTATAGGAATAGCACTGTGGCTGGAAAGTTTGTAGTTTCAATCCAGGCTTGGCCATGGTTAAAGCAGTCTACCAAAATCAATGGACAAATTTAGTCCATTGATTTTGACTGCATACTCTATCCTGCACCTAACTTTGCACATTCTTTATCTTTATTCAGAATTTTACTTTCGAAGTGGTAAATGCCTAAGATTAACATTGTAATATCTTCTGATATATTTTATAATGCAATTATTTAAACCTAGCTTATGTAGTAGCGACATGCCAATTTTGGCTGATCTTGAAACAATAGAAAAGCAATGATTTGATTAATAATTGGATAGGATATCACCACATCTAGACTGGGAACAAAAATCTTTGTGCTGGTCACAAGGAAAGCAGCTGGACCAAAGGTGGTATTCTACCAGTTCAGCCGAACTGGTAGTGGAAATCGCGGATGGCCCCGCCCACCTGCCCCAGCTCTACAGCATCCCATTTAGGCCATTTTTCGCCAAAAGTGCATATGTGGAAGGCTGCATGCATGCGTGGAGGTGGCATGTGTGCTCACATTTGTGAACTGGTAGGGAAGGTAAGTGAATACCACCCTTGAGCTCGACATGTTCATATACAGAGCAAAACCAAGCTCAACAAGAGGGGGTTGTATGTTTAAAACGGTATTTGTATCTGTATGTTTTACGCTTAAAAAAATAATGTATAACTAATGAATGCCGATACAAAAGGCTGTATATTTACTTTATATTGTTATGTATGATTTGTCTTTCTTATGTTGTTGTATTTTTCTTTCTGTTTTTTAAAGGTAATAATGTTTAATAAAAATTATATATAAAAAAAAGAGGAAACTTTTACATTGTATTTATATGCTATAAATGGATATCCACAAATATGAATATCAACAACAAGAATTTCTTGTTGTTTAAAATCTATCTATCTATCTATCTATCTATCTATCTATCTATCTATCTATCTATCTATCTATCTATCTATCGTCCATTCATCTATCTATCTTCTGAACAATTGCTTTTATTTTTAAATATTCGAATAGAGGAAAATGGTCAAAAATATTGGAGACTTATTTTCTCATACATAACCTGTGATTAATGAATTAATTGAATGCATTCTATAACTATGTTTTCAATGGAGACGTGTATTGGTACAGAAGCTTCACCATCAATGCATCAACTTCTTGTCAAGAGAGAAGAAAATCTAATATCCATCCAAAGCCACCAAGATTAATCATTCGGCAATAAACATCCTCTTAATCAACCAGGAAAGGACAAAGAATGGATAGAATGAATCATATTGTTCAGCTATGGGTCAGCAAGCATGAATTCAATGAGAAAGAGGGATAATTCTTAACGTTTATCTGCCTTGTAACATAAGAGTACAGACTAAAGGAAATAAAAATTGCCAACAACATAAAGGAACAATGACCAGTATTCCTCAAAGTTAATGCATTCAGCAACACCCTTTCTTTTAAATCACAACGAACTTTTGCAAAAGCTTTTACCAGCCCCCTCCACCACCCCCACATTAAATCCCTAAAGGTTTCAAACCAGATTGTAAGCTAATGGTACTTTTGGCAAACCTGTAATGACTTGGAAACTGCCAACTGCTAAACTGATGTCAAGAAAGCCAAGATTAAATATCTCTTCCTACAGTTCCTCTCTAGCTTGAACACCAATACGTTTATTTCTCCAGAGACTTTTGCAAACTGCAAATAGGTGCTACTTTGACAGTTAAAATCATGTAGCAAAATTTACCCAACCCTAATAATCTCATTTAATCATAGCCCGGAGGCATTGATTTTTTTAAAAAAACATTCTTCTTTTTGTATTGGGCAGGGGAAAAGAATAGAATATACAGAAATGGAAATTCCGCTCTATTTCTATATTTATTCTCCTCGAAGATACAAAGACAGGTGTGAGCTAATTTTGATAGGACTCATCACAAGGAAGTTGGACTGGTTTAAACAAGGGTGTATAATTTGCATGAAAAAGGGTCCTTGAAATAAGTTAAGATGAACTTCACGAAACCCAATTAAATGTTCCACTTTTCTGTTATTTAAAACTACAAAACATCTAAAAGAAAGAGGAAAAAGGTCTTCTCACTATCTTTTCCTCCACTATCTTTAATCTCGTGTCTTTAATTTCTCATTATATCTGCACAATTTCATTCCAAAGTTGATCAGCCAATTGTTAAGTTTTCAGTAGATTTCCCCAATCACATTAGTGTAGCATGGAAGAACTGACAAACTCACTATATAGCATCTATTTTGAGACTGACTGTAAAATAACTAGAAAAAGGGAAAAGACTTTATTTATCTGCTTCTATTGCCTTTAAGATTTCAGTATAGAACAAATGCTACCATTGAGTTGTAATTTAAACATTTGTACACCGCTTTCTATTTTACCCGTGTTTTCCAGAAAATAAGACAGGGTCTTATTTTCTTTTCATACCCCTCCCCCCCAAATAAGCACATTTTCAGGGAGGTGCTATTATTTTTGAGGTGCAGGAAGCGATGAGCATGGTCACCTCATGGCTGCTGTTGTGTTGCAATATTTTTTTGGGGGAGGGCTTATTTTAGCACATGCGCTCAAAAGCCCGATTGGACTTATTATCCGGGGAGGTCTTATTTTTGGAAAAACAGGGTACATCTTGTTTGTGATGTTTATATGTGTGGTTTTCTGTGCAATTCACAGAAAACCACACATATAAGCCCAAACAAGATGCTCCAGATGATTTAAAAAAACAAACCGAACAGAGAACAGAATCATAATCGTCATTTGGTGGCATTCATATTTGCCCTTTAAAGTTCAGATCTTCTGATGCTGTGTTGCAATATTTTCAGGGAGGGCTTATTTTTGGAGGCTTATTTTAGCGCATTGCGCTCAAAAGCCTGATTGAGCTTATTATCCGGGGAGGTCTTATTTTCGGGAAAACAGGGTAAGAACAAATCTTGAATTTTTAAGGTGGTCAAATGATGAAACACACAGGGAAGAATAGAAAAGAGGATTTAATTTATAATTTTAATCACATTTAGTTATTAAAATTATATTAGTCAGATTTAATGCTGGCTCACCCCTTTGCCCTGTATCTCATTTCCAGAGTCCTTGGAAAGCCTCTAAAAATGCCAACTGTTCCACCCACCAAACTCTACATCATTCTTGCATAGGTGCCATGCTAATCTGCTCGGTATTGTTCCAATTTTAGCATACAGGCTGCCCAAGCAAGCATAACCTGAGTTTTCCTGTTTTAGCATCAGCCTGATGTGTAGATGCTCTCAATGCTTCAGTAAAAGCATTAAGCTTGGCTGCCCATTTCCACACCTCACTGCAGCCTGCAGCACAAATACAAGGTAATGTGACTTTGAACTAAGCATGGCTCCTGATGACCACATTGATCAAACCTGCAGTTTTCTTGGGAGCAGCAGCCACTGACTTCTTCTAGCATGTGTTCCCAACTTGCCATTTCATCCTTCAGCCCTGGGATTGCTTAGCCAGTTACTAACTAGGTGCACAAAGCCCCCCCCTTTTAAACAACAAAAAAAATGCAAATTGTTTTCAATAATTCTGAAGTGTTGGTGTGTAGGCTGTCTACTGAAGCTAAAATATGTCATTTTATCAGGCTTCCCAAACAAAACCTCTGTGGTAAAAATAAAACGAAAGTGACCCACATTCTGCATCGTGGAAGTACAGAATTCTGCAACCTGTTAGGTTATGCAAAGGGATAGAATGAGTATTTTCTTTTATTCTGCAACACTGATGACAGATTTACAGGAGGAGGAAGAGGAGGAGGAGTTTTCTGCTTCTCAGCCACCTTTTTCCTTATGCATCAAACATCTTCTTTTTCAAGATATGCTGCATGGAGAAAATACATATACTGCATATATGTATTTTCAAGAGGCAATGAATTTTCCAGTTGTCTAGAAAGTCCAGTTGCTTCTTGAAAAAGCACCTTTGGAACAACAGTGACCTCGATGACTGAGAATCTCCAAAGACATTTGTATGGAGAAAACTTTTCCATGCATCGAAGTATAACAGAAGCAATAGCACTTAAGACTTATATACCACTTTGCAGTGCTTTACTGTCCTCTCTAAGCAGTTTACAGAGTCAACCTATTGCCCTCAACAATTTGGATCCCCATTTTATCCACCTTGGAAGGATGGAAGGCTGAGTCAACCTTGAGCCTGGTGAGATTTGAACTGTCAAAAGGCAGGCAGTTGGCAGTTAGGAGAAGTAGCCTGGAGTATTGCACTCTAACCACTGCGCCACTGCAGTATATGTATTTCTCACTAGGATCTACATGCATTTGTCCTATGTCATCCATGTAAAACACACTTAAAGTTTAGAAAAGCTACAGATTTTAGAAATGGACATTTCTAGCAGCCATGCAAGGACCTTCCAAACACCGAAGGAAAGAAAAAAGCGAAAAGCACTTTGTTATTTAGTACTTGCACCATCTCAACTAGAAACTGGTAATTTTAGGACTCTATCTAGGTAAACAATTTAAAACTAGAAATGCTTGGAATGTTCAAAGAACAACATGATAGCAATCTCTAGTCTGAAGACTCGTACAATTGGGGGAAGAATGTAGCTCGGTGAAGAAACATTACCAACTAGGTGCAAAACCCCTAAGTTCAGATAATATGGAATATTTCCAAGAGATGAAAGAAATATCCCTGTCTTTTTACAGATCCTTTTCTCTCTCATTTCCTGGCAGGTTTTGAACGCTGTTGGAGAAAAGGAGAGGGCGTTTTCCAAACCTATAAAATGCATATTAGTCAGAGATCCTTCAAGGCCCTAAATGCTGGTCTCCAAGGAGGGAAGAAGATACTTTTACCTCGACCCCATTTCAGAAGAGTAGAAAGCATTGATTTTTGTGGGAAACAGATGAATGGTCTTAGATCCTCATTATCCGAAGTGATTGACAGACACTTTTCAATGTTGGACCAGCCCTTCTTACATATCAATTGTATGTTCTACTACTTTGATCCTTTGAGGAGTCAGGAGCACAAGCTTAGGAAGAGGAGGACACATAAAAATCCATTGAATTAAAGATCAAAGGGATGTGGTCTTGCTCACCTACATGACTCTTTTCATTTTCATCTTTTTTTTTTTGCTAAAGACACCACTGGTTGCAGGCTATTCAGTATTTTTCAGCAGTGAAATCATGGAATCTATTCCTTCTTTCCGGGTTCATTCCAAGTGGGGAGAGAAAAGACACTGGATTCATGGAAGTTGTTTGGAAAGAAGGTTTTAATGGTGGACAGGATCACATGCCTTGAAGAAGTTGGGTGAAGGTAAAAAAGGGAAGAGATGCTGAGAGTGCCTGAGCTTTATACCCTCTCTGGGCTTTTGAATTCGAATTTGTCAGACTCCCATGGGGCCAAGCAGGGGCAACCCTGTAGGTTGTCCTGAGTCCCAGGCTTGGTTGAGCCTTGCTGGGTGATGATGTAATGAAAGGACTTTGGGATTCCTATTATGGCTCTGCCTGAAGGAGGTAGATCTTTGTTATGTAGAATAGACTGACCCAGGCCTTAATGCCCCACTGACAAAGGTGGAGGACTGAGTTTCTGTCTCCTTTTTAGGGGAAACATTCTGTCCTCTTAATATTTCCTAAAATATTCAATTTTTCTAGGAGAGGGGTGGGTGCTAACTTCCTACACTTCCTTCGTTCGCTCGCTCCCTCCCCTATATCCCAAATTGGGTTTGCACTATTTTCTGGTCCCTTCTCTCACACCCCAGCTCTTGTTTAACGGCCTCCAGATCAGATTTGCAAAGCACACTCCAAAACATTTGTCTTAGCTCTCGTGATCTGATCTCATGCTAGGAATCCTTCATCTAAAAATGTAGTGCAGTGGTTAATTATGAACTAGTAATTAAATTAGAAATTCCAAGAGAGAATTCATCTTCTACGTGAGGGTTAGTTCTCACACAGTCAGCTGAAAACTGTATGATAGCAGGTTCGACTGTTACCAAAATAAGACACAGATGGAAATTGAAGCTCTGGTGTAAAAGAAAACCTGGTAGCATTTACATGCTGTGAGAAAGAAAATAGCGCAGAATTTTTTTTAATCCTGTTTCGACACTGCTCCATAGAGCAGTAACTAGAATTCTTTTGTTAAAAAGCTAAAGGTTCCCCTTGCACATATGTGCTAGTTGTTTTCCGACTCTAGGGGGTTGGTGCTCATCTCCGTTTCAAAGGCAAAGAGCCAGCGCTATCCGAAGATGTCTCCGTGGTCATGTGGCCGGCATGACTAAACACCAAATGCGCATGGAACGCCGTTACCTTCCCACCAAAAGTGGTCCCTATTTTTCTACTTGCATTTTTACATGCTTTCGAACTGCTAGGTTGGCAGAAGCTGGGACAAGTAACGTGAGCTCACTCTGTTACGCGGTGCTAGGGATTCGAACCGCCGAACTTTCTGATCGACAAGCTCAGCGTCTTAGCCATTGAGCCACCGCATCCCAATTTATTTTTTTCCGAAATATTTTCAGAAGTTCTCAAATTCTTGTAAGATCATGGACCAAAATATGCCTGTAGATTACACAGCAAAATTTGCCCCATGCTGTAGACCTTCGTTATGTTAAAAACTGAAGTATACTTCTTAAAACATGTCTACAGGAAAAACCAGCTTTGAAATATGGTGTTATTCATTAGAGGTAGGCCTTGGGTTACAACCATAATTTTGCTCGTTTTTGACCTCCCCAGCCCTCAGGAGTACTTTGTAAGCCTCCCAAACCCTCTGCACATCCATTTTTGCAAAAGAGGCGAGGTTTCAGTAGGTCAAAAATGCTGTATTCAGTGTATAAGACGCACCCAGATTTTCACCCTCTTTTTTCAGTGCTGCTGTAACTTCGAAGGTCACTAAATGAACTGTAATAAGGACTATCTGTAAGTTTTAAAATTTAGGCTAAATGTCTAGGGCAGGGGTGTCAAACTAGCAGCCCATGGGCGAGATATGTCATGCACAGGCCACGCCCACTCCAGTTCCGTGAATGGGGAAAATGTCATGAAACGTCACATGACAGCAACATGATGCCGTTTGACACCCGTGATCTTCCAGATCTTCCAGAGCCGAGGTGGCACAATGGTTAAATGCAGCACTGCAGGCTACTTCAGCTGACTGCAGTTCTGCAGTTCGGCTGTTCAAATCTCACCGGCTCAGGGTTGACTCAGCCTTCCATCCTTCCGAGGTGGGTAAAATGAGGACCCGGATTGTTGTTGGGGGCAATATGCTGACTCTGTAAACCGCTTAGAGAGGGCTGAAAGCCCGATGAAGCGGTATATAAGTCTAACTGCTATTGCTATTTGCCCCAAAGGTGCTTTTCAAAAAGGCAATTGGATTTTCCTGTGGTTTTTTTTGCTTGAAAATGTGTCATTTCTCATCCAAGAAGCTTTTTCAGTTTTGAAACCAAGAAAACCAAGTTGCCCGGTTCAGGCGAACTGGTAGCTCCGAAGATCAGCTGAGAGCGAACCGGTTTGCTCCAACCTTTGGGTGGGCCAGCCTGCCCTCCCCTGGGCTGTACTCACCTCTGTTTCCTTGTTTTTTAGCCCAGCTGATGGGCGCGGCAGAGTGGATTGCCGTGCCTCAGCTGTTTTCCAGTGAACTGCGCATGTGCATGCAGCATGCGTCAGGCGTGCATGTGAGTGAAGTGCGCGCTCAGCGAACCGATTGTTAAACTGGTAGGATCCAACCCCTGGATAAAAGCACCTTTGGGATAAAATCTATGCTCTTGTTACATGTAACCTAGAAGAATTCACTCCCAAATATGTCCATGATAACAACAAAGAAATTCAGACTTGTAACTTATGAATGAGTTCTACTTAAGGAAACACAATATGCTTCCCCTTCATGGATTTGCTTAAAGTTGTTTGAATCTGCTGAAATTAATGTGAATAAATCTTTCCCCAAGTTGCCATTTCTCTCACCATCTCATCAGATGCACGGACGGACACACACACACACACACACACACACACACACACATACACACACCGGATGAGATAACAAATATGTAGGAAATGCCATTTGACAAAAATATTTCACCTGCTGGACAAACATTTCAAATACTCAAATACATTTCAAATACTCCCAACCTATTTTAGTTCTTTCCACATCAGGTGGAACATCTAAACATTAGTGAGCAATTTTTGAAATATCCCTATTACCTGTCATTTTTATCCTGAAGGCTGTTTTATTAGATCTGAACAGAAGTAGAAACTTATTATACGGGAATCTTAAACCTTATATATTGTGTAACTTAGGGGACCAAATAAAAAAAGGTCAAATTTGGCTGCAGACAGAAACACATTGCTGAGATCTCAAGCCCACTAAATTTTTAACGTGTTCACAAAAAAAAAGTATCCCCAAATACTCTCTATTACTTGCCACTGATTCTCCTTAATTGTTTGTCTTAGATTTTAAATCATGTGATCTGGAACTCAGTTTTATATATACAAGTTACTGAATTTTTATTGGTTTTACCTGGAATAGATTACCGTTGAATATGATCTGAAATCAAATCTTATCTCCCCTTAAATTAACGTTCTGATATCCTATGCTTACAGTCTCAACAAAATACTCTCACATTATGAATTTAACAGTTATTTACTTCAGATGGGTGTTTGGGAAGGATTTGGCTTCCTATCCTAATGGTACTTAATGTTAAGATGCAAAGAATATCAAGGTTGTCTCTGGCAGGTATAAAACATTCATTCTAATATAATGCTAAAGAGCTAACTTTCAATAGCCTTCATATAATCTAAAGTACATTAACTATCAAGCATAGATGCTCATAGATGGAAAAGCAAGTGAAATATATAGATGGGTGACTTAATTGATGCTACTCTTGATGCTCCTCTTAAAAATCTACATTATGCTTCCTCACAAAGGATTCTTACTGCAAGACAGCAAATTTTCTCCAGGCTTAACACTGATTGATTGAACAGCCATGAAAGTTTTCTGTTTTATTTATATTAAACCTTAAATGTTAACGTACAGAAGTATCTCAGTTATTCTGCTGTGTATTCAAGGTAACTCATCTATAATTTTTTTCTCACAGCTGTAGACAAAGTGTTGGGGTAAAATAATTTGCATATTAATAATAATAATTTGCATTAACCCACATTATGGGATGCATTTAAGGTAGCATAACACCACTTTCTGTTTCTGGGGTAGTGGAATTCTAAAATACCAAAACCAATTATATCTGTAGAAGGAATAAAAAGGTATGCAATATACAGTATTATTATGAAAACTTCCTTCACTGGATGGAAGAGAAAACTTGTTTCAAATTAATTGTGATCAATTCTTTAAGCCTTCTACTGCAGCAACAGTAAGTAGAGGATTACTAGATATTCCCTTTGTCCCTGACAATTCTCTGTCTAACCTGACATTAATTTAAATTTTAAAATAACCATGGAAAACTGGCACGTTGCAATAAGCAATTGTAAGCTAACTTGTAGCATTATTACCTTCAGAAATCTCCTAGGCAATTTTAGAAATTTTGAGCGAATAGGTTTTGCAGCTCTATGCCTTGTTTTTAAATGAGGGAGGGAGGGAGGGAGGGGGAGAAGGAAGGAAGGAAGGAAGGAAGGAAAGGAGTCTACAAGTTTGAGTACAGAAGCGGTGGTGGTAGAGATCCCCCAGGGAAGCTAAAGAAGATGGTGGGAAAACAATCAACCATTGCAAGTCCTTTCTAAGCGTGCCTCTGACTTCCTTCCAAAATTTCATTTCTACCACTAGCTCACAAATATTGCTTGCTTCAGTGTTAGAGTCCTGGAACGTGTCGGGTCATGTCTCTTCTGCAAATTATTTGATTTAACAGAAATAAAGTGTGATAAGGTTTGATTTAGCCTGTATAGTCTCATTTTACAATATGTTGGCCATCATTCCCATCATATATATATGGCGGCATCAAGATAGCAACTTTTAGGATTGCTCATTAAAAAATGAGGTGCCGGCTGCTTTTGAAAGGTACTCAAAGAAGCAATATGCATTGATTCACGAAATTCTACAATCGATGGAAGAAGATATTCATCTCTGATCCTTTTTCTTAATCATTGGGGCCATATGTCAATAGCCTTATAATGACAAGTAACTTCCTTTCCAATACTGGTGGTAAGACTGTGTATCAGGCTAAGTCTCCTCCTGTTCACCTCGGACGGCTCCATCAGCCTTCTCAGGACATCAGCTATTACAGGGGTCCCCAAAACCCAGGCTGGAGCCCAGTACTGGGTGGTGGCCCATTTGGAACTGGGCCACGCAAGTGGCGGGCAAGGGCTCATGTCTCGCCAGCTGCTTCCGCGGAACCATCTCCTCTCCCCCGCACACCACTGCTGCCAGTCCACAAAGCTAGAAACATTGGAGACAACTGGACTAATAGACACCAGACATGCCAAGTTGTAACACTTTAAGCAACCCAGATAGACTCTGTCTGCCTAAAATAGACTAAGAATCCCTAATCCTCAAGAAATCAAGTGGAGGCTATCACACCAGGGATGAGTAACCTTTTTCTCCTCGCACGCCAAAATCGTGCCAGTGACAGCGCACACGCGTGTGCCCAAACCCATAATGCAATGTGCCCGCCCCGGTGCATGTGCGCACAACCCCCCCTGTTTTGGGCTTAGCAGTCCTCCTGAAGCCCCCTGAAACAAAAAATGGGGCACCAGGGGCACGCTGCTCCCCCCCATGCATGCGCATGTGACCTCCTCATACCTGTGACCTCCTCACCCCTGCGCATACATGCATGTCTCTCGCATGCGCAACAGAGACCTGAAAATCAGCTGGCTGATGGGAGGGGGGCGGGCATGTGCAGTCGAGCTGAGCTGGGGAACGGCTCGCGTGCCCACAGAGAGAGCTCCATGTGCCACCTGTGGCAAAGTATGCCATAGGTTTGCCATCTCGGGAGTACACAATCCAGGCTTCTCAGTAGCAGCTCCTTTGCTTTGGAATAGGCTGTCCCTTCTTCCACCACTTCAGAAAGCAATTAAAACCAATTTTTCTCCAATGGGTTTTCAAGACAGAAGGGACAATGTTACAGAAGCAGTTCAGGGAGAAATAATTGTGTTATTTAATTTGGAGACCCCCTGCTATGCTATACATAGGCATATCTTTCAGTGTGGTCTATGCAATGTATGTGCCAGGTTTTACTAGAAGCATTTTCAAAGTTACCAGAATTGTAGGAGGAGACAGTGTACACAAATATGCAAATAAATAAATAAATTCCGCCTGCTGAAGTTGATGGAAACAGCCTTGCTTGCACTCCTATGCCTTACTTCATTCCAGAAGAATCTGTCACACATTTTATTAGCTTTCAGGCTCTTTTCCACAATGATTAAATGGTGCATGCTTCCAGCTATAAACAAATGGCCCTATTTGTAATCAATTCTAATTTATTCACAGTTTAATTGAAATATCCCTCCTTTTTACCACCCATAGGTGAGAAAACATACACAACCTCATCTATCATCCAGGTGTAAACATGGAAATGCTGTGTTGGCACTTTACCATATTCTTGTAATTTCCATTTACAATGTTGTACAATCTCTTCCTCCTTCTCTTCCTTCCTTTTCCTCTTCTTTCTCCAAACTTCTTGGAATTCCTGATTCTTGACTATTCCACCCATTATAAACAGCTGGCAAGGGTTCAGCTCAATTTGTTAAGACATAACTCAGATATTTACCAGGCATTGAAGGTTTTCCCCTTCTTACGTCGTTGAAAATATTACCACAAATTTAAGAAATTACTCCTCCCTCTCCCCAAATATTGTGTGGCTCACTCTTAAGCTAATTGAGCACTGATTTAAAACAAAACAAAAAAGTGGATTTCCAGTAATCATAAAAAGGGTTTCTTTTATTCAAAATCAAAAACTTTATAACCTCCGGCAAATAAAGAAGAACCTTTTTGTGGTAAATAAGGAGATCCATGAATAATCTATTACAGGGATCAGATTAATAAGTCTTCAAAAATTGCAAATGCGGGATTCAGTTTTAAACTACAACTCTCTTGAATTTTCTCTGTCTAATCCTGGGGGTGTCAATCTTGTGGCCCGGGGGCCAGATGTGTCAAGTCCTAGCCCCGCCCCCGCTTGATTTAGCGAAGGGGGGGAAGTCCAGATATGTCACGTGACGCTGCCATGATGCCGCGAGTTTGACGCCCCTGGTCTAATCCTTTCCTTTTAAAGCACACATAAACGCCGTAACTACTATACAAAATTAGGGGAAGCTACACTGAAAATCCTAATCAATGATTGAAAGCTGGCTTCAAGAAATAATTGTCTTATTTCCAATAAACTGTTTTCTTTTTAGTTTACCTGCTGTAGAATGCCCATATTTTGCAGAATATCTCTAATGGAGCTCCATATACCGAGTATACAGTATATAACTATAAGGAAGTCTACTGCATGGAGCAAGCACGCTTCAATGAATCTATCTTTTGGGGATTTTTAGAAAAACATCATAATCCACCAGCCAGAGCCTACGCTATATAAAGTTGTCTAATATTAAAGAACAAGGTACTTCTAAATATATTGACTTTTGCCAGCCAGCTGCCCAATGTGGCAGTACAACATATCCTGTAATGTCAATGCCCTTTCTGCAAACCTGCAGATCTCACTGAAAAACACTCTTTTACCAACAAAGCATCTGGATTCATTAAACATTCAACAGCTGAAGTTATTAAATACTGCAGGGCAAAGTAAAAATAGAGATTCTCAAGAGCAGAGCTTGATTCCTAGTAAACACAGCCCTGCCATGTTCTTGGTCACACTAACAACACTACAGTCATTAATTTTATTATTAAATTTGTAAGCTCCCCCCCCACCATCTCCCTAAAAAGCGACTCTACCAAGTGGTATCTTGTCCCAGTCTGTGTTTTTTTTGTTCCAATTTCCTAATCCAGCATATAACAAAGGACTTTCCTGAAGAAAACCCAACCAACTACCAACCACACGACCTTGCTCAGCTTCCCAAATCAAATTAAGTCAGCCATGTGCTGCCACATGCTACGGTAGTCTTTCTTCTTCTTCATCATCATCATCATCATCATCATCATCATCATCATCATCATCAATCATCGCAGCCAGCCAGATGTTCAGTCTGGGTTTGGCATTTTCGTCTACCTATCGAGTCCTTACCAAGGACCTGGGATAGGCACATCTGGATGTTGGATGGTGTTACAAGATATCATCGCAGGATGGAAGCAGTTCCGAGTAAAGCTGCCTTCTGAAATTGACTGATGGCAAATTTGTCAATGCCTATGGTGTTCAAGTGGTGCCCCAGTTGTTTTGGGATTGCACCCAAGGCACCTATTACTATTGGTACTACCCCTGCTTGCCTTTGCCACAGTTGTTCTACTGCTATTTGTAGGTCTTTGTATTTTGTTATCTTCTCCAGTTCTTTCTCTCTTATTCTGCTGTCTCCCAGGCACTGCCACATCCACTATCCAGACTTTTTTGTCTTTCTTATCGACAACTGTTAAGTCCAGGGTGTTATGTGGCAGGTGCCTGTCTGTCTGGATTTTGAAGTCAATTTAACTTCTTCATTTCCTATGACTTTCTCTATTTTACGCTCCCACTAGTTCTTCCTTATAGGCAAATGATATTTCTTGCAGATCTTCCAATGCTACATCATCATCTTCATCATCATCATCATCATCATCTGCAGGCGATAAAATCTCAAGACTTCCCAGTTAACTAATTTGCAATACAGGAACGGCTTATTATATCAAGAGTCCAGAAATACCGCAGAGAAAGTAAGATCAGAACTGAAACCCACCCCCTGATTTTGTGCCACAGAATTTTCTTGATGGCTCCTTTTCCATAAAGCATCCTGGCTTTTAAATACGCTTTCAAATCACACTTGGCGGTGAAGCACAAAGTGAGATCCAGGTTTTGTAGGAAAGTCAAGAACTCATCTCCGTGAGAGGGCCACAATTCTCAAGGAAGGCTTCTGAAAGCCTAATTGGACTCTCACACCATGACCATTAAATTGGCTGTCTGGATTCATGTTCAATGTCATTTCGGGATCATTTTAAACTCCCACCCGGCACCATTGGTAGAAATGTCAAGCTACTTTCTAGTTGGGCTCTCTAGTTCATAAGAACAGGAAAATAAGTTTGGAAGGTGCAAAAACATAATTGGAAAACTCCCCCCCCCCCTTAAAGGGCTAATTGATTTCACAGGTGTTTAATTATCATTTGCTGTGAGATAATACCTTGTAGTGCCATAAAAAATGGATTTAATTTTCGAGTACTTGCAGAATCATTGCCAAAGCCAAGTTAGAGCTAAAGGAAAGATAATTATTCTATAAATCAAACACACTGCCTCCTTTCTTTGAATTTTTTAATACTCGGCTATAATGATATCTGATGACCTTGCAACCAACATAAAAAGGATTTTTGTGCCAAGTGCTGAGAGACAGGCATGCGAGAATTTCTCTTTATCCAGTTCATTAGTGTTGGATTAGCCAACCATAGCTTGCTTGATGCAGACAATCCAAATATACCATGGCATGAGCAAAATGGTAGCATACATACAGTTGATATTCTGAAGTTCCAAAGGAGACTACAGAATCAAAGCAATGAATTCTGAAAGCATAGGGGGGGAAAAGATTAAAGGATTCCAAGAATCCCATCTTCTCTTCAGAAAAGAACTCCAGGAAGACCAAAAATAAAAAAAATACTCAGCTGCATTGGAATGTGATCAATATGAAATGCTAAGGAAGGGAATGAAAACAAAAAGCATAAGGACAGGAAGAATAAAACGGTGTGACCTGGATGAGGATATAAAAGGTAAAGATTCCCCTCACACATATGTGCTAGTCGTTCCCGACTCTAGGAGGCGGTGCTCATCTCCGTTTCAAAGCCAAAGAGAGCCAGCGCTGTCCGAAGATTTCTCCAGGGTCATGTAGCTGGCATGACTCAACGCCAAAGGAGCACGAACACTGTTAGCTTCCCACCAAAGGTGGTCCCTATTTTTCTGCTTGCATTTTTACATGCTTTCAAACTGCTACTTAATAATCTTAATAGCATGGGAAGAACCTAGATGGCAGAAAGACTATTTGGACCTGTCTTGTGTCCTTCAGATATAGTTGGGCTTCTACTTCCCAAAAGTCTCAGCCTCCTATCGTCTTGTTGTCAAGGATTCTAGGATTTTAACTCCATCGTGTGTGAAGGATAACCAGGTTGTGCACGGCGGCTTCAGATAGTTGATTTTTATATTACCTAAGAATTGCCCTTTTGGTGCCTTGCTTCATCAGGTAGCTTTCATTAGAGAAGCATGGCATAACCCTCTCCATGCCAAGAGACTCATCTCTCCACTGATGGAGGCAAAGTTGGCACGGCAAAATAATCAAGACCTATTCCTTTTAACTAAGTGGCCAGCAAAGGCTGCAAAAAGTAACCCAATAAAAACCTCAAAGTATTATTTTTTTTTTCTTATGCATTGTGAATCTTCATGTAATAACTTCAATTCTAGAAGTGGCATCCCTGAAAACTCCTAGAGCAGTGTTTCTCAACCTTGGCAACTTGAAGATGTCCGGACTTCAACTCCCAGAATTCTGGCTGGGGAATTCTGGGAGTTGAAGTCCGGACATCTTCAAGTTGCCAAGGTTGAGAAACACTGTCCTAGAGGGAGCTTTTTTTGGAAAAGATTAATAGCATATAATGATGGGAACTTTCTCCATCTTTGAATTGAGTTGCCTAATCTGTGTTGCAAAAATCCAGGTGGCCACTGAGAAGAAATTAAAAATACTCCTGTGGAACTCCAGATTTTTGTAGCCCAGATCTGAAAGACCAACCTGTAAAAAAATGCAGATTAACAAAAGGAAGAAGGCAGCACAGCTCCTACACCTAAGATATAATGTCACTATGCAGATGGGAACTAACGAAGGTACCTTAAATCACATTTACTGCCACTAATGGTTGCTGGGCTGCTCACCATGCAGTGCTATGCTATATATAAAAATACTCCGATACAGAAGCCATTAAAGTCAGACTAGGTTCTATTAAGTGAAATATGCTTTAAAGATCTCACAGGATAGGGGTATCTTCAGTGAAGAGGCAAAGCCTGTTTCATATAAATCAATGCGGTTCCTTGGCTGGACATATTGCAAATATGCCCCAGGCAGCAATTTTTTTTCCAAGGAAAGAGGTCACGGAATCTAAAACCCCGACTGTATCCATAGAGAGGTTTCTTGCTTAATACTTGGAACAGGTAGGTTAAAGTCAATACTTACACCAGTTTCCTGGTAGTAGAGGCATCATAAAGACCAACAAAAGCTATATAGGGAAACATTAACAGAAAAGAATAACAATCTATTTCTCATTGTCTATGATTACTAATGGGAGGCTGAGTAGCTAAGACGTTGAGCTTGTCGATCAGAAAAGTTGGCAGTTCGAATCCCTAGTGCTGCATAACAGAGTGAGCTCCCGTTACTTGTCCCAGCTTCTGCCAACTTGGCAGTTCGAAAGCATGTAAAAAAATGCAAGTAGAAAAATAGGAATCACCTTTGGTGGGAAGGTAACAGTGTTCTGTGCGCCTTCGGTGTTTAATCATGCTGGACACATGACCCTGGAGACATCTTTGGACAGCATTGGCTCTTTGGCTTTGAAACAGAGATGAGTCCCGTCTCCTAGAGTTAGGAACGACTAGCACATAGGTGCGAGGGGAACCTTTACCTATGATTATTAGTATGTCCATAAATAAATCCCCCCTAAAAAAGGTTGGTAGCAACATGATTAGAATTGCAAATAAGACTAAATGAAATTATCTGACCCTAGTTAATGGGACGAGGATGCCATTGGAAATTACAATGGTGGAAAGCTCGATATTTCGACTTGCCCTGATTGCTAAATTTCAGAACAGTACATTATAAAATTTCTCACTCAAAGCTTTCTGTTTTGTCTCACTTGGATGTCCTGGGTGGCCCATCAAATATTTCCTATTCTTGACTCCATTCTGTTTGCTCACTTTTGAAAGCCACGGTAGATATCTTCCCAAATGAAATCAATGCCTTTCCATATGCTGTCTTGAATTTGCCAGGCAAGGAACAGCTGCTGGGGGCACCTGTACTCCTTATGCATGGGGGAGAAAATATGCCTGAAAGTCAGTTTAGGTTCTGGAACCAGAAATCAATCTTCCCAAAGGGTTTTGGCTTGAAAGACAGGAAAATGCCCCAAATGCATTGGTACTCTATTCAAAGTTTGTAGTGGCATGCATGTAGAAAAACAACTTCAGAAGTTTTAAAAAAACAAACCTCCTTTGTTCTTAGCTATTTAAACTAGTTTTGTTCAGGGTGGAGTTGATTTAAATCCAGTCGATTTAAATCACGATTTAAATCACTAGTAAAAAGGCTTGATTTAAATCAAGTCGATTTAAATCATAATTTTTAAACAGTAACTATCATCTCTGTTCCTTCTCTGACCCGCTGTTGACTCACCAAGAGTCCGAATATTGCAGGACATGCAGCCTCATCAGTGGTGGTATTCTACCAGTTTGGACCGGTTCGCCTGAACTGTTAGCGGAAATCGCGGGTGGCCCCGCCCACCCGCCCCAGCTCTATGGCATCCCATTTAGGGCCTTTTTTTTAGCCAAAAGCGCATGCGCAGAAGGCTGAGTGCATGTACGCATGCTCACATTTGTGAACTGGGCAGGGAAGGTAAGTGAATACCAGCCCTGAGCCTCATGCTAAACAACTCAGCTCTATTTCATGCTGAATAAACTAAATTATTAATGTATCTTAAATAGAAAACTATCTTTAGATAGATATTTACTCCAAAAGCATTTCATTAAAATAACTTTGATAAAAACTAAAAAGAAAAACCCTTGGGGAGAAAATACAGGTCGTCCTCAACTTACAACAGTTCATTTAGTGACCGTTCAAAGTTACAACAGCACTGAAAAAAGTGAGTTATGACCATTTTTCACACTTACGACCATTGCAGCATTTCCCCCATAGTCACAGGATGAAAATTTAGACGCTTAGCAACTGACTCATGATGGTTGCCGTGTCCTGCAGTCATGTGACCCCCACATTTGCGACCTTCCGACAAGCAAAGCCAATGAGGAAGCCAGATTCACTTAACGGCCATGTCGCTAACTTAACAACTTCAGTGATTCACTTCATAACTCTGGCCGTAAAATGGGGCAAAATCGATTTAACAAATTTCTCAACTTAGCAACAGAAATTCTGGGCTGGATTATGGTCGCAACTCGAGGACTATCACTATAAGAATTAAAGAAGTCCATTTCCCATTCATTCATAGTATAGGAAAGTGATTGCATTGATGCTGTTCATCTTCATCTCTCTTTTGAATATTTGGATCATTCAAATCACTTAAGGGATGGTGAGATGCTGAAATATGGATGTGAACTCCGCCCTTTCCTTCCCTATTGATTTCCTCCAGTACTAAAAGGTGCTTAGCACCTTCCAGGATCAAACATCTTTCCTTTTAGCATTCTTTCTCTCTCTCTCTCTCTCTTTTTACGCTGGGCAGCATATGCTAGAATGCGCTAAGTCCATCCGCGAGCTAATACATTATTTACACAAGTTATTCAAGCATAGCAGCCAGGATATGAAACATTTATCAACAAAGGGTCCAGTTTTGTCATTTAAAAATAATTACGTTTCTTTAGGAGAAGCTAACAGATTCTGTTGGCCTAGAATCATTTATTACAACCGCATCGGCATGAAAGGATATTAGATCCTAAGAAGATTGCCGTAATATTCTCGCAAGTTCTTTGAGATAGGAAAGATCATTTGCTTCGGGATGTGATCTATAAACACGCCATCAAGAAGATGCTGGAATTAACAACTGTCCAGATAGAAAGTCAAGGAGGAATTACAAAAACTTATCGGCCTCAGGAATATATTACAGGGAGTCCTCGACTTAGAACCTTCCTTTCCACGGTTGTTCCGTGAATCTGACTTTGCTTATGAGAAGGTTATGCAAAGTGACCACAATTGATGAATGCATTGGGGGGGGGGGGTTCCGTCAGGCACTGCTGCTGGTTTGCTCATGGGTGCACCTGATGCATGCTGTGTGTGCATGTGCAGTGCAGTTAAAACTGTTCTGGGCATGCGCAGAAGCAAAAAGCAAGATGGGGGCACCTATGGCGCCATCCGGAGAACTGGTTCGGGGATGTGGCAGGCCTGGGTTGCTGCCGGTTCCAGCAACCCAGGCGGCTAAACCACTACCGGTTCGGGCGAATTGGTCCAAACTGGTAGGAACCCACCACTGAATGAATGGTTAGGGTTAGGGTTGGCTAAATGGCTAAATTGACTGCTTTGATTAAAACACACCCACACACCTACTTTTGTTTCTACTTGGAAACCGTTCTTGGACTTTGTGCTTGAGGTGGGGAAAAAATGAAACTTTGATTTTGGGCTTTACTGATTAGCTCTGTTGTTATAGAAATGGCTAGTTTATACTATTATGCAAGAGTATAAAGGTGCGATGGCCTAGAGGTGGAGCTCTAGCCTCACAATCAGGAGGCTGTAAGTTAATAGAGGCAGATATTTCTCTCCCTGGGCACACTGAAAATGTAGTATCTGGAAGACAGCATTTATATCTTTGATACCCAAAGAAGATCAAGATACTACTCAACCTAAAAATTATAGACCTATTTCATTACTGAATGTAGATTATAACATTTTTACTAAAATATTAGCAAATAGGTTAATGTTGGTTATTCAACAATTGATACACACGGACCAAACAGGTTTTATACAGGGGAGACAGATGAAAAGTAATGTCAGATTAATTATTAATGCATTAGAATATTTGGGAAAGAACAACCAGATCCCTGCTGCGTTTATATTTTTGGATGTTGAGAAGGCCTTTGATCGAGTTAACTGGCAATTTCTGCTGAAGATATTGCAAAAAATGCAGATAGGAGATAATTTTTTACAGTCAATTAAAGCAATATACCAACAGCAAACAGCACAAATCATAGTCAATGAAGTTTAACAGACGCAAGACTGTTGGTGGCGCAATACTGGAAGAAGGAAGACTTGCCTACAATCCAAGAATGGACATTGAAAGTCACAAACTTAGCGAGATGGCTAAAATATCGACATATCTTAAAGATCACTCAAATGAGAGATATAAACGAGACTGGAAAAAATGGATTGACTATATACAAAATAAATACGGGACCAAGAAATTCCAGTTAGCCTATGCTTAAGATCAGAAATGATTTAAATTGTTTAAAGTTAGTTCAGCAAGAAGAAGCTAAGGTCAATGTAGAATGTCATTAATTTCTTTATTTCTTTTTTCTCAATAGATTTTAGACTGTGTTAGTTAAAAATCCATACCGTGTACGGGTTCTGGGAAGTCGGGGGGGGGAGGGGGAGGGGGGTTGGGGGGGGAGGGAGAGAAGGGCATACAAAAAAATTGTACTTCAATGTTTTAATGATTGACGAATGATGAAATATTTGTGTTTTTTAAAAGAAATAAAACCCTTTGGAACAAGAAAATGTAGTATCTGCTGAAAAAAAACAACTCTGCATTGGCAACAGGAAGGGCATCCGGCCAGTAAACACTTAGGTCCATTCAGTTGCCGAGACTCCATTGCACAAGGGATTATTGGGTCGTTAAATGAGGATGACACTATTATGCAAAAGTGAAAAGTTGAGGTTTGATGTTACTATTTTATTCTACTGCACCAAAGGGAGTCGGAAGTCAATGCCTTTTCTTTATTTTCCCTCTTTTTTCTACACTTTCCTCTTCCCCTATTTTTCCTATTTTTTTGCGTTTGTATTTTTGTTTTGCTACAAACTAATAATAAAAAAGGTGATCACCTTGGGATATTGCAATCGTCATAACTATGAGTCATTTTCACAAGCATCTGAATTTTGATCGTGTGCTCATGGGCATACTGCAAAAGTCGTAAGTGTGAAAAAAGATTATAAGTCATTATTTTTCAAGGCTGTTATAACTTTGAAAAGTCACTAAATGAGCTGCTGTAAGTTGAGGATTACCTGTGTAAACTATAAGGCTGCTTATCAGCAGAATATTTACAATTCTTGAAAGAACACACTGTCGTCTCAGGTTATCTGCTCTTACACACTGATGAAAGCGAACGAATTATTGACATGTCCTTGGATTAAAAAAAAATACTAAAAAGGGAAAACTGTTGATGTATGGTATATTTTGGGCCTGGAAAGCCTGCACCAACCTGAAAGCCAAAAATGGTTGGGGGGGGGGGGCGTATGCGCAAGGGGGGCATATTGCATTTTGGGTTTTTACATACGCGCTGTGGCCACTCGGCACCGAACAGGTTAGCCATCACTGGTATATGGTTTGCCCAAGAAATAGTTACCTTTCTTTCACTCTATCATTCTACTTCATTAATCACCTCTTCATCAAATACAGAGAAATTAAGAGTGACATATCTCATTTATTAAGGATATAACAAATTAAATAGCTTTCTTTCGCGACTGCTTCCTAGAAATAAGAGATCTTCATTTCCCAGTTTTCCTACGCTCCTTAGGAATTCCGGAATTTTAAGATTCAATCTCATCTGGAGAACCCCAGGTTGGAGATAATTTGCCTATAGACAAAAATGCAGAGTAATGAGCCACGATGGGGCAGTGGTTAGAGTGCAGCGCTGCAGGCTATTTCTGCTGACTGACGGCTGCCTGCAATTTGGCAGTTCAAATCTCACCAGGCTCAAGGTTGAGTCAGCCTTCCATCCTTCTGAGGTGGGGAAAATGAGGACCCAGATTGTTGGGGGCAATAAACTGACTCTGTAATCCGCTTAGAGAGGACTTTAAAGTGGTATATAAGTATAATTCAGGGGTGAAATCCAACAGGTTCTAGTTCAGAGAACCAGTAGCAGAAATTTTGAGTAGTTCAGAGAACCGGTAATGGAAATTTTGAGTAGTTCGGAGAACCGGTAGCAGAAATTTTGAGTAGTTCGGAGAACCGGTAGCAGAAATTTTGAGTATTTCGGAGAACCGGCAAATGCCACCTCTGGCTGGTCCCAGAGTGGGGTGGGAATGGAGATTTTGCAGTATCCTTCCCCTGCCACACCCCTCAAGCCACACCCACCCAGCCACACCATGCCCAGCAAGCCATGCCCACAGAACCGGTAGTAAAAAAATTTGAATTTAACCACTGGTCTAATTGCTATTACTGTAACTGTTTTGGTCTTCAGACATTTGAGCACTTGAGCTACGTCATGGGAGCTTGAATAAAACTCAACTACACCTGTAAAGGAGAAGGTCAACAATCTCTCTCTAATTAATTTGTACGACAGTCAAATCGAGACTGAATATTACTGTAACGAGCAACAAAGCCTCATTGTATTCAGCCTCTCTTAGGCACTGCCTGATTCCCATCTCGGTTTACCGGAGAATTGTTGGGACTCTTGTGCAAAGGAACTGAAACAAAACTTCATTGTTTCCTTTAAATGGATTCAATTATGAGATATGGGTGACTTCTATTACTTCAGGGACTCTTGGTATTTTTGAGTAACAACTGACAATTTGGGCCGATACGGAAAGATAAAATTTACAGTGGGCGGGTACATGAATGGGCACAAGCAAATCGGAAGAACTGCAGGCCCAGAGATAATTGACATTTTATTAACAGGAATATCGAATGATTCTTGGGTTGAAGGATCTGCTTGACTGGGGATGGCAAGTGAAGATCTGTGGGGTGACATTGGAAAATAAGTTCCATTTGAGCACTCCTTTTAATTCAAACAGTTAATATGATTGTTTCACGTATATCTAAGAGTATTTCGTTTCTAGCCCATTAAACACGAGCATTTGCTGACAACTTATACAACAGTTGTGGTGAGTGATACTTCTGCTTTGGAGTTCTAGTTGCTGAGCTCAGGCTGCAAGGAACCTTCCTTCCTTCTCTTTTTCTTCCTTCCTTCTCTTTTTCTTCCTTCCTTTTCCTTCCTTCTCTTTTTCTTCCTTCCTCCCTTTTCCTTCCTTCCCTTCCCTTCCTTCTTCCCTTCCTTCTTCCTTCCATCTTAATTCTTGGAGACTGCCTAGATAAATCCTTGAAGTACAGGTAGTCCTCGACTTACAACAGCAATGGAGCCCCAAATTTCTGTTGCTAAGTGAGACATTTGTTAAGCAAATTTTGCCCCATGTTACAACCTTTCTTGCCACAGTTGTGAAATGAAACTGGCTTTCCCATTGACTTTGCTTGTCAGAAGGTTGCAAAAGGTGATGACTTGACCCTGGGACGCTGCAACCGTCATAAGTCTGGACCAATCATCAAGCCTCTGAATTCGGTCACGTGTCCTTGGGGATGCTGCAATGGTTGTAAGTGTGAAAAAGGGTCGTAAGTCACTTTTAAGAGAATATTATTTGTTGCCACTGGGAGTAGGTGCTAGCGGAGAATACAGGTAGTCCTTACAATCATTGCAGGTAGTCCTTTTAGTGACCATTCAAAGTTACAACAGCATTGAAAAAAGTGACATGATTGTTTTTCACAGTTACGACCTTTCCAGCATCCCCATGATCACGTGATCAAAATCCAGATGCTTGGCAACTAGCTCATATTTATGACCGTAGCAGTTTCTTGACCTGCTTACCTTCTGATCAGCAAAGTCAGTGGGGAAGCTGGATTCACTTAACAACGAGGGTATTAATTTATCAGCTGCAGTGGTTCACTTAACACAGGGGTGTCCAAACTTGGGAACTTTTAAGACTTGTGGACTTCAACTCCCAGAATTCCCCAGCCAGGCAGCCAGCAATTCTGGGAGTTGAAATCCACAAGTCTTAAAGTTCCCAACTTAACAAATGAAGCAAGAAATAACTGATGTAAAATGGGGCAAAATTCACTTAATAAATGTCTCACTTAACAACAGACATTTTTGGCTCTATTGTGGTCGTAAGTCGAGGACTAGCTATATTGTTTTATTTGTTTAGGGCTGCTTTTAGAGTGCTTGCTATGAAAGGAACAATTCAGCCCTTTTCCCCTCCTTTCCCCTCTTTGTTTTCTTCCAGAAATCAACTGCTTAGCTGAAAGAATCCTTCTTGCAAACAAACTTAATGAGATAATTTTCTGTAGTTCTTTAGTTTTGCTTTGCAAAATGACAACAAAACACAGCAAATGTGAAGAACAGGTTTTTTTTAAAAATAAAACGAGAGAGAGAGGAACAAGTAAAAATAAAAACAAGAATTGCATGCAACAGGTATGGGAATCTGTAGCTAGAGCTGCAAAAGTTGAAGTAGAATAGGAATTCAATCGCAATGCTTTCATCCTTAAGAAATTTTACTATATACAGGCCTCTTCTGCAGAATTGAAAATCTATATCCAATATCTCTTTAAAAAATAGCAGATTTGCTGATGTTCAGTACTTGAGGATTTTAGTTTGTTCATGACATCGTTAGTCAATACCTGCACTGCACACCATGGCTAATACATTTGCTGTGACTTGGGGTGTGTACATTTTAAATAATTGAAATCCATCTTCCCCCACTGGGTACTTTTTCAATCTATGGTAACCAAGCTGGAAATTCTGGGAGTTGTAGTCCCCAAACATAATGAAATCACTATGTAGGGATTATACAGTTTAAGGCAAGATGCTTTTTCTCAACTTGGAAAACCCCATTAGCAACATCATGATGTCCTTGATTATCTCTGATTCATCTTAACCCTGAGCTTAAAATATTACCCTTTATCGGTGCATCATGATAATAACTCTAACTAATCTTGCAGATTTCATATCATCAAGGTTTAGGATAAATTCTTAAGTATGTGAACTTTTCTAGTAAGTATGTCAACTTTTCTATTTTCCTGAATGCCATCGCTCTGCTTAACAACTAATTTCCACAACACTGTCAAATAATTTACTAAGACTGTATTACTATTATTCTTCTCTTCCTTACTAGTATCTCTTCCAACTTGTTACTATAACCATGTTGCTTATACCTTTCAATGTATATTGTTTTTATTTGTTTCCTAGTACGGCCTGATAGTTTATTAGTAACCTTGACTATCACTAAGCGTTGCATCTTTTTATTCTTGGTGAATGTATTTTATTTTCCTTATGTACACTGACAGCACCAAAGACAAATTCCTTGTGTGTCCAATCCCACTTGGCCAATAAAGAATTCTATTCTATTCTATTGAATATATTATTAAATTTTATTTTATATAACATTGTTCTCATTGGGAAACAGGAGCCTCCTTGCCAAACTTACATTCTCCCCAAACTTTTCCCAAGGAAAACTCCCAGAAATTGTCTTCCCAGAATAATAGATTTCAGGGGAAATGACCACATGGGGGCAGTGTAGGCTACTAAAAAAGCAGGCCAAAATGTCACAGTGTGGGCCGTTTCCTGACCTACAACGATGTCCAGAAGCTAGCTTTTACACAACCCGCCATGTCCTTTGCAAAGAGTCAGAAAAATGGAAGAAGGAAGAGAAGGGAACAGCAAGACAGACATTTCTCAAGGCCCATCACAGATTCTCACTGGGCTTTGAGCTTTCACAGAAGTCAAATTTAACTTTCTCAACAAAAGGAGAACTCTGGGTGTGTGTGTGTGTGCTCATCTCCGTTTCAAAGCCGAAGAGCCAGCACTGTCCGAAGACATCTCTGTGGTCATGTGGCCAGCATGACTAAACACACATGGGACACTGTTACCTTCCCACCAAAGGTGGTTCCTATTTTTCTACTTACATTTTTACGTGCTTTCGAACTGTTAGGTTGGCAGAAGCTGGGACAAGTAACGGGAGCTCACTCCATTACACAGCGCTAGGGATTCGAACTGCCAACCTTTCTGAGTGACAAGCTCAGTGTCTTAGCCATTGAGCCACTTCATTCCTTGCTTAAGACAAAAGTTAGCTGGGTACAAAAAAGAAAGACTAAAAGTGTAGCTAACTTTGAACAGTGTAGCTGTTCAAGTTGAAATGTGTAGCTAACAGGTCTCTGTTGCTTTATATCAATCACGAGTCTTCAAACTTGGCAAGTTTAAGACGTGTGGACTTCAACTCCCAGAATTCCTGAGCGAACATGACTGGAGGAGAAATTCTGGGAGTTGAAGTCCACAAGTCTTAAAGCTGTCAAGTTTGAAGACCCCTGCTTTATATGATCCACCAGGGAAAATGTCACACTAAAGTTCCTGTAGAGTAATTCTCCCCCGCCATTGGCTGGCACGAAATGCTAAAAAGGAAAACAGGAAGGACATCATCAATTAACCTACATGCTGTGTTCTGATTTCAGGTGTTTCTGTCCCCTGTCAAAGCGCTGCCAGAACCAACGGTTATGCTTGATACTCATCAGTTGGTCCAAAATCAAAAATAAGAGCCAAGCCATAATTGTGAAGTCTCCACTTCTATTAAGCCACAGGCACCTACTTAGGTCTATTCCGTAGCCTGGTTTCATTAATTCCTTATTACTGTGAGAACAAGCACAGGAATAAAGTTAATTTAAGCAGGAGAAAGGCAATTAGCTCTTACAATGCATTTAAATTGAAAATCATTTCTTCCCATCTTTGAACACAGTTTTTGTTCTCCAAATCTAAATCCACCCCTCTCCCCAATTCCTAACCTGATATTAATCAAGTGATGTTTTTCTCTTGAAGGTGTTGGGAGTCACTAATGAATATGCAAATCCTTCGTTTCAGGCAAGTGGATTTTCCAATCCTTTTTATTCCAATATTCGCTGAATATTGAACACATTCCCCATCCCCCCCCATTTAGATTATATTTTATTTGATTATATGATAATTAGTGGCAACATATAATGGTTTAGAGCAGGGGTGTCAAACCTCAGCAACATTAAGACTTGTGGACTTCAACTCCCAGAATTCCACAGCCAACATGGCTAGCAGGCTGAGGGATTCTGGGAGATGAAGTCCACAGGCCTTAAAGTTGAACTCCCCTGGTTTAGAAAGAAGGCTTCATTTAAGATTACTATGCTTTCGTATTGCAATCCTCCTGTGTTTCAAGGAATGGAAGCGGTCAATTAAACTCATGTTCATCGATTGACCTCTGTTCTTATTATTTTCACAAGGATTGCGTGGAAAATTACTTTCTGTGTGGAACTAAAAAGAAAAATTAGCCATGGTTCTCCCACAGCCCCTTGTCGCCCTTTTCCAGAATCCAGCTATATACCGTATTTTTTGGAATATAAGACGCACCTTTCCCCCCCAAAAAAAGAGGGTGAAAATTTGGGAGGCCAAAAACGTGAGGCATGGAGGCAGCGATGGTCTGTGGCAATCCCTGCAGCCTGGAACAGCTGATTGGAGGTATTCCAGCAGTCCGATCCACCCGCCAATCAGCTATGCTGAATCAGGCTGCAGTAAGTGCTGAAGCTGACCTGGCTGGTCAGAGTTTACAGCAGCAATCACATTCAGAAAGCACAGTAACTAATTCAGCAGGATTCAAAATAATAATAACATATAATACATTACCAAAAGCAGGTTTTCCAAGGTAGCAGTAAATGCAAGCAAAACACAAGCAGTTTCACTTTCACTTCTTAGCTAAGCCAGGCTCCTTCCTGTCTCTTTGTTGCTCACATAGCAAATTTCAGAGTCCAAATAGCCCTCATTGGCTGACTTAGTTGCTATGCCTATTCATTGGCTGATCTTGTTACCATGTGTCAGCTGAATACCATGGATTCTGCAGAGGCAGAATTTTTTCTTCTTATTATTTTCCTCCCCGAAAATTAAGGTGCGTCTTATATTCTGGAGCATCTTATACTCTGAAAAATACGGTAGGTAGTGATGCAAAAATTCCTGATTCTCATACCAGGCAGCTGCGTAAGCAGCAAAGAACAGTTTGAAAAAATAATGGTTAACTTGAAAAGGCAGGAGAGAGGCGAACCTTGAGACCTGCATACAAATAAACAGTTATTTATACCGCATTTCAAATAGTTCTTGCTATCTCTTTACATCTGACGGGTTTCCTGTGTGTCACTGTATGCATAATTTCTTGACATGTTGACTAACGGTACAATTAATCATTCTGTGTTTAACCTTCTTAGGGTTGCTTGGGAATAGAGAGTGGAGAGGCAGCGGGTGATAATATCCATGCCAAGCTTTAACCCAAATAGACTGAAGAAGCCATCTCGTCCTACATATTGCATTTTAACTTTAGATGCTTCTTGAACTCAGATACGATTTTGTTCACCATAGAAGAGGTCCCAATCCAGTAATCAAAAACTAGAAAAACCAAAAACTGCAAAAATGTTATTCTTATATGTATTGTCGTATGATGAAAGTTATTAGAGTTACTATGTACAAGTAAATGTTAGAAGTTAAGATTATTATTATGTATGTTTAAAAAGTATAAAATAAGAGATGATGGATAGAAGGCCTACTAAGATAGATAAGCAAATACTATAATTATCATTTATAACATCATCAATGTTATAAATATTGTTATTATTACTATTATTTCTCAAAATTAACTGTACCCAGACAACACACTGTTCATGTAGACACTGATGTTTCATAAAAAAACATCTTTTTTATTAAAAAAGAAGAGGCCCCAGTCCATTAATCAACGGCATTTGGTTTTGATACCCTGTTTTCCCGAAAAAGAGACCTCCCCGGATAATAAGCCTAATTGGGCTTTTGAGTGCATGCACTAAAATAAACCCTCCCCCAAAATAAGCCCTCCTCGAAAATATTGCAACACAGGAGCAGCCATGAGGCGACAACGCTCAATGCCTCCTGTGCCTCAACAATAATAAGACCTCCCTGAAAATAAAGCCAAGTGCTTATTTTGGGGGTCAAAAGAAAATAAGACACTGTCTTATTTTCAGGGCAACATGGTAGTTAGACTGTACCTCCAGCATTGCTAAGATGACCAGATAAGAGCAGTAGAGATTGCAATAGGAATAGTACTTAGACAGCCATTTCTAAGCGGTTTACAGAGTCAGCATATTTTCCCCAACAATCTGGGTCCTCATTTTACCCCTCTCAAAAAGATGGACGGCTGAGTCAACCTTGAGATCGTCAGGATTGAACTCATGGCTGTGGACAGAGTTAGTCTGCAATACTGCATTTAACCACTATGCCACCAAGGCTCCCCATTGCAGATCTGAAACAAGAAAAAATCAAAACTGCTAGATGCACAAGCATCCAAGAAGCATGCTTTGAATTCCTTGGAATATTTCCAACTCCTTACTGTACTTTGAATCCAAGCTAGTAACATTTTGGCTTGAAGCTGATTTTCATCTATGGCTTGTCTTTTTTTTTTTTTTTAAACCTGTTTGGAATAACCTTGTATTGTTATCTGGAGTAAGGTGGCTGAATGAGTCTAAAATACTACAGACTCTCAACCCAATGTCCATTCTGACACATTTTGAGAAAGCAAAAATGGAAACTGAGGCAATGTGCATTCAGAACTGATCCTCAAAGCGATCTGAATGTAAACTTTATCTGGGAGACATTTCAGTCTAGCTGGTTAATTTGAATATGCTTCATCAGATATACCTTTCTTTGGAGAGGCTTAATGTTCTACTATTAATGTTAATGGGAGACATAATGACATCCTAATGTGGAAATATATATGTCTAAGTCTGGTGGAGGAAATTTAGACAATTCTGCATATATACCTATGCAGGCAATCTTAAACCGATTGCCAAGTTATTTTAATAATCATCCTAGTCACCTTACATCTTACATCTTCTTTCCAGCCGATCTTTCAAGCATCTCTAGAAGAGTTGCTAAATTGTTTTCAATATCATCTATCTATTATCTATCCATCCATCCATCCATCCATCCATCCATCCATCCATCCATCCATCCATCGATAGCAGAGAAGGATGGAACTTTACGATTTTTTAGAAACACAATTTTATTACTCTAAATTAATTAAAAGAAAAATATAAATACATGCAATAATGTGAATGATATACTATAACTTTTAAAATTGAAAATCGTAACATTAATAACAAATAGGAAAAAACAGAGAAAAGGATTTCATATCTAATGCAAATGTTGACACATAATATATCATTGACAATTCATTGATGCAAATCTAGAGTAGATCTTTCCTTCCTGAGCTATATAATAATTCTTCATATATCTTTATATTTTCCAAATACTGCGATTATAGCCAAGAAGAACACATGGATCTTTAATACAGAAGTTATTGATACTGAGTCATATTAAGAATCTTATTAATGTCAGCTTAAAGTCTAACTGTTTTTAGTTTCTAATTAGGCCAACTAGCAGTACAGATAAAACATATATTTTCGGTTCTAATAATAATGATTCCAATATCTTCATATAAAATTTTATGAGCAGTTCTTTTAATGTCTGCGGGCTGCTCAGAGAGCAGTTCAGCAAAAACACAATACAATGCAATAATTATTACACACATACACTTTAAAAAGGTATCGCACATTTAAGATAGAATCTTTATAAAATTAATTCTCCCTCCCCGGTTATTCAAATTGACCAATCTTTGAAATAATGGTGACAAACTCATAGCCTATACAGTATGAACAATCAGATGTACATCTGAAGAGTTCAACTTGCTATCTATTTGCTCAAACCTATTACACAGGAATCCTCTCAGACTGGCAGTTTGCACCTGGTCAGACTAGATAAGATTCAAGGCATTCATATTTGCTGTCTTGTACCTATGTAGAGATTCCAGGTTAATTCCCTATTTGACTCCTCCCCGGATTCAGCCACATCTGGCCTCTTCAGCAATCTCCAACTAGAGCCAAGGAAGAAATACAACACTTTAAACCACTTTCAAACTGTTCATGGGCATCATCTATGGAGAACTTGGTTCAGTAGTGAACATATGCTCTCAATATAAATCACCCTAAGCTCAGGGTCAAAAAGTCTCAAATAGAAGGTCCATACATAGAATAGTAAGGATGGCTGACAAGATTATAGGAAGCTCGCTCCCGTTATTCAAGATACTGCTTATAAGCGCTATATGCTTATTGCTCGAAGCATTATTAGAGTCCCCACACGCCCACTTCACCGCCTGTTTCTGTTCCTCCCCTCTCGAAGGAGGTTTTGAAGTATCGATAACAGGACTACTAGATTCTGTAACAACTTTATTTCTTATGCCATTTACATAATTCTTTTCTTTCGCCATGTCTACCGTGTTTTCCCGAAAATAAGACAGGGTTCTTTTGACATCCAAAATAAGCACTCGGCCTTATTTTCGGGGAGGTCTTATCATTTTTGAGGTGCAGGAGGTGGCGAGCGTGGTCACCTCATGGCTGCTGCTGTATTACAATATTTTCAGGGAAATATGGTATGTATACATTCGAACTAGACTATGATGCTTCTCCCTCTTTCTGTGTGTGTGTGTGTGCGTGCGTGCATGCATGCATGCATAATGGTTATTTTTTGGGAACCGAATGCAATGAAATTTCATTTTAATATATGCTGATTAGTGTACATTTAAAGTGACAATAAACTTTCCATTCCATTCCATTCTATTCTCAAATGGGGAAAACTTCAAGACTTACTTTGGCGAATGCTCACTACATGGATAGCGCTCTGTCTCAGTTCAGTACAATTTCAATTGAAAGTTACACAATCCAAGAAATAAAAATACAAAATAAAAGTTTTAAATATATGCTTCATTCATATCTTTTATTATTTTTTATTTCTTGGATTGTTTAGTTCACTTTTTTTTTAATTCTGCTACCCTGTTTATATTTTGTAATCTTCTAAAATGAATAATACAATTTGGGAGAGGAAAAAGAACATGTTAATATGCCACTGTGATACTGTAATTTACTCCTAGTGTTGAAAACAAGATTTTTTGTTTCCAGAATTTTATGCATCCATGCCTGGCTGGTTTTTAAAAAACAAAAAAGGCCCCCTCCCACAATTATTGGAATAGCTAACAAAACATCTGCTTCTTTCCTGTCCCCAAGAGATGTCTAAAATCTAATTAACCAATTAATTTGCAAATAAATTCTAATTTATACAAGGCAGTTTTTCTTGGTGTTCAAATTATCTGACAGTAAGCCATATAAAGTACTAGAGAATAGAACTTCATTAAAATACCAAAGAATTACTCAAATGGAATAGAAATTTACATTTGTACTACAGTTAATACAGACATTTCCTCATTAGAGGTAAAACAGAGTTTCTATTTGCCTCTTGCTAATTTGTTTCTGAATATTTACTATAAACTGGTCGCTTATTCATTTAACTAAGTAGTCACATGCTGTAGGACACTATGAAAATAAAAAGAGAGTTGTATTCCCAACTTAATTGTATAATATTTTTAAGTCACATGATGTAATCTATCTATCTATATAAAAATGGCTGTGTGTGTGTGTGTGTGTGTGTGTGTGTGTGTGTGTTCCAGCATAAGTCTGGAACGCCTCGAGCAATTTCAGCCAAACTTGGTACACAGATATCTTACTCTCTGGAAAAAAAATACTGTGGGAGTAAGACATCCCTAACACCCCTTGGGGTGTGTGTTCTGTTAAGATACAGCCTGTTGTGCCTTAAAATGGCTTCTACTATAATGTTGTAAAATGGCTTCTACTGTACAGTACAGTGAAGTTGCCAAGGTAATGGCTTCACAGTAGTCCACAAGGGGACTCTCTCTGGTAAGGGGGAAAATCCAACATTAGAAATCACGTTTGGTCCGGACATTTCCCCCCCTATAAATAAATACCCGGGAAATACCGGGTTGTCAGCTAGTGTATTATAATGAATTGGGGCTAATATGAATTGGTAAATGAATATGCACACATATTACAAATGGTGCACAAGAAGGAATGTGAAATGAATCTCATGCAATGTTCAATCAATACGGTTAGTGATCAATTCCTGCCAGATAAGTAATCCAAGTTCCCACAGTATGATTTGTTCCTACAGAGTTACTGAATAACCCAAACAGGATGGATTCACATAGTCCTCTAACTGGATAGATCCCTTTTTTTTTTCTTTACATGGATCACTATACTGCAATCTTCAGCTCTGAAGAAGCTTTTTGGATGAGAAGCAAAACATTTTCAAAGAAAACCCAAGTCCAGTTGCAGTTTGAAAAAGCATCTTTGGGACTGTAATTTACTAGAAAGCCAAAATGGAGTTTTCTGATAGAAGCAAAGAAAGTTCAACTGTCTACAATGTGTGTGTAGATTGAGGCTCATCATCTCTAATATTGCTGTTTGCCATTATAATATGAATTTAGTATTTGAGAAGTGAGTTGTACTGCTTTGTGATAAATATTTATCAGAATTCTGATGCCCAAACTATGGGTAGTGAATTGGTATTAGAATATCCATACAGTAGTTTCACATTCTTATCAATAAAATATAGGGAATTCGGTAATAAAAATAAGGAGTAGAGAAGAATATTCCATCAATATAATATTTATTAAAGCACTAAATCACCCGCAAGCAGATTAAAATCCCAGAGTTAGTTAATGAATCAACCCATTACAGTAAAAGTTATTTGTTATTAAAAGTTATCATAGGTTATTGTGTGGAGGGAGGGAAGGGTCTTACAATTTAAAACGCTTTTTAAATATGCTTGTTCATCTAAGGGCAACACATAAAACTTAGTATTTATTTTATATTAATAACTTGAGCATATATACATTGCTAAATGGCTTTTAGAGAGAGTATTATATATCTACGTCTATATTTTTCCAGTTTTATGCTGAAGCATTCTTGCTAAGTCTTATAAAGGTCAACTCTATATAAGAAGTCCTCATTTCCTACTTCTTCAAGATTACAAAGTTTGGTTGGGGTCAGGTTTGATTTATTCATCTGGTTGTCTTGTCCTTCATTTGTATCATACCAAGGTTAACTAATCAAGGATGGATGATCAATCACTTCTTCTGCCATCATGATTTCCAATAGTCCTTAAAGCAAATGGTTGTAAGTCAAGGACTACCCATATTACTATAACACTAATTTGCTATTTTTAAATATTGCGATTAACTGTTTTGAGCATAATTGGCTTCCCCATACAATATAAATATATCTTTTATTTTATGCATTTTTCTGAGAAGGGCTCTGTAGGTTACACCAGTATCTCCAACAGATCTAAGAAGTCCTGGATTCAATCAGTGGTACAGTCCAACACAATCAAAATATAACTTATGAAATAATGGAGAGAGGAACCTATAACTAAAGACTAGAAGGCAGTCTCCAGAAATTGTGGGAACGATGCCTGAAAGCCTTAACCTGAGAAAAAGCTCAAACTTTCTGAGTAGCAGGGGTGAAATTCTCCCGGTTCAACCTGGTTGTAGCAGGCATGATTGGCATCAGTTCTCCGAACAGTGGCAAAAATCCCTGGTGGCCCCGCCCACACCCGCCTGGTCACCCTGTTGCCGCTCACCTTTTCTGGCTGCTCGACCCGCCCACCCAATCCAAACGTTTCTCCCTCCGTTCACAGCAGAGCTGCTGCTGCCTGTCCCTTTAAGGTAGACCCAGGGAGGGAGGGGGAAGGGGGACCATAAAGGGAGCAGCAGCTCCGCTGAGAATGGACTCATACACACTTTTTTTCCTACTGGGTTCTGTGTGCGTGGTTTGGTGGTAGTGGCGGCATGTGACTGAGTGGGTGTGGTCATGAGTGACATCAAGTTGGCCACACCCACTCAGTCACAACACCACCAAGCCACGCCCACAGAACTGGTAGTTAAAAAATGTGAATTTCACCACTGTTGAGTAGTAACCAAAACTAGTGAAATAATTCTTTGGAAAGAAGAAAAAGACAACTGAAGTAGATCTTCTATAAGAGAAAATGGCCAAGAGGGTTGATGGACAATGAGGATCAGGCAGAGCTTCTGAACTAGTACTCTGTAAAGGAGGATATAGGTAGCTCAGGATTGAAATGAAGGATCCTTATTGCTCTCTGAGCTTGGTTGTTTTGTTGCAGATGCTTCCTTACCCAAACTAGGTAACTCCTAGCACTGATGACCTTAGCTATCTTGGTTAATAAAACATCTGCAAAAAACAACCGAGCTTGTACTCTGTGTTGGTCTGTTCTCAGAAGCCAACCAAGTCCTAACCGGTCGTGGTTATGCCATTGGCAGAAGGATGATCCTGCATTTCATGATAGACAAGGAAATGATAGAGAGAACTTAGAACCAATTCAAGTCTTTGTTACCATTTGGATTACGTATTAGGGTATTGTCTAGAGCTGGGGGTCAAACTCCATGCCCGCAGGCCAAATCCGACCCGCAGGGTGCTTAAATCTGGCCTGTGGAGCCAGCTTACAGATATCAAAGGACTGGCCCGCAGTGCCTCTGCCGGCCAAAATGGGCTGCAGGGGGGGGCGGGCTGCGTTAGGCTCCCTCACAGTCTATTTTGGTTGGCAGAGTGCTGCAGGAGGCCGTGGAGGCAGAAAATGGCCTGCGGGGAGTCGTGCGAGGCCCCCTGGGCCTCATTTTGGCCAGCCGAGTCTGCAGTCTTCTTCCCCCCCACAACCCCCATGGAGAACTACAATGCTGATCTGGCCCTCGAAGAAATCCAGTTTGACACCCCTGGTCTAGAGTTATAGACAGCTTTACAAATTTGACAAATTAATAAATGGATAAATAATGAAGATCACAACATTACTCTTCAGCAATCAAGTCCTGGAATCCTGGCACAACCTCAGAAGATTGAAAAAGAGCAAAAGCGTCCAACTTCAAAAACAGAAAAGAGAAGAGTCGGGGAACTAAAGATTTGTCATCTGGACACCCATGTGAAGCAAGGCCTTCAAAGAGAAAATCAAGCAGCAGGTTTTTGAGCACCTGGATAGGCATGTTACAATTAACATTTAAATGCCCCACGATAGTTTGAAAATGTAGAAAATTAAATCTACCTTTCCCAGCAGGTAATTAATTGCTCAATAAAAGTCTACAATAGCCCTGCCAAAGAAAGTTATTTAATAGCGCATAAATTTATTTAAAGTAAAAGAGCAAAAATAAGAAGTCTCTTAAAATATATACAGGGTACACGAAATATCAGGCCTCAAGGATTTATCACAGTATGTTTCGTTAATGCTTTTTCCAGGGAAAATAAAGGAATGTATTGAGAAACGCTCCAAGGTCATTTTGAAGAAAAGACTGGACAGCCACCTGTCTGAAATGATACAGGATCTCTTGCTTGAGTAAGGGGTTGAACTAGAAGACCTCCAAGATCCCTTCCAGCTCTATTCTGATTGAGTCATGCTGGAATGATCACAATTTTGAGGACTAAACGTAAGTCTTCTTATTCAGCACTGTCGTAACTTCAAAGAGACACTAGATGAGTAGTTTTGTGTTTACTGGGAAAACAACACTTCACAAAATTCAGGAAATTTACAAATAAGCAGACAGTAGTTTATAATACATAAGAGCAAGGCACTTCCAAGAGTCAAGGACAAATATTTTACTACAGTCTTAGAGATACTGACAGCTTGATTGCTAAACAGCATGGCCATACAAACAATCTGCAAACAAGTGAAAGGTCTGATGATGGGTGCAATTAATACCATATGCCACTGTCCATAAAGTGGACAATGAAGTATTACATATAAGTCAGAATTGATTTTTGATTCTGAACATTAGCATTCCTATGGGAGATTCCTGATAGGCAGCATATTGATCTTTCCCAATATGAAAAGTATCGTGTAAGGCATACAAGATTATATTATATTATATTTATATTATAATTAGATTAGATTAGATTAAAATAGGATAGAATTTGGAAGGGACCTTGGAGATCTTCTAGTCCACTCCCCTGCTCAAACAGGAGATTAAGTGACTGTTTAGACTCTTCTTAAAAACCTCCAGGGATGGAATGCCAACAATTTCTGGAGGCAAGCTGTTCCACTGGTTAATTATCCTCACTGTTTCTCCTTAATTCCAGGTGGGAATTAATAACTTAATTATTAATTAATAATTAATAATTATCCTTAATAACCTCTTTATATAAATACAACTGGGTACCATGTAACAACTGGCCCCAAACTTTGGCCTTATAAAGCTTAATTACTGCTGGAACATAATTAGAGCTTTTATTCTTAATGATAATGAGGGATGTTCTATGTCATGTTTACTAAATTCACACATTTGGTTAACTTAGCAGCAAAAGCAGATAAAGGTAGTTCACATTTAGCAAACATTCGAAGTTATGATGGCTTTAGAAAGGGTGCTTTATGGTCCAAATTATCATCCTCTCTATAGTCATGTGACTGCATTTGGGGTGCTTGCAACCTGCTCACATTTATGACTGGTTGTAAAGTAAAGATCTATGCCAGGGGTATCAAACTCGCAGCGTCACATTGTCATCATGGGACGTATCACGACTTTCCCACCCTTTGATAAAACAGGGGAGGGCCTGGCATCCTGCCCGTGAGTTTGACACTCCTGATCTATGCAGTTAGTGGCATTGAGAACCTGATAAGTGATCTCTCCAAAATAATTCTGCCCAAATCTTTTTTTTTAAAAAAAAATACATCATTTAAGATTTTCCCATCAGTGTTTAATAACAATGCTCATATGTGGAATATTCTAAAAACCAGATGCAGTAAAAAAAAAATCTCATATGGTGCCATCCTTCTTGGATTGCGCACTTCAGATTGTACAAAAAAAAAGACCTAATGTATGGCTAGAATATCAAAGAAAGTATTATTTCACAACTAATTTTTTAGCCCTTTCATTTTCTGCGTTCATAAACATTCTTGAAGGAAGAACAACTTCTCAACTTCTTAATATGTGCAAGACCACCTACGGTTTGAAAAGATATAATCCTAGGAAACAGATTCTACTCACTTGAACTGTCTGCTTGACCTATACAGATTAACTCACTGTCACCCTATAATAAGCTTTCTTCATCTGAAAACAATTTTCCAATTTATGTGCCTGCATATTAACAAAGAAATGATAACTTTTCTTGTCTTTAATATGAAAGAATTCTTATTTCCATTTTGATTTTTTTTTTTTTTGCTTTATTACTGTGCCCTGCAGCAGTTTTTCCTCCTAACTTTGGACAAAACAGTGGAAACAAGGAAAGGTTTTCTTTGAGTTGGCGTTAATAAGACCACATCTTAATCCTGAGAGGTTACAGTCAATTTAGGACCTAACTGAAGTCTGGAAAGTACAGATATTATATCTTTTCAATATGGATTAACTAATGTTATTATTAGAAGTTATTTAGAATTGTATTTCCTAATTCTGGCGCAAGTTGATTTGACCATTTATTCTCTGCCCCGAACTTCTCATTTTTAACCCCAACAAATGTCACAGATGAAAATTTTCAAATACTTCATAATTCCAGCATATCTCAGTAAATATGAGTAACTTTGGTTTGAGTCATAAACTGAGAAATCGAACACATACAATAAATTAATGTTATCTGCAAATTTTATTACGGCATAATACCAGTATTTTGGGCAGAGCAAGAAGCTAGCAACCTCCCCTATTTGGGTTGGTAGGGAAGGCCTGCTGAGGATCCCATTGGTGAAGGAACTCTGAAGAGATCCAGGTTCCTTCTCTATGGTAGTGGTGGCTTTCTGGAACATCCTGCCCCTCGGGGTGAGGTTAGCCCCTACCCCCTAATCCTTCCTCATGGATCTGAAGACCTGCTCTGTCAGTTGGCTGGGGTCCTAATAGGGTGGTACAACAATGGAAGTGTGGTAGATCAGTGGAAGTGGCTATTGAACTGATTAGCTGAATTCACCTCTGTCAAGACTGAACAGCTTTGCTTTTTTCAAACCTTAAGGCTTTTCAACTTGCCAATGAGGGAAGGGTAAAGTACAAAGCTGAGAATGTGTGCTTGGACCATGGCAACCATCAAGGTCACCACTGCAGGTGCTTGAGAAAGTGATGGACTATTCCCATAACAAAAAGACGACTCATAATTGAACAATGTGATCACCCAGGAGTGGGGAGAAAGGGAAGCTTCTGTTTAATTAAGCAAGCATTTGTGCAGGAAAACCAGAGCTGGTTTTGATTCTTCAGTACCAAATTGATGTATCCAATAAAATTTTACTTTTGGGAATTTAAAGCTCCCAAGAGTGTTTCCTTATTTTGGGTTCACTAGCCAGACAATTGACATTCACCCCATAGAATTGCCAAGAATCAGACTCAACTGAATAGATAACATCATCATCACCTCCCCTTGCACTTCCTGGCCCCTTTAAATTTTAAATTTCATATTATTGTCCTTCCATTGTTTGTTTTTATTGTTGTATTCTTTTGATATTGTTATGTTTACATTTTTAAATTATATATTTTTGTTTCATTATTGTTAGCCACCCAAGAGTAACCCCAAGGTGACACTGGGGGCAAATAAATGTAATAGTAAAATTTGGCTTCTTTTAGAAGGATGGCTACATGTATAACATTTTACTTGGTGGGACAGCCACAGTACACATGGGTCCACTTAGAATCAAATGCAATTTGTTTTCATGTGGCTCAGATGCCTACATGCCTTCAGTCCATGAGTTAAATTCTGAGCGTTATTCTACATAGCAATAGCAATATAGCAATAGCAGTAGACTTATATACCGCTTCATAGGCCTTTCAGGCCTCTCTAAGCGGTTTACAGAGAGTCAGCATATTGCCCCCAACAATCTGGGTCCTCATTTTACCCACCTCGGAAGGATGGAAGGCTGAGTCAACCCTGAGCCGGTGAGATTTGAACCGCTGACCTGCTGATCTAGCAGTAGCCTGCAGTGCTGCATTTAACCACTGCGCCACCTTGGCTACATATCAACTGGTGCGTTCCAATGATCAAACCTGCTTGACTACTCACTCCAAAATCTCCAGCCAACTGGCATTCCAGATGGACACCGTGTTTCAGGAAACAAAACATTGCACTGAGTAGACAGTCTGATCCCTCAAGGCAATAAAGTCTTATTATACGTCTTTTACTGTATTGAGGGATCAGACTGTCTATTCAGCAGGTGACCCTCATTAGGTGACCTTGGCTAAACTCAGAATCCAAGCTGGGCTGACCCTGGTTATTCTAGGATGGCAGACATCCTGGGAACTTCAGAATGTTAGGATAGACAGGGAAATTTAAAAATAAAATAAAATCCAGAAGGCAGCTATGGCAAACGTTTCCGTAACGCTGCCAAGAAAATTGAAAATACGCAGTTATCCATGAGTTGGCTCAGCCAGGAGGCATCTCCTATATTCTTAAATCCTTTCAGTATAAAAAAACCTTTGCTTTGCATGGTGATGAAGCATGCCAGTTTGAAAGAAATTTCTGCAGAGTACATTATAAAGCTCTTCCTTTAGAATAAGGATATTAAACTCAAGGCCCGGGGGCCAGGAGGGCCGCCCTGGAAACAGTGAAAGACCGGCCCACAGGGCTTCTGCCAATGAAAATGGGCTCCCGATCTTCATTTTTGGCTGCCACGACCTCCTGCAACTCTCTGCCAGTGCAAATGGAGCACGGGAGGGCCACGTGTGTTACTTGTCCCAGCTTCTGCCAACCTAGCAGTTCAAAAGCAGGTAAAAGTGCAAGTAGAAAAATAGGAACCACCTTTGGTGGGAAAGTAACAGCATTCCTTGCGCCTTTGGCATTTCAGCCCTCTCTAAGCGGTTTACAGAGTCGGCATATTGCCCCCAACAACAATCCGGGTCCTCATTTTACCCACCTCGGAAGGATGGAAGGCTGAGTCAACCCTGAGATTTGAACAGCTGAACTGCAGAACTGCAGTCAGCTGAAGTGGCCTGCAGTGCTGCATTTAACCACTGCGCCACCTCGGCTCTAAGTCATGCCGGCCACACGACCACGGAGACGTCTTCAGAGAGCACTCACTCTTTGGCTTTGAAACACAGATGAGCACCACCCCTTAGAGTCGGGAACGACTAGCACATATGTGCGCGGGGAACCTTTACTTTAAGACAAATAGATTGAAGGGTTAGGTGCTTATGAGTATTCATAAGTTAGCACGATGCCCCGCTGAGTTGGGTGAAGCTGATTCTTTTTCAGGGGGAACAATAAGACACCGCTGAGTGTCTTATTACTTGTGGGAGCCAAAAGCTCCAGAAAACTAAAACAGAGTCATTCAGTCCTTTTGACACAACCCTAGAGAGATTTTTTTTCTGCCCCATGAAAACAAAACCTTGGCAGAATTAGTCTGTTCCTCCAAACTTCATTCAACCACAGCTGATGGTTAAAGCAAACTGGAATCCCCAAAACTAATTTAATTACACCAGAGGATCTTCCTCTCTTTCCATCCCAGGAAAATTGACCCCCCTTTCCTCCCCCCCCCCTGGAAGTCACATTTTCTTATGTAACTCTATGTGGCAGTTTTAAATTAATGTGACATACACTAGACAGCATCGTATTGATTTAGGTATTAATAAACAGCCAACTGTATCCTGCCATGGACTGGAAATAAAACTAGAATTTTGCTGAGATATTCAGACCTTGACAAAGGCCTCTGATCAAATAGGTTCCTTCATTCATGACAGCTTAAGCTACTTAAAAAAAAAACACATTCCTTTTCACCTGCCTCGGTGTCAAGCACAGTAAATTGCCTTTGACGTATATCTGGGGCGGAATTTTCCTTTTTGTCTGAAAAATAAATGAGATAGTGGCTTTTACTGCAAAGGGCGGGGAAGGGAGAGATAGTAAATATAAGGTTTGGGATACCCTAGTCATAAAACATTGGAAGTCCAGAGTAATATAATCTTCGCATCCTGAGGCTGTAAGCATCTTCTTTCTGTGGGGACATACATCAAATGCTTGATTGTTATTATAGATAAAGCAATTAGAGAGACAACAGCAGAAGATCTGAACTTTAAAGGACAAATATGAATGCCACCAAATGACTATTATGACTCTGTTCTCTGTTCTGTCCTGTTTTTTTTTTTTTTAAATCATCTGGAGCATCTTGTTTCGGCTTATATGTGTGGTTTTCTGTGCAATTATGTACCGATCCAAACTACCCTGTTTTCCCCAAAATAAGTTCTCCCTGGATAATAAGCCCAATTGGGCTTTTGAGCACACTGGCTAAAATAAGCCCTCCTCAGAAAATAAGCCCTCCCCAAAAATATTGCAACACAGCAGCAGCCATGGGGTGACCACGCTTGCTGCCTCCTGCACCTCCAAAATAATAAGACCCCCCTGAAAATAAGGCCAAGCGCTTATTTTAGGGGTCAAAAGAAAATAAGACCCTGTCTTATTTTGGGGGAAACACAGTAGATGGGATGGAATGCGATGGGACGGGATGGGATAGGACAGAATAGAATAACAGAGTTGGTAGTAGAACAATATTCTGTTACCTACACACAATATTTAAGCCAGGTAGAAATAAGGACACTGATCAATTAAATTTCTTTTCCACTTACCGATATTCACTATGGGATAATGTGGCCAGGCTCACATTTTATTTTAAACAGTGCTCCTTCTGTCCTAAATGGGACAGAAAGTGGTTGAAAGGATCAAGGGGGGAAGGGTATTAAAGAGTCCCCAATGACATCCTTTTTAAGAACCCTGTTGGAGTTGGCCGAAAGCCCATAGAGCGCAACATGCATGTCTAAGCTGGTGCATTCAAAAAAATTCTCTTCCATTGTTCCTTGCTCCCAGCTGATTTTTTTTAAAGATCAGCACTCCAGTCATTGCCAAGTTTTTAAAAAAAGCTACACAAATTCATGAGATCTTTATAAATATATTACAAACAACAGAAGGCGAAGCAGTAAAGGTTCTGACCAAGCTATGCCGGCAAATCTGATGAAAGATATAATGGCCTACAGATTGACAGAGGTCGGCCTACACGCCAGTATCAAAGAAAGAAGAGTTAACAGCATGAGGACTATTGTATAATATCCTTAACCTCACATATTAGCAAAATAACGCTTAGGATTATGCAGTGCAGATGAGAAATACTAGATGTTCACGTGGATTTTGGAAAAGGTCAAGGACAAGAGACATTATAACTGATGATGTACTTAGTGATTCTTAGTGACCACACAGATAAATTTTCCCCATGGCAATCTATCTCCAATCTGATCCTCCAGACAGTTCAACAGCAACCTAATGCCATTATGCCACGTTTTCTCGAAAATAAGACCCGGTCTTATTTTCTTTTGGGCTCCAAAATAAGCACTACGACTTATTTCTTTTCAGTGCCACCGCTGCAAGGTGGGGGATGGAGCTGCCCCACATGGGACTTACCTCAGGACCCCCGCAGCCACGCCATCCACACCCTCACCTCATCCACTACTGTCTCGCTTTGTGTTGGTGGCACCACGACCAATCAGACGGAATGGGCAGGTGGGCAGTTGTGCAGGCGTTTAAATAGGGTATTTTTTGGAGGGGGTAGGGCATATATTGGATGCACATGTAGAAAACATGCTAGGGCTTATTTTTGGGATAGGTCTTATTTTTGGGGAAACACTGCATATCCTTCTCTTTCCTTCCACATTCTCAGCATTAAAGCCATCTCCAGAGAGCTAGATTTTCAAACAATTTATCCAAAAGTAGAGTAATTTGAGCCTGGTCATTTGTATCTCAAGGGAAACCTCTGTGTTCACTTGTTCAATGATCCGTTAGTTTGTTCATGGTATTCTGAGGCGTCTTCTCCAACACCAAAGTTCAAAAGTATAGAAACTTTTTCTAACTTGCTTCTTTACAGTCCAACTTACATTAAGTGTCATAGGGAACATCTGGCTTGAACCCTTTTGATCTTTGTAGGTATAGAAATGTCACAGCATCTGAGGATCTTTTTCAAATCCTTCATAACTACTCTACGAAACCCTAGGCTGTGGGGTTACTTGATTTCTTGACCTTTACTATTGATGATTGATCCTAAAAGGCAGAAGTTACTTAAACCAGCTTCACTTTCATTCTAAGTCGCACCTATTATTATTAGTTTGGACTTTTTTAAAATATTTAATTTTATTTCAGGTTTTTCCACTATGCTCTTTCATGTTTTAAATTGGTTTGCATGTCCTTTGCACTTTCAGCTGTCAGAATAGTATCAAAAGCATAACACAGGTCATTGATCTCTCTTCCTCAAATTTTAAAACTACGCTTTCTCTTCTTTCAGTTCTACTTCCCCTTAATACAGGCAATCCTTCCTTAACAACCGCAATGGAGACCAGCAACCCCATCCCTAAACAACATGGCTGTTAAGTAAGACATCACATGACTGTGACTTGTAACTCTACTGCTCTTTTGCTTGTCAGAAGCCAGCTGTGAAGTGCACAAATGGCAATCCCATGATTGTGGGGTTCTGCAATGCTTATAAATGCCTGCTGGTTGTAAAATGCACAAATTTCAATCACACGAACGCGGGGATGCTGCCACAAAAGTACTACTGGTTAAAAAGTTACTTTTTCCACTGCTGTCATAACTTCAGTCACTAAAGAGCAGTCATCAAGTGAGAACTTTGTATGTTGTAAGCCGCCCGGAGTCCTACGGGATTGGGCGGCATATAAATTTATTAAATTACAACTACCAGGGTATATTCAGCAAATTGGCTGAATAGATAAGGGGAGTATATACAGCCTTGTCTCACTTCTTGACTCAGAAATACTCTATAGCAGGGGTGTCCAAACTTGGCAACTTTAAGACTTGCGGACTTCAACTGCCAGAATTCTCCAGCCAGCATAACTTTGGACATTTCTACTTTATACCTTGAAGGAGGATTGGCTTACCAGTGGAGATTACTAATAAAAGCTTTGTAACACATCCCAAAACCCAGCTAATATGTTCTAAATAGCAATTGCTAAAGAGCAACAGAGGAAGACAGCTAACATTGATATGCTGATTTTGGAAATACTGATTTAATTTTTCTGGAGCAGACAATGCATAGTTCTCAAGTTCTTTTCTCCATGGAGAAAGTTCTAGGTTCAATCCATAACATTTCCAGGTCATGGATTTCGAATAACGCAGTGGTGGGTTGCGACCGAACGCCCCGGTATGGGCGTACAGGTGCCTACCGGGAGCACTGGGTACCGTTCAGGTATGGTGCTCCGGAGGGCCCACCTACCTGCCTGCCATCCTTACCTGTATTTGAGCTCTTCAGGGATTCCGCACATGCACACGGAGCGTACAGTATCTGTACGACGCTTTGCCAAGCAGCTGGAGTGTTGCAGAGGCGTTGCGGAGCATCGGAGATGGTAAGTACGCATGTGCGTGCTGCGTGCATTTATGTGGTGGACACTGGGCCCTGTTGACCGTACCAATTGCAATGGGATCCAGAACCCACCACTGGAATAATGCTATGGTAGGGCCACCATGTAAAGGTAGTCATTGGCTTACAACAGTTAAGAACAGCACTGAAAAAAGTGACTTATGACCCTTTTTTCACAGTTGCGACCTTATTCCCATGATCATGTACTCCAAATTCAGATGGTTGGCAACTGGTTCATTTTTATGACCATTGCTGTGTCCCAAGATCACCTTTTGCGACCTTTTGACAAGCAAAATCAACGGGGAAGCCAGATTCACTTAACAACCAGGTGACTAACTTATCAACTGCAGGGATTCACTTAACGACTGAGGCAAGAAAGATAACAAAGCGGGCCAAAATTTACTTAACCAATGTCTCGCTTCAGAAACAGATATTTTGGGCTCAATTGTGGTCGTAGGTTGAGGACCACCACATCCCTTGGAACAATATTTTATCATGTTTTTTTCTGTGGTCAAGTCTGAGCCACAGCATACTGTATGAAATGCTCTTCCACAATTTCATAATTTGAACCTCAAAAAGCGATCGCAATTTAATACATACCGTATTTTTCAGAATATAAGATGCCCTGGAGTATAAGATGCACCAATATTAAATTAAAAACAAAAGCTTTTGCACTCTGCAGATCTCCCAAACCCTCTGCATGCCTCATTTTTTGTGAAAAATAGGGCATGCAGAGAGTTTGAGAGACCTGCAACATGCTACTGGAGGATGTTTATGTGTGTGTGGCAAAAACGAGCAAAAAATGCCCTGTTTTTCATGAAAACAAACCCATTTTTTGCCAAAACAAGGGCATGCATACTTTTAGGAGGCTTGTAGAGTGCTCCTGGGGGCTGAGGAGGGGGGCAAAAATGAGCAAAAAACAGCCCGTTTTTCGCTCGTTTTTGCCCTCCCCAGGCCCCAAGAGCACTATGGAAGCCTGCTAAAGGCTATGCACGTCCATTTTTGTGAAGGGGGCGGGGTTTCGGGAGGCCAAAAATGCTGTATTCAATGTATAAGATGTACCCAGATTTTCACCCTCTTTTTGGGGAAAAAAAGGTGTGTCTTATACTTCGAAAAATACGGAACATATTTTTTTTTATCTCAGGTGATTGTTCCTTTTAGACACATGCTCAATGTCAAGTTTACTTCCGAATGACAGCCATTTCCACCACTTTGCTTGCTAAGAAGTACAAGCATTTAATTTCCTTCTTCACCTCCAGAAATTGTGCCCGAGTCCAAAACTGACCCTGTAGTTTCCACTTGCTTGTTATCTGTCTTTTTTAACAACTAAAAGAACAGATCTTAGAATCACCCAGTGGCATTGACACATGCCTAAGCAACTATATGCAGCAATCAAATAACCACTTACAACTCTCTCTCTCTCTCTCTCTCTCTCTCTCTCTCTCTCTCTCTCTCTCTCTCTCTCTCTCTCTCTCTCTTTTTTTACAAACTAAAGAGATTGAGGTCAGAAAATGTCACATCATGCACCATGCATTCCAGCCCTTGATTCATCTCTTTATCCCTTGCAAAGTATTACAGAATTCGGCTATATAAGAGATTCTCGCTTTAAACCATGAATGCATTTAGAAAATTTGGAAAAAATGGGCTTGGAAATGCTACCAATTCTGGGAAAAGAAAAAGCATGGGTTTTTTTAACAGTGAGACGAAGCCTGACCACAGAACTTCTGGACAATCAGGGATCCCTGTACAGCTACTTACCTCAACTTTCGGCCACAATTGAACCCCAAATTTTCCTTGTTAATCAAGACAGTTATTACCGTAAGTGGAGTTTTGGCCTATTTCATGATCTTTCTTGCCATAGTTGTTAAGTACCATATTTTTGGAGTATAAGACGCACTGGAGTATGACACACCAAGATTTTGAAGAGGCAAATTAAAAAAAATTTTTTTGCACTCTGCAGACTTCCCAAAAATGGCCCGTTTTTCACGAAAATGGACCCGTTTTTTTGTCAAAAGAAGGGCATGCATAGCCTTTAGGAGGCTTATAGAGTGCTCCTAGGATCTGGGGGGTGTAAAAAAATGGCCTGTTTTTCACTCATTTTTCCCCCTCCCCAGCCTCCGAGAGCACTCTGGAAGCCTCCTAATGGCATGGCCATTTTGGTGAAGGGGGCGGGGTTTGGGGTGGCCAAAAATGCCGTATTCAGTGTATAAGACGCACCCAGATTTTCGCCCTCTTTTTTGAGGGAAAAAGGTGCATCTTATACGACGAAAAATATGATAAATCACTGCAATTGTTAATTTAGTAACATGGTTGTTAAGTGAATCTGCTTCCTCACCGATTTGCTCATCAGAAGGTCACAAAAGGTGATCACATGATTCTGGGACATTGCAACCCATCATAAATATGAGCCAGTTTCCAAGCATCTGAATTTTGATTAGGTAACCATGGGGATGCTGCAAGTGTGAAAAACGTAAGTCATGTTTTTCGGTGTTGTTGTAACTTCAAATGGGCATTAAACGGATGGCTGTAAGCCAAGGACTACCTGTAGCTTACCCTATATGAACCCTGATGATATACCAGTAGTTCTCGACTTACAACAGTTCCTTTAATGACCATTCAAAGTTGCACCAGCACCAAAAAAAGGTGACATGGCTGTTTAATGGGGAAGCCAGATTGACTTAACGACCGTGTTACCAACTAAATACCTGCAGCGATTCAGTTAACCACTACGGCAAGAAAAATCGTAAAATGGGGCAAAGGGCACTTAACAAATGTCTTGGAACATAAATTTTGAGGTCAATTTTGGTCGTAAGTCGAGGATTACCTCTACATGCCAATAACAAAATTTGCACATATAGGAGCATCTATGGTTTATATCTAACAGATAAACAGGAAATACGCATTTTTCAAAGAAACTCTTAATTCCAATTCTTTTGTGGACAATAACAAATGGAATCCTGTTTAGCTAGAATAAGACATAAGGATTCAGTGTTATTGGAGTATTTTAGAAATATTAAATGAAATGCCAGTATGTGGTTAGGTATTAAATTTCGGTATATTTTATGATGAAGGATGTTTAAATAATTATAGTCAAACATAAATGGAGGTATAAGAGTAACATGTATAGGCTTCCTGTGGGAGGAGCCTGTCGCCGAGGAGCTCAACGGAGCCCCTCTTAGAGTACTGGTCTGTATATCTAATTAAGATCAATAGATATCATCCCTTTCTGGCAGAAAGGGACAGGCAGAAGCTCAGGTGTTAGGATTTATTCGTAGTTCACAGCCCTTTTCCTTTTTTTTTTTGGGCTGCGAACAGAGAATAGACCCAGCGTAACTGAGCTCTTATCTCCAGCCAGTTCTTCGCAGCTGCCTTTTTGCAGCCCTAGACAGCCGACTCCCACACTCAGGACAATGATAAATTGTTTTTAAGATAATACGAGCGGGTCTCACTTCTGTGATGTGTTTTTTTTTTTAACTATCTAAACACCAGCCTTGTTCTTCCTTTGAACTTCTCTGCGCAATTGGGATACAAAATGGCGTTTTTACTGTGTTGGTGATTGAAGACGTAATTAACTGGCTTTATTTCCCCGGAGACTGCTACTCATTAATGAGCAAAATCTACAAATAATTTATGGAGAACTGACCAGCTGAAGACACTGTTTATCTGTCTATTCTCAGATTTTATCTATAATGTCTCCCAGGTCTAAACAGGCAAAAAAATCCTCCCCCCTTGTGCTTAAAGAACTTGTTACCAAATCGCTGCCTTTGTCTCCTACGCCATCTACTGGAGATTCTTTGACACAGGAGCTTCTCTTTCAAATAATTAATGACTTTAGAAAAGAAATTAAAGAATTTGTGTTGGATTTATGCGATAAAATACAGACCAAAATTGCCCAGATAAATGCGAATATGTTTGAAGTCACGTCTACTTTAACAGATTATATTGAAGAAATGGAGACGAAATTGGAAACTTTGGAGGGGGCTAATTTTAATTTGACTTCTAATATCCAAGCATTACAACAAGAGATTACAGATACTCAAACACAACTTACAATGATAAATTATAACAGAAAGGCGTCTGCAATAAGAGTTAGAGGACTGCCCGAAAAGAAAGGAGAGAACTTGAAACAGACGTTTGTAGAAGCTTTCAGCCAAGCGGTGGGAGGTCCGGGACTCAATTTTGATTGGAATATTCGAAAAATCTATCGCCAGAATTCGCGTGTAGCAGAGCAACGACAGCTTCCAAGAGACATAATTATATACTTTTTCACAAGAGAATCCAGAAATGCGATTACTCAAAAATTTTACAATAACAGGCTCCGAATAGATGGCCATGATTTGTTTGTCTTTAAAGAGATCCCGCTCCAGATGCTGCAAGCAAGGAGAGGTTATACTTTTTTAACCCAAAAACTTAGAAATCGTCAAATAAAGTATAAATGGGAAGCTCCAGTTGGAATCACAGTTACATTTGAAAATCAAAGATTTCGTATTAATTCTGTTTCGGAAGCTCGGGACTTTTATTATAAAACTCTGAAGGCGGGGCTTCCTGACTCACTTGGAAACGCGGAAGGACAAGGTGAAGGAAAGATAAGCAGCAAGTCACTTGGTTACAAGAAGGAGGGAGTTGTTCTCCCCCTACTGGAGAGGCAGAAGAGCGGAAACTGAGGATTCAGTCATATTTTCAAAGCAGCGGGACACGTGGTTATAAGGCAGAGGGTTGCCTTTTCTTTCCGGAAGGGCAGAAGAGTAAAGAATATAGACCCAGCGACGTCTTTAAAATACTTTCTAAGCTTTTGGACTGATTAAAACTTTAGGATTTCTGTTTGGTATGAAATGGTAAAGCTGTGTACTGATGAGGAATGGAAAGAAGCATTGCTTATTCTAGACAGATATTATACGGGACTTTTACAAGACTTATTTGAATTTCAATCCAAACTGCGCATGAAGTGTTTTCTGTGAGGAAAGTGGGGACTAAGATTTATTTGAATTGCGGTTTGGGATGAATGGAGTTGGGAAGAGTGGGGCAGAAAGGAAGGTGGAGCGGGATATTGATGAAGGGATCTTGGGATTGAACGAACTGGTATGGATTTTGGGCACACATTTTACGAATTTACATGTCTGAAGTATAACATAAAAAGCTCAGGATTTTAAAGTGAAGAGCGAGATCCTAATCTTATGCAATTTGGGCTTGGGAGGAATGGAGACGTGAAACGAAGGATAGGAAGATGAGTAGCGAAAGTATGAAGATAAATTGATTTTTGTATAAACTAATATTTGAATATAAGGTTAAGAAAGGCTATCTGGAGAGTCTACAGGAAGATGGGGGTAAATATCAAAGAAGTAAGGGACGAGGACAAAATATAAATGGAATGATTCACACTGTTTAAATTTTAAGAATGATGGGAGGCTGAGCATAATGCAAAAGATTTTTCAATTTTTTTTTTATTTACTTTTTTGTTTTTCTTTTTTTTCTTTTTCGGAGTGTTCTTTTTATTTTATTTTCATTATTATTGTTAATAAGATATTTTGAAGGTGAATGGTTGTCACGCCCCACTCCATTCCATAACTAGGAAAGAAGACCAAGAGACTCCATGGGTTGGAAATCCAAAGTACTTTTACTAATTATAAATGGTAAGCAAGCAGCAGTGAAGCAAAATCTGAATAATATGGCGCGAAAGCAATTGATATATAGCAAAGCCCGTTCCCCCCCCCTTAGGATCAAAGCTCCAGTCCAATCATAAGTCCTTCAATTGTCAGGTGTGAGATAACTTCAAAAAGACAGGCCAAGATGGAATGTAAAGGCCGTTGATGCAGGCGGGAAACACGTACGCATGCGCAATCCCAACGACTGGTACATCCTAGAACATTCCTCCAGCAGTCCTCCAGCACATCAAGTAAAACCCTCCCACATACACGCCCCCCCCCTTCCCGTTTCATGGCAGCTGAAGCAGCAGCAAAGCAGAAGCTGACATCCGGCCGTCCCCCGGAAAAAGGCTGTCAGGCCTGGAAGGAAAAAAAAAAAAAAACAACCAACCAAGACAGACAAACAATAAACAAACAAGAGAGGGAAAGGAGAAAAGTCAAGGCTTGTCGGGATACGAAGCATAAAATTTTCGCAGTAAGCGGGGGGCACGAACGTGGGACTTATCAACCCATTCCGTGTGGGAGGGGGGAAAATGTTTCCAAGCCACAAGGTATTGGATGCGATTACGGTGGCGACGGGAGTCCAGAATGTCCCGGACTTCAAAATGACGGTCGCCATCAATAAGTAATGGAGCAGGTGGAGGGTCATCAGCGGGCCGGAGGTCGGAGACCCGAACCGGTTTGATGAGGTTGATATGGAACACCGGATGGACCCGGTTGAGATGTTTGGGCAATTGCAAACGTACAGACACAGGATTGATAACTTTCACAATTGGGAAAGGGCCAACATACTTGGGACCCAATTTCTTAGACTTTTGCGTAGTATGCAAGAATTTTGTGGACAAATATACTAAATCCCCAACGTGGTACTCATAAGGCTGAGAGCGTTTCTTATCAGCCTGTTTCTTATGAGCCTTATGGGCAGCGTCCAAGGTGGAAAGAGTGAGGGGCCAAAGGCGACTGAGACGTTCACTCCAGTCAGCAACGGAAGGAACCTGAGGCTGGGCCGTAGGCAGTTCGGGAATAGCAACAAAATCCTGGCCGTAAACCACCCGGAAAGGGGTGAAACCCGTGCTGGAGTGAACCGAATTGTTATAGGCCACTTCAGCATGCGGCAACAAGTCCACCCAATCGTCCTGTTGATAATTGATGAAACAACGTAAATATTGTTCAAGAACGGAATTAGTACGTTCACAGCCGCCGTTAGTCTGAGGATGGTAGGCGGAGCTAAGGCCCTGGGCGGAGCCAATGCGCGTGAGGAACTCCTTCCAAAATTTAGATGTGAATTGGACTCCACGATCGGAGATAATACGGTCGGGGACCCCATGCAAGCGGTATATGTGAGAAAGGAATAATTTAGCCAACGCCTTGGCGGAAGGAATCTTGTGGCAAGGCACGAAGTGAACTTGCTTGGAGAACAAGTCAGTAACCACCCAGATGACGGTGTGCCCTTGGCTTTCGGGAAGCTCCACAATAAAGTCCATAGAAATCTCCTTCCACGGGGCAACCGGGCGAGCGACAGACTGCAGAAGGCCGTGTGGTTTCCCTGGTGGCTTTTTGGCGGTAGCGCAAACCGGGCAACTGGAAACATAAAGTTCAATGTCCTTTTTTAAAGAGGGCCACCAGAATTGTCTCTTCACGAGGTGCAAAGTTTTGACGAATCCAAAATGACCCGCCATCCTGGAGTCATGGGTGCGACGAAGGACCACAAGACGTAGGGAAGCGGGGATGTATAATTTAGCACCAATCCACGGTAGATCGTCCCTCATGGTGCACTCGTCCCGATGGTTCAGGAACCAGTCGTCTTGAGGAAGAGCTGCTTTGAGGTCAGAAAGCAGATCGTGAGGTACGTCCTTTTGAGCCTTGGTCTGTTGACGTGTGAGCACCGGAGCTGCCAAGAGCGGTTGGACGATACTCAGTTTGGAACAATTATACTGAGGTAACCGGGACAAAGCATCGGCCATGAAGTTCTTTCCCCCCGGGATATACTTTAGAGTGAAATTGAAACGGTTAAAATATTGGGCCCAACGCATCTGCTTTGGGGAGAGACGGCGCGGTGTGCGCAACGCTTCTAAGTTCTTGTGGTCAGTCCACACTTCAAATGGGTGCTTAGAGCCTTCCAGGAAGTGGCGCCAAGTAGCGAGGGCCCAACGGACTGCAAAAGCCTCTTTCTCCCAAACCGCCCAGCGCCGTTCCGTGTCAGTGAGTTTACGTGAGGTGTACGCGCAAGGTTGCAAGTTACCTTGGTCATTGGCTTGTAGGAGAACGGCCCCAACGGCGACATCACTGGCATCCGCCTGGACAACGAATGGCTGGTCGAGATCAGGATGTTTAAGAACTGGTTCAGCTGCAAAAAGGCGTTTAAGCTTTTCGAACGCCGCCTGGCATTCCATGGTCCAGTCCAAAGGCTTACTGGGTTTTGGTTTCGGGTCGCCTTTAGTTTTGAGCAGATTAGTAATGGGTAGAGCAATGTCGGCAAAAGAGGGAATAAATTGACGGTAGAAATTAGCGAAACCCAAAAACTTTTGCAACTGTTTACGAGTTTTGGGAGCGTCCCATTCAGTGACAGCCTTCACTTTTTCAGGGTCCATCTCAACGCCATCAGGGGAGATACGGTAGCCCAGATAGTCAATAGTAGCTTGGTGAAACTCACACTTAGACAACTTGGCATACAGGTTGGCAGCACGGAGTTTCTTCAAAACAGTGCGCACCAGATTGACGTGGTGGTCGTAAGTGCGGGTATAAATGAGGATATCGTCCAGATATACGATAACGCCCTTATAGAGGTGGTCGTGTAGGATCTCATTAATAAATTGCATGAATACAGCAGGAGCCCCCTGAAGGCCAAAAGGCATAACCCGGAACTGGAAACAACCAAGGGGGCAGTTGAACGCGGTCTTCCATTCGTCCCCTTCCTTGATGCGTACTCTATAGTAAGCTTCTCGCAGGTCCAATTTTGTGAAGATGCGTCCCTTCCCCAATTGTGCCAATAAGTCCTTCATCAAGGGTAGTGGGTAGAGGTTGTGAGAACAGATGGCGTTAAGGTTCCTAAAGTCACAACATAAACGAAGAGACCCATCTTTCTTCTCACGAAACAGCACAGGTGCCGCCACCTTGGGTCGTGCCGGTTCAATGAAACCACGTTTCAAATTTTTGTCAATGAAAGAACGCATCTCCTCCATTTCCCTGGGCGACATGGAGTAAATGCGGGGTTTGGGGAGTTTGACCCCGGGCAAAATGTCAATGGAGCAATCAGTGGGCCTGTGGGGGGGTAGAATGTCCGAAGATTGCTCGCTGAAGACTTCTTTAAGATCCAAATATTCTTTCGGAATTTTCTCCTCTCCTGCAATCCTCTCCTGCCCCCTAGCGGCCATCTCAGGAACGTCAGTGACGTTAGGCTGGGTTGGAGAGCCCTCCCCCACAGGAGGCACTTTGGAGCGAATACGCAAGCGGCCTGTCCGCCAGTTTATGTGAGGGTTCCATTTCCGGAGCCATGGGATGCCTAAAATAAGTGGTCTGTCCATGCCAGGTGCGACCACAAAGGAGATTAATTCAGTGTGGGTACCCATTGTCATTTCCAAAGGCTCAGTAAAAAAATGGGCGCCCCCCCCCCCTGCAATCGATCCGTCTATCTGGCAAAAAACAATTGGGGTTTTCAAAGTGCGCAATTTGAGGCCTAATTTCTCAACCATGGCCGGATTGATCATGGACCGGGAACAGCCGGAATCCAGTAATGCTAGGAGGGTGGCAGGTGGTCCCTCAGTAGGAACTCTTAATACAATAGGGAGCAGAAGGGGCCCCTTGTTTGAACTCACCCAGCGAGGGGAAGCGTCGTCATCTGAGTCATCAGAAGAAGAGGAGTTAGCATCCGCGTCATCCTTCAACGGTTGGGCCAGAGGAGGAGGGTTGGTTTCTCCAGCGAAAGCCGTTTCCTTCTTTTTCCTCTCAGAGCCTCTTGCAGATTTCTCCTCACGTCTGGGAGGGGGTTGGGCAGAGAGAGGTGTTTTCGCCCTACAGAGGGGGGCGGTGTGCCCAAGCTTGCCACAGCGAAAACATGTTAAAGGTCTGGAGGGGCCAGAAGGGGGCTCTCTTGTGTCGCCTCGGCGTTTGGAAAGCACTTGAGTAGAAGGAGGGGGGAGGGCCTTGGCAGCCCTTTCTTTCCGCTTCCTTTTTTCTTCAGTGGCATATCGCAAACGAATCAAGTCAAGCTCAGCGTCAGCAGCATGCTCGAACCAAGTGATTAAGCGCCTCGGCAGGTTACGATTAACACATTGTTGATAAATTTCAGGGTTTAAGCCTTCGGCAAATCTGTCCAGCATCGCATCCTCCCCCCAGCCTCTCATGTACTGAGACAGACATTGAAATTCCTGGATGTATTCGGCGACAGGCCTGTCGTCTTGGTCAAAAGTTAAAAACTTCAATTTGTTTCGCTTCTCAGTCAACGGGTCATCAAAACGTCGACGGAAAGCTGCCATAAAACGGTTGAAATTCCCCAAGAGGGGAGAACCAGACATATGCAAAGCAGTCGACCACGCCGCCGCCTCACCATCCAAAGATAACAGGACCATTCTGACCCTTAAAATGTCAGATTCAAAGTCCCGGCCATAAATCTCCATGTAGTTAAAAACCTGCATGAGGAAGGAGGCGAGGCTAGCAGAAGCCCCATTAAAACGCACAGGCAAAGGAGGGATTTTAGCCATACGATGTCTTCGGGGGGGAGCCTGGGGTGGAGGTCCCCTTTGGTCAGCAAAGCCTCTAGCCGCAGGGGGTGACCCGGGCCGAGGGGGGGGTGGGGGAGAATCCTGGCGTGGGTAACGTTGCCAATTTCTCCAGTCTCTTTCCTCCTCTCCCCTTCTCTCTTCCAAAAATGTTTGACCCCAATAATCAGGTAGTTCACTCCGGGGGGGTTGTCTCCCAGGGCCCTGGTGCTGATAACTTCTCCATTCTCCTTCATCGCCCCTTTGGCTCCAATATTCATGAAACTCACCCGCCTGAGGTTTTCTCACGGCCCCTGGCTCCAGCGAAGTCTGTTGAGGAGGTTTTTGGGTGAGTCCAGCATTCCAGCTTGTCTCTATTTCTCTTTGCCCCACTGAAGTTGACCAACGGGGTAGGGGGGAAGGTTCAGGCTGACTGGAAATTTGCAGTTGAAATAAATCTTCGTGCAACGGCCGGTCAGACGGGCTGGGCTGGTGTAAAGAAAGGTCGGGAGGTCCCAGTTCACTGGAATCCGTCCCTCCAACGGCGCCTTCCTCCTCTCTGGTCGGAGAAGACATTATTTCCCTTCTCGGTAGACGTAAAATCTCCTGGAAAGGGATATTTTCAGATTTTGCTTCTTGTCACGCCCCACTCCATTCCATAACTAGGAAAGAAGACCAAGAGACTCCATGGGTTGGAAATCCAAAGTACTTTTACTAATTATAAATGGTAAGCAAGCAGCAGTGAAGCAAAATCTGAATAATATGGCGCGAAAGCAATTGATATATAGCAAAGCCCGTTCCCCCCCCTTAGGATCAAAGCTCCAGTCCAATCATAAGTCCTTCAATTGTCAGGTGTGAGATAACTTCAAAAAGACAGGCCAAGATGGAATGTAAAGGCCGTTGATGCAGGCGGGAAACACGTACGCATGCGCAATCCCAACGACTGGTACATCCTAGAACATTCCTCCAGCAGTCCTCCAGCACATCAAGTAAAACCCTCCCACATACACGCCCCCCCCCTTCCCGTTTCATGGCAGCTGAAGCAGCAGCAAAGCAGAAGCTGACATCGGTACTGAACTGTGCCGGGTGTGTGACCTGGGAAGTCGGAGGGGGTTAGGGAGGGGGGTTCATTGGGGGTGGGTGGGTGGGTGGAGATATAGTTTCAATATATAGAATAAGAAGAATACACTTGTATACTGTTGTTCCTTATCTTTTCTTTTTATTTTTCTCTTTTTTTTTTCTTATTGCTTTTTTCCTTTCTTTTTTCTTTTTGGCGTAAGGAATAGAGAAATGCACCATAGTGAGAAGTAGAGGAAAGGAAGAGGGAGAAGTAAGGAGGGAGGAAGAGGGGAATGTAAGGAGGATGAGAGGGGAAGGAGGGTGAGGAAGGCGAGAAAGGAAGATAGGAGGGGAAAGGGAAGTAGGAGGGGTGATCGTTGGAGGGAGAAAGGAAAGTTGGAGGGGGAGAAGAAGGGGTGTATGAAAGCGATAGGTTGGGTTTATGAGTTGTGTTTAGGTTGGGGTTTTTTTTTTTTTTTTCTTACTATTATATTATTATTATTGCAAATATCCCGTATATAAGTGAATGTACAAAATTGAAAATGAAAATGAATAAAACATTTAATACAAAAAAAAAAAGAGTAACATGTATAAATATTTGAGTTAAAATACTTGAGTTAATATGAATTATGCTTGATGACTGTGGAAGAGATGCATTAAAACCTTTTGTAACCAACTGATACACTTTCTACAGTATGTATGGATGAGAATTTTTTAATGTTGTTTTTTATGTTTAAAAATGAAAAAAAAAAAGAAAAACAAACAAACAAATGGAATCCAAGAGGGCCTTTTTTCTACCTAATTTTTCAGGAAGTATAGAAAATTAAAATGAATGTCTATCACTTAATTAAGTTCCGCTTTCTAAATTCAGCTCGTTTTTTGTTGTTGTTCCATAGGTTGAATTCTCTGCAATGGCCCGATTTATTTTGATTTGTATTTCTGCCCTATTTTTGATGCGTTAAACCAGATGGGTTGCACCTGGTTTGGGCAAACCTATAGTAATGGCCGCAGGAGGCTCCATCCACCCACCTCGATGCTTCTGCGCATGTGCAGAAGAATCGTGCGCATGCGTGCCTGAGCGAACCAGTAGTAAAACAATTGGAAACCCACCACTGCGTTAAACCTTCACTAAATGTACATGGTTAAAACTTACTTTGCTTTTTATTTCGTTTTCAGCATCGGCCCCTTGAATCTTCTAGCTATAACAACCAGGATACAGAAGGTACCCGTTTGATAAGCGACAACTCTGTACAAGATGCTGGAACATCTTCATTGCCGCCTACCATTAAATAAATGTATTGGGCAACCCCTCTCCCCTAGATTTTAGTTTTCTGTCTGTGAAATGGGACTATTACTGGGGCTTTCTCATTGGACTATGATAACAAGCAACATTAAAAAATCATGTTTAATTCGGTCAGTCCATCTGTGCAGCTCTTGAATATGTGATTGTTTTCCAAAATGGAAATGCAACCAACATTTGAAGTATCTACCCAATGGCACATTAATGTTCTTCATACATCTGCTAAACCATTTATTGGCAGTGAAAAGTTTTGCTTATCTGAGTTTCTCCTGGTATAATCACCCACAGCCCTCATCTTTCCCAGTACATCCAGAAGGCATTAGGTCGGAGAAGGTTACGTGATGGGACCAAATATACTTTTTGCAAGTATATTTTATAACCTCATTTACAAGCCTAAAAGTGACAATTATATACCTAACGCTTCCTCACCTAACAGCTGTGCTTCCCAAAATATTGTAATTTAATTACTCCGTCTTTTTATTTTAAACATTCTCCTAGCTTTTAATCCTCGCAAATGTCACTTTTTCTTCCAGGCAGGTAGAAAAATGACAAATTGGAATAATTGGTGGCCAATTTGCTAGAATAAGTAGGTTTTTTTTTTTTTTTGCTGATCGTACAACTAATAGCCAATTATCTAGGGAGGGGAGGAAAAAGTGAGGAATTAGTGAGAGAAAAGGTGGTCTTGAAGAGTTTAAAGTTGTAACTTCAGGGCAAAGAAAATCGTTCTGAGGACAAATCAGTTGTGTTAAATACCTGCTTCACACTATTGTAAAGCCACAGCTAAGACATGGTGAGAAAAAATAGTTAGATTCTAATACATTATTCTTATTTTTATTATTGTTATTATTACTACTAGAGCTGAGGTGGCACAGTGGTTAGGGTGCAGTACTGCAGGCCACTTCAGCTGACTGTTATCTGCAGTTCAGCGGTTCTAATCTCACCGGCTCAAGGTTGACTCAGCCTTCCATCCTTCCGAGGTGGGTAAAATGAGGACCCAGATTGTTGTTGGGGGCGATATACTGACTCTGTCAACCGCTTAGAGAGGGCTGAAAGCCCTATGAAGCGGTATATAAGTCTAACTGCTATTGCTATTGCTATTACTATTATTATTATTTTGATAAGACTTCATTCTTACTGTGGAAAACTCTTACCACAAGAACTATTTTAGATTATTTTATTTAAAGAAATCAGAAAACCTACTACATGGACAGGTAGCCCTCGGCTTACTATTACAACTTGGAGGAGAATTCTGATCATAAGTCATTGCAATCCTAAGTCAAGGCATCATATGACCAGACCCAAGTTTTCGATCCCTTTTAATGGCAGTTGCTAAGCAAATCTCGTGATTATAAGCCCAAATCCATTCTCCCAAATGTGCATTTGAGGGCCACTTGTATACGGTTCCATAGAGATGGTTTTTACCATCATGGTCCTTGGATGCAGAGCCAAAAAATTTAAAGAAACAGGCAAAATTTGAGGACATTCAAAACCAAGAACCTGTTCAGCCCTGGTTCTGATAAAGAGACCTTTCAAAGATGTTGCCAGAATTAGGATTACTTGCAAATATTCTTATAAACCGCCTTGAGTCATCATGTGCGAATAGGCGGCAATATAAATCTCATAAATAAGTAAATAATAGCAATAGCAATTGCATTTAGACTTATATACCGCTTTACGATGCTTTTACAGTCCCCTCTAAGCGGTTTACAGAGTCAGCATATTGCCCCCAACAATCTGGGTCCTCATTTTACCCACCTCGGAAGGATGGAAGGCTGAGTCAACTTTGAGCCTGGTGAGATTTGAACTGTCAAATTGCAGGCAGCTGGCAGGCAGCAAAAATAGCTTGCAATACTGCACTCTAACCACTGTGCCACCATGGCTCACAAACAAACAAACAAACTGAACTTCCTGATAATTAACTGTTTTTATAAGAGAAACAAATGCAAACAGAGAAAATCAGTTCTAACACAGTTCAGAACTAAACCTTCTTCATCAAAGTAATTCTCATGCCTAGATTTTCAAAAGGAAGAAGGGGGAAAAAGGAGTTCTAGATATGAATGAACAAATTTTGCTCAATGCAGGAGGACTCAGAAGGCAAACAAAAGCTCCAATTTTGACACCAAGAGAAATCATTTTAATCCAAAGCCCAGCAAAATTGCAATCAAAGAAGTAGCCAACTGTCAGGACTTTGGCAGTTATGGTCTAACCATCTGGAGAGCAGGCACCATGCTTGCAACTGCCAAAGCCACAGATCAATGCAACAGTTTCTGTGACTTCCCACTCTTCAATGCCTGTTAAAATTTGCTGTTACTTATAACTGACCTTCTATTGTCTGTGGACTCTGAGTCTTCTGCAGAAGTCCAATACGGGAACAATTTACACCATCAGTCAACAGTGTAAGAGTGTGCACAGCGTGACTACTATTTTGAGACAACCCAGGAGCAAAATACAGTACCCAGAGGTTTTGTCTTTCAAACAGTGATTTATATACAAGACTTATATACAAATATATACATACACACATTAGGCAAATACCAGGCAAGTTATCAATCTTCTACTAAACCCGGAGATACACAAGGAGACACATGACGAGAGAGAGAGAGATACGTCCTCTCATGGCCTCCCTTATATAGACAGCTTCTTAAAGTGGCAATACCCCGGCTTCTTAAAGCAGCAATACCTCTACTGACTCATCTTAATTTACAGCCTTACATTGGCTGGTCTGCTTTAAATCACCATTACCCTGACAAACAGTGAAGGTCAGAGTAGGACAATGGCTCTGGACTATGTAGTTCCATCTCATTCCATCTCTAGCATCATTGCCTTCCCCACCTTGGCAAATTCTACAATTTTCAAATTCTACATCAGGTAGAGCAGGCCTAACACATCTAGACAAGTGACAAGTCAGGGAAAGCTTGTCTACAGTGTTTGAGTTCACAAGGATGTTGGGTAGCATGTTTTGGTTTTTTTGGAAAGGGGAAGAAAATAATATGATTTCAAGTCATTACGGGAAAATAGCCTGGTCTTCAGGAACATTGTTATTTCGTTTGAGCAGAAAATCCCGAGTATAATGAAAGAGGTTTCATGTCAGTCTTTCCAGGTCTGAACAGATCCGGAGACAGACTTCACAAAATGACTAGAACTATAATTTATATTTAGATAGGCTGCTGTTACAGCATCTGGCAAGCCTAACTGGGTTTTTCTTTCCCTCCTCCTTTTGCCTCAGGGTGTCAGGAAGACACCAGTCTAAATCTCTTCCTAAAGCTTTTCCCTTTTGAGGGCTCAATGCATGTTTTTTTGTACATGTTGTAACAGTCTCCAAATAGATTGTCCAGTAGTAATCTCTTGTGGCTTTCCACATTTCCGTTTTAATCTAACTTTATCTTTTTAAGAAGTGGATGCCTTGTGTCGGTGCTAAATTCTGTGATTGCCCATGTCCAACAGAAGCGACTTCTAATTCCCTCTCCACCAGGGAATAGTGTCCACTATATTTTACATTCACATACTGAGAGCATCCTGAACTTTACAACTGAGAACAGAGCATGCAAGGTTCAAATTCTCACTTGTCCACAAAGCTCACTTACAAAGGCTTTAGATGCCTCATTGCAACGCTGAGGGTTGCTGTGGCATAAAAAGAGGAAAAGGAAAAATATACTTTCACAGCGACTTCTTAAGATTTATGTTAAACATGTAATGGATAAAGAATAACATGCAAATAAACAGCGATGTATTTTGCCAGAAACGTTAGGTGCACAAAATGATTTGTTCTCCCACTTCATGGAAAGAAGCAAACTTAAATCACCACACAAAATACTGAAGGTCAGAAGATGAAAACCCTGTAAAATCTTTTTTTCTTGGATTCATATTATTTTCTGCTTTCCTTCAAGATCTCTGTAGCATTTTTTCCCTTAAAATTGCTTAGCAATTTGGAAATTGCTAGTAATAGAATAATAACAGAATCACAAATTTGGAAGTGATCTTGGAGATCTTCTAGTTCAACCCTATGTTCAAGCAAAAAATCCTATACCATTTCAGACAAATGGTTGTCCAATCTCTTCTTAAAAACCTCCAGTGTTGGGTCATCCATAACTTCTGAAGGCAAGCCGTTCCACTGATTAATTGTTCTAACTGTCAGGAAATTTCTCTTTAGTTCTAGGTTGGTTCTCTCCTTGACAAGTTTCCACCCATTGCTTCCTGTCTTACTCTCAGGTGCTTTGGAGAATGGCTTGACTCCCTCTTCTTTGTGACAGCCCCTCAAATATTGGAAGACTGCTATCCCATCACTCTTGCCTCTTTTTTCATTAATCTAGATATATCCAATTCCTGCAACCATTCTTCATATGTTTTAGCCTCCAGTTCTCTAGTCATCTTTGTTGTTCTTCTCTGCACTCTTTCTCAGAATCTCAACATTTTTTTTATATTGTGACAACCAAAACTGGATGCCGTATTCCAAGTGTAGCCTTACCAAGGCATGCTAGTTATGACTAGAGAGTTTGGGAAAAGGAAAAGAGAAAGAATTTGTGGAATGCAGTAAAGGTTTAGTGAGTTTAACAAAAAAAAACAACAACTCAAGAAGAAAGGATTCTCATTCAGCCTTCTTCAAACTTGTTCAGGACTTCCATGAGATTCAAGGGCTGAGTCGAACATAACAAATCAGTCTTTCAGTTCCAGAGATCTGCAGAGTTTCAAAACCTATCCTTACATTAAGAGACAAAACGGTGAAGGCATAATATTTATGTCCACATTTGTAGTTTTTGATCTGCCAAGAGCTAACAATAAATCACATTGAAGAAATCTCTTAAATTTCCCTTTGGGGAAGCGGAAAGGGATGAGTTATATGTATGCCTGTATCACACATCCAAAACAGTTCTTAAAAACTTTTTGAATGGCCTTTTCTTTCTGCACACACAACTCAGTCCAAGCGACTTTGCTCCATAAAAATGAAACCATAGTGCTTTTCAGTACCTCCTTAATAGCATTTTGATTTTTCACAAAGCGACAAATTAAAACAGTCTGCCAGGGCAAGAATGGGGCTAGCCTTCGTAATTCAAAAGGTCTTCGCGTTTCTTAGCAACACACTGGGCAACATACACAATTATTCAGTTGTTGCACCTCCCACCCACTCCCCAATCAGTTCATATAGAGAGGATTCACTTTCTTCCCATTCAGTAGGAATCTGACTTATAATTATCACAAGCACAAAGGCAATGTGGACCTTTAATGCTATTAGTATCTAGGATATGTAAAAAGGTATTTGGTCAACATCGTTTAATTTGATCCAAGGAAAACACAGAAAGAAATGAAAGTCTTCCCAACCAGTGAAACTTGTTGTGGTTGACTTTGAGTAAAGCTGGTTGGAGTTTTAAGTGTGGTGTTTATTTACGTGAACCTTGTTTAACCCAGGGTTGAATCTCCTTTCCTGCATGTTGGTTGAAATCAGCTTTTAGAAATGAACTTTTTATAATGGGGAGCTAGTACTCAAAGGTTGGATTGAGTTGGGAGAGAGAGAGACGAATTCTAAAAACGTTCAGGAGATGGTCTTCTTTTTAAAGGATTAAGATTTTCGTTTCCCCAGGCACTCTTTCCCCCTGCTAATTCTGAAAACAATTACAAGAATGAAGGTTGGCTTTCTAGCATAAATGCCCTAAGACCATGATGGCGAACCTATGGCACTCGTGCCACAGGTGGCACACAGAGCCCTCTCTGAGGGCACACGAGCCGTCGCCCCAGCTAAGCTCCACCATGCAAATGCACGCACCTCCCGCCGGCCAGCTGATTTTTGGTTCTCTGCCGTGCATGAGTGTGGGGCAGGACGCATGTGTGGGTGTCATGCGGCAGGTGCAGACCTCCCCACGGCCTGTTTTTGCTCTCAGGAGGCTGCAGGGAGGCCTATTAGGCCCAAAATGGGCACAGGGGATTGTGCACGTATGCAGGAGGAGCACGGGGGGGTGGGGGTTGTGTGCGCAGGGGCGGGGTGCATGGGGAGTCACACACATTGCATTATGTGTAATGTGCGCATGCACTGTCACATGTGCATGCTTTTGGCATGGGACAACCAAAAGGTTAGCCATCACTGCCTTAAGACACGAATATCATTCAGGAAGTCTTCAAATTATGACTAGTTGCTTAGTGATTGTTTGAAGGTCCAATGGACCTACTGGAGGTGGGGGTGGGCTACTTATAACTCAGTGTTGGAAGAAATATCCTTCTGGGTTCAGTTCCAAGTGGGGGAAAAGACACTGGAATCATGGAAGTTGCTTGGAAAGAAGGTTGATTGATGGTAGACAGGACCACATGGTTTGAGGTCCTAGGGGGAAAGGGGCAGAGATGCTGAGAGTGCCCTGGTTTTATGCCCTCTCTGGGCTTTTGAATTTGAGCTTGTATCCTGATTGGTGGTCAGACTCCCATGGGGGTCATGCAGGGACAACTCTGTAGGATGTCCTGAATCCTAGGCTTGGTTGAGCCTTGCTGGATGATGTAATATTTCCAGCTGCCATGTGGTAAGATGGATAGAGGGTTTGGGGCAATTCCTACTATGTCTCTGCCTGAAGGAGGTAGAACTTTGTTATGTAGAATAGACTAACTCAGGCCTTAATGGCCCATTGACAAAGGTGTTTGGGGAGGTGAGTTTCTGCCTCCTTTTTAGGGGAAATATTCTGTCCTTTTAATATTTCCTAAAATATCTCATTTTTCTAGGGGTGGGTGCTGACTTCCTACACCCGATTCGGAGTTTTGATGGTCACCCCTCCCCCTCACAGTCATATGACTGTATTTTCTGTGCCTGGCAACCAGCCCACATTTGGAGCTGTTAGCAATGTTTCATGGTCAAATAACAGTATTTTTATTATGGTTTTGTCCAAAACCAGCATTTACGTCCTGTTTTTGGCTTTACTAGTCCATAGTGAACCATGGGTTTGCTTAACAACCATGGCATTTACTTACAACCTTTGCAAAAAGGCTGTAAAATCAGGTCTGTCACATGACTGAACTAGCTTTATGATTGTCACGCAGTTACGACCCTAACGAGCAGGCTCCATTATGGTTGCAACTCAAGGATTACAGGTATCAAGTCCTATGGAGCTTGTTGGATAGAGGGGGGAAAATACTGTCCTACCTATATGACTGTCAACTGGAAATTTATACCTCCATATCATGTAAGGGAACAATAACCAAAGTCAACCCCAAGAATCTATATTTTAAGTTGCTCATTAATGATTTGAAATTACCATTGAAGGGTTCAATAATTGTAACATCCAATTATTTATAGACATAAAAAGCAAATGAAGATTAATAGGAGTGCAAGCAGATGAATGGGCTGTAAAATATGGTCCAGGGGTTGGGGACCCGTTTATAGGATTTATTCATCACCCCAACAAAACATGTGATGAAATAGCTAAGTAAATGTAAAGGGATTTGTAATGGGTCCAGCCACTTCATTAGTAGTGGTGTACACAGAGCTGACCACTTAATGGACCTTTCTTGAGCACAGTTTGAAAGTCACATTTTAAAGGGGAGAGACATCTATGTTGGGGAAACATTAGAAATGGAGCATTTATTTGGTTCATATGCTGTCTATCTCACTATCCAAAGGGACTCTGTCCCGCTGTCACAATCCCTTAGTATAAAACTAGATTGCAGCCAGTTTCCAGAACGCTGTCGTAATTCTTTCGTTCCATCTATAAAAATAGAAGTGATGCAGAAATCAGTAATCACTGTTATTATGGAGTTAGAGTACTTCCTTTTGTAATGAAAGGGTGTAAATCTGGACCTTTTTATGTTAAAGGTCAAAAACAGTTAAGTAAGATATGGTTAAGAATTTGATAAAATTATTTGAAGCGGAGCAAGTAAAAAGAGAATGCTTTCTTAGAATATAGCTGGAACCGATAAATAACTTAGTTAATTTATGGCATTTAAGCCAAGGAGGCCTGAAAACTTATTATTTTTAAAAAAGGATTACGGGTAAATAAAAGTATAGGCTGTCAATCATTACCAATCATGAATACTGCCCTCCAGAATTAGACAGCATGCTTCCAAATAGTAGTTGCTAGGGAACAAGGGTACACAAGGATCCTGGTTTCATAGCTTGTTCAATTCTCATGGATATTTACTTGGCTACCCAAAGATATACAACATTGGTCCTGTTGAGGCAGGCTAGTTCTTATACTCCTTAAAAATAAACATATAATTGTACAACTTCGGTCATGAATCACATCGTTTCAGTCCCGAATTTCTCCATACTAATACCACCTTGGTAAATATTCAATTATCAATTCCACCATTGTAATGAATGCATGTTCAAAACTCTACACTTGGGGAGTTTGATGTTCTATCATTCTTTTACTGGATTTATTCATCACCCCAATAAAACAATAACACAAGCAATGACAGAACAGTTCCACAATCACACAAAGAAGCATCTGGCTAATTTTTACTTTCTAACTAGTCTATGAATGTGAAACAACTTAAAAGTATGTATTTATTATACCAATAGATAGGGGGAAGAAAGAGAAAACTAGACCCCCAAAAGAAGAGACATTTGTGAGAAGGTGAGAAGAGATGTGACTGATGACATAGATTATCAACACAGGACAGCAACATGTAATATGTGATTTGACCTTAAATTCAGGTTGGAGTCTGGGGTGGGATTCAGCAGGTATGGACTGGTTCGGGCAAACCAGATGCTAATTTTAATCAGGTTTGCTGAACCGGTAGTTACAAGGACCAGCTGACCTCAACCACCACCCCCTCCCATGAGTCTCCACGTGGCCCATTCATCATGCCAGGTAAGTGCAGGGCCCACGTGGAGACTCTGAGAGGGCTAAAAACCCTCTCGGTGCCTCCGGAGCCTGGGGAAGGCCATTTTTTGCCCTCCCGGAGGCTCAAATAAAACCTCTGGAGCCTGAAGAGGGTGAAAATGCCCCTGCTGCCAGCACTGTGGTGCAGGAAGCTGACTAAGCAACACCCCCATGACCACGCCCATCCAGCAACCAGGCGGAGAACCGATTGCTAAAAATTTTCAATCCCACCCCTGGTTGGGGTGCTAGGATGGGGTGGGGTGGGGGCTCTAATGTTGCAGATGGAAGTAGAAAGCACACCTTCAATGCCTTTGCTGTATCACGTACAATTGTAATAACGGAGCGGGCTTGGTGATGATACAGTACAGAAAAAGGGCAGAGGAGGTCATGTCTCTTTTCCTCCAAATAAAATCCAAGTGCGCAACCCGTGTCAGGTTGCATTTCATTCAATTTGGCATTCTAATCTCCAATAGACAGATGTGCAATTACCGGATGCCCCTGGTCAATGAAGAACTGCAGCTGCCTTGCCGCTAATGAATCAAGATATTTTACAGATATTATGAGCAAAGAGCAGACAAGAAGAGCCCCCTGGGGGGTAAGATATGTACAAGTCAGCAGTTCCAGAAAGACTGGATCCCAACAATTCTGTCCACAATTAGCAGCCTTCTGTCTCATCTCATAAACCTTCTGGACTCAGACCCTTCCGTTTTCTTGATTCACTAGGATCATGGCCAACTCAAGAGCCATAGGGAAATAGCCAGTTGCAAATAACAAGATAACAGGGTTACTCTCTTAACTAAAGCAGCTGTTGAGTGGATTTCTTTCCTGTCCCACTTATCAGCAAAATTAAGCAGAACAGCAGGAAGTACTGCTCTGTGTAATGACAAGTTCCTTAAGAGACAATGGTCCATCTGTAATATCAGCCAATAGGCAACTCTAGCACAGCTTCAGCGCCTCAATGGCTAGCATTCAAATTTACCTTTCACATTTGAATTAACCTTCCTTAACTAACATTTACTCTCTCGGGAAGAAGTGTTACACATTTTTATGGCTGTTCCCTCTTCCTATGTACGTAAGAGAAATTGCTTCTTTCATCAAATTACAAAGAATACAACTTAGACTCATGAAGAAAACAGTCAAATGCTTTCTTGAGATGTTTTGAGCAAACAGCCCCAAGAATGTAATTTTGTGTACAGTTGAACATTATGAAGAATAGACAAATCACAAAATAAGACCCTCCATAAAAAAGACTCTAAGGTTTAAAAAAAAATCTGGATTATTGTTTAGTAGAATGTATAAATTATAAATTACAACAGTATACATACTTTTCTACTAGCAAGAACACTGAGGCAGTTGTTCACCTAACAGTTAAGCACATATTCCTCACTGGTGTTAATTTCTTTCCTCCTGGCAATGGATTGATTGCTTCTTAATTATTTTACTTTATTTATTCATTCATTCATTCATTTATCTAATTTACATAACAGCCCATTTCGCAAGACAGTGACTGGATTTCATACAAAAAAGATGCATTTATCACAGATAAATTTTGGTCTGAAAATGAATTTATCGAAAAGTCAAGCATACATTTAGTCCTCATTTAATTATCTCCTTTCCTTTTCTCTTCTCTCCTCCCCTCTCTCCCCTTCCCCTTCCTTCCTTCCTTCCTTCCTTCCTTCCTTCCTTCCTTCCTTCCTTCCTTCCTTCCTTCCTTCCTTCCTCAATAGGCAAGGCAAGCCTAATGCATACAAGACAGTTTCTGGAAGATTTTCTGTCTCATTAAAACAAATTGCACTCAACAAATGTGATCAATGATAATTAACTCCGATCTAAAAGTTGATGATTTCTGTTCCTCGGTGCAGACTAGATCAGGTTCCTTGGTGAACAAGACATATTATAATTACATCATTTCATTGTACTTTGTTTAATTTTAGTAGATCCTAAGAAAAAAAAAATATTTAAAAAGGCATATGCGCCAGCTGTTGGTGTGCACTATTTATCCCTTCAAATATTTGCTATTGCTGCTGGTGGTCTTAATAAAATTTTTGCAAAGTCCAAATTAGTTTGCTTCCTGTAATTAGTGAATCAACTCTTCTAACAACAAGTATAATAAGACACTTGACTTATGCTAAAGAATAGTGTTATTTACACAGCTCAGTAAGGTGGGGTGTTCTTTAATATTTTGGTTAGAATTTTTAATTTAATGCATTAAAAATGAAAACTAAGTCTTCATACTGTATGCACTACCAACTAGAAATAGCACATGAAGAGAAAAATCAGCACAAAATCCATGTATTCCTAACACAGTGAAAAGGCTTCCTACAATCTTATGCTAGTTAAATGTGTTCAACTATAACTCCCATTATTTCTACCCTGATTATACTAGAGATGAGGAAAGCTGCTTTAAAATATGGAGAACAACTAGATTGATGTAGAACATCTTCTTCTATGTGTTGTCCTTTCAACAAGTGGATCTAGAATGCCTTACGTCTTTGACAGCATCACTGATCTTCTCATATTGTTCTTCCCTGGGATAGTCCAGATTAGCTGAGAAAGGAAGTTACAGCCTTTTCAACCAGAGTGACCCTACCATGCTGGCCAAGGATTCTAGAAATTGTCGCTCCAATGGATTTGATTTGATTTCCAACCAGATTGGAGACAGACAGCAGAGGAAAACCCATCACTCCACCAAGGTTAGAAAAGGCCCTTTAGAATATTACATGGCTTGGTGCAAAGTTATTTGACAGACTGCCTATCTCAAATTACCCCCATCTGACCAACTAGACAAGGAAGGCAGAGCATGTGGCAAGCCCAATTATCAAGGGAATACGTTTGATGGGACCAAGGAAAAGGGGCCTTCTCTGGGATGGCTCACCCCCTTCCTCTCGTCATTCTCCCAGAGATAAGACTGGTCCAACTCTTTACTTTTCCACAAAGCCTTGAACCCCTGATTTTGTCCGTGAACTTGGGAACCCCATCTAGAACCCTAACCAACATGGATTGGGGGTTAAATTGTGAATTGTGTTAACTGTAGTTTTTTTAATGTTGCATGCTGCCTGAAGTCACTGAGTGTAAGTTGTGTGGCTATATGAAACCAGATAGATAGATAGATAGATAGATAGATAGATAGATAGATAGATAGATAGATAATCCAACTAATTTATCTAATCAGCAGCACCTGATTAGAAGGGCTGGTTTATAGCTTTCAACACATTCCAGAATTGGAAGGAAAAATGCTCCTCCTTTTTTCCTGCAAATAATACCTAGAGCAAGAGTATGAGATCACCAGGATAAAGACAATCTTCTCAAAACCAGACAAGGAAAGGCACTGTTAGTAGACTTGATTCTGCTTAGCACAGGGCTATTTTCAGTGAATAACAGCTTTCTAGAGCTAAAACATTTCTCTCTCCCTGCCTATCCCCCACTATATATTACAGGGGGAAAACTATCTGTTTTCGGTTTCTTGCAGTTTCCAGGAATGCTGCTATCTTGAGTTTAATGACAAAGCTCATGCAAACAGTCTTTTCAATCATAAAGAGTCTTATGGGGCTTTAGTGAGATTGATTATTGGCAGAATAACAGCAACAATAAAAAAAAACCTTTTCAGAAATCTTTAAAGTTAAATAGGCCTCTGGAGGGGGAAAAAATGAAAAAGCACAGCCAGAAACAAATTAAAAAATAACCACAACCATGGAAGCAATAAGATCTTTTTTCCTCCGTAAGTGAAATCTTCCACTACCAATTCTTGGTATTCAGAAGCATATTGCCACTGAAAGTGATGATAACAGACTAGCTTTCACAATCTTCTTTTCTAGAAATCTGTTTAATTTCTCTTTAGAGTTTTCCAAATCATCAACTAATTCTTAATCTTGAGGTAGCAATTCCAGAGTCTTTAAACATAGTACTCTGGAATTCAAGGCATGAACCCCTGATTCTAGCACAGGGTTCTCCAACTTTCAGACTTATGGACTTCAAATCCCAGAATTCCTTAGCCAGCATGGCCTGCTTGAAAATGGTTGGGAACTGTTTTCAAATTTCAAGAAACCATAGGAAAATGCTCTTTGAAGAACTACAAAAAAGAGAGAGAGAAAATTGGAATCACAGGCTATCCAAAAGTTTTATAAACTTCTACCAAAACCTGTGATCATCTCAACTTTTTATCAAATTCCAAACATACCCTCTGCTCACAAAAGGACTCCAGTTTCTTGTTCATTTTGCTAGAGGCCAAGAAAATTCCTTCTGATGTCGGAGAGGACTAAAAGCGACAAACTAGTCACTTCTTTATTTCCAACTCTCAGCATTTGATGGTTAGCGTCGGCCGCTTAACATTCTACTTTCAAAGTTTGGCGAGTGAGTAGTTCCATTTTTTACTTAAAGCAAGAAAAAGATTAAAGGGATCAGAGGAACAGGAGCTGCACGAATCCCCCAGAGCCTGGTTTCTGGACCCTAAAATAGGGCTATCAGATGTGGACAGCAGAAATCCACTAAACAATCACTTGATGGCAGCAAAGAGTTTCTTTGAGCTCTCTGCTAGCACCTAGTGTCATCTGGAGTATTGGTCCAGATTGAGCAGCTCTACCATGGAAATGGAAATCTGAATGTGACAGAACAGAGAAAATACATTGTGTATAACTACACTTATTTAATGCATTTAATTAATGCAATTTTCACCGCATTTTAAAGGAAATCACAGGTAGGCTTACAAGAACTACTAATTTACCCATGTCATATATAAATCCCATAAATTATTTTTGAGAGTCCTCTTCCTACTGTGCCACATAAGATGAATTGTGTCCTTTGGCCAAATAATAGTTTTGCAAACTGTTTTGCACAGAATATTCCTTCCCCCAAAGCTCACCCCAAAACTTGGCGCTATCAATTCTAATCTTGTAAAAACAGTGGCAAAACTCAGGACTTTAGGTAATGTATGACAAAGTGATCAGATATTAAATAATCTGCCTTTATTTTGCCCAATGTATACCCATAGCAAGTAACAAGGATGATTTTATCCGTTTAGCAGAAGAATGCACATTCTTCCCGCCTGTCCCAGCTACTAATGTCTCCCTTTGTTAATTTTCCCCTCTTGAGTTTCTTCTTGGCTACTGCAGAGGTTAGGATCTCGTGGCTGGAATGCAAGGCAAGAGGAAATACTTCTGCGAGCAGCCAGAATCTGAAAAGCTACAGTGCAAAACAAACTGATGTGGCATTTGGCAGCCGAGATGGGAGGGAAGAAGATCGGCTCGCTCACTGCGTGTCAAGATCTTGGCAAACCTCAGATGATTGCTAAATGGAAACGGAGAGTTCCAGCAGCGGGCAAGAAAAGCAGCAGACAGGTTTCTGCAATGCAGCTACATCTTCTCTAAATCAGATCAAACGTGGAAAGGAGAAACTGTCCTGCTCTTCTGGATTCTTTTCATTCTCGCACTTGGAGGCAACAGCGCTGTTTTCATCGCAAGCTTAATGGCTGACCTGTCTTTTAAGAATTCTTTAGCTTTCCTCTGCTCGTATCTTCAAGGTTACCAGCTCATATTGGCTGAAGAGGATGAGGTTAACACATCCATCCTCTGCCCAGGCTAACTCTGACTTCATTGTCTTTGCCCAAGACCAGACCACTAACCAACCCTAAAACCCTGCAAGCACTTTGTGGCATGGGTTCAATCAATCTTCAGCACTTAAGGGCTCATTTCCTCTCCATTTTCCCCCCCTATTTCACAATTGCTAAAGGCTTTTCTTTATTTCCCCATTCCTAGCTGTTGGTCTCTGTTGCTGGGAATGATACAACCAGGAGTGGGCTGCTGGGAGTTCACAGGAATTCGGGAGAATCTCTAGCTAAGATTATGTGCAGTTCAGAGAATTCCCAAATCCTACTCCTGGCTGGCCTCGCCCACCCACCCCTCCCAAGAGTATCCATGTGGCCTGTTTTGAAGGCAGGCACGCAAGGAGGCTTGGGGAGGGTGAAAAACAAGCCTACAAGGCCGGAAATGGGCCTGTTTCCAGCCTCCAGAGCCTGGGAGACTGTTTTCACCCTCCTGGAGAGTCAAAAAAAAGCCTCTGGAGCCCAGGGAGGGCAAAAACGCCCCCCATGGTGTACAAGACCAACTAGGCCATGCCCACTATGGCTACGCCCACCCAACAACTGTGCAGAGAACCCCTTGCTAAAAATTTTGAAGCCCACTCCCTCTATTCTCATAGATATTTATTGATCCCTTCGACAAATAACTACTATGTTCAGAAACCTGTGATTTTTCTTTAAATCTGCACCCACTTAAAATATCCAGCTCTAAAAAAAAGGCTGTTCTGGTGCTAAATAAACTGAGCAATAACCTTTAGCTCTAGACAGTGGACACTTTGTGCCCTCCAACTGTTTTGCAGTGCAATACACTAACAGTTTTGAGTAGTAACGCTGTGCAGATCACAAGTTTCTTTTCATCTATTCTGATAAAAGCCAAGCTTTATCATCTCACGCGAGCTTTCCAAGTTGCTTGTTTCCTTACAGAGATGGAGAATGTGCAATTCTCCAGATGTTGGCAAACTGCAACTCCCCGAACTGCCAGCCAGCTTTACCAAGAATCGGGGAAATGGGGTGTCGTAATTCTGCAACATCTGGAGAGCCACATGTTCCCCAACCTTGCAGGACACACAAATCGTTTTGCTACGTGTAGTCAAAGTTTACTTCTTAACAAATGTGACTTCTGGCCGAGGCTTCAAATGATATTTCATTCCATGAAAAGTTAGTCAAACAAAGCTAGATTTTATTCTCTAGTGTACCTCGTGAGGAGAAGAACTATAACGAAGGTCAGTAAATTATGACTAAATAAATAAATGCTCACACATTTTAACACAGATTTTATACAATGGGTATATAGATCATTTATAGTCATAGCCTAGCAGTTCTCGGCCAATATAATGTTGTATATTTCAATTAAAATGTGCTAAAATCACCAAGGAGGAACAAAAATAATAATTGGGTGAGGGGAGGGCAAATCTGCACCCACACACCACCCTGGCAAGTCCTTATCTTACAACCATTTGTTTAGTGACCATTTGAAGTGATGAGGACGCTAAAAAAAGTCACTTAGAGCCAGTTTTTGAAATCATTGCAGCATCCCCTTTGTCACATGATCAAAATTTGGCAATTTGGCAGCAGGCATTTACAGATGCAGTGGAGGGTTCCTACTGGTTCGGACCAGTTCGGCTGAACCGTAGTGGTTTGGCGGCCTCGGTTGCTGGAACTGGCAGCGACCCAGGCCTGCCATGCCCCCGAACAGGTTTTCCGGGCGGTGATGTAGCCACTGCCATCTTGTTTTTATTGTGCTGCGCATATGCGTGCAGCGTGAGGGTGGCGAGTACATGAGCAAACCAGCAGTAGTGCCTGCTGGAACCCACCCCCTGTACAGATGGTCCTCGAATTACAACCACAACTGAGCCCAAAATTTCTGTTGTTAAGCGAGCCATTTGTTAAATGAGTTTTAACAAATTAGCTTTTCCTCTTTTCTTCTCCTAGCTGTGGGCCCGATAAGTGGAGAGAATAATTAGTCATTCCTACAGATAATTCTTGAAGTTGGATCTTGTTTTTGTATACTTCAGTTCCATGAAAGTGATAATCCAGCATCCAAATAAGGAAATTCCAGTAGTTAAAAACAGCATAAGGAAGAAATTCCCCCCACCCCACCCCATGATACCTCACATCAAACCCTTTATTTAAGAAAATGGAATTAGCACTTAATTAGAACTGAATCCCTAAACACTGCCATGCAAACATAACCAGTTTAAGGCTATTGTTTATCTTAGGAATTCATCTTCTTATAGCACTGTAATTAAAGCCATCTCCAATAAAATAAAAATAACATGTTTTTGAACTGTTAACTCCAATTCAGCTTGCACCAGCAGCAAACGAAGCTCTCTCCATTCAAGGAAGAAAAGGGGGGGGGGAAATCCAGCTGTTTTCAGCCTCAATGGTAAATTTTCCTTAATAATGCAAATTAGAGGAAATAATGAGGATACTTGCAAAAGCAGAGCATTTTATAGTTTTTAAAATAGCCTCGTAATGAGACGCTCCTTTTTCTCATATATCAAATAACTTTCCCCCCTTTTTTTATTGTCCACATTTGTCTCTGGCATGGCAGAATTCTGGTCCAACGTTCAATTCAGAACACATACAGTATGGACAATACTTTACTGTTTTCATACCTCCAAATATACACGACACAAAGGAATGTTGTCCACAAGGTTTGCAAGCTTTGGAGTTCAAATCTAGAGATATACCAAATTGTGCATTTACTATCTAGCTAGTTCTACAGTGAGTTCTGCTTATCTTCAAGATACATGAAGAAAACCTCAACCTCAGAAGATGAAAGATAAGGAGATACTGGAAGTAAACAATGATGGAAGAGCTATCGTGAGCTGACTCTTAAATGGATTTATCTACTCTGAACAGAGATTACACACTTATAACTGTTTGAAACAAAGGTGGGGACTTGGAGACTCATTATACCACAGATCTTCAGGCCAATAAGACGGACACACAATACATCCTAGTTCCTCACGCTGAAATATATTGAGACCAGCTTTAAAATAGTTCAATGTAGGTCAATGTTTCTCAACATTGGCATCTTAAAGATATGTGGACTTCAACTCCCAGAATTCCCCAGCCAGCATTCAGCGTGCAACATCTGGCTGGGGAATTCTGGGAGTTAAAATCCACACACATCTTATCATTGTCAAAGTTGAGAAACGCTGGTGTAAATATTTCCCCGTGAAGTAAGGGGACAGACCTACATTCGGGATCTACCACAGCTTTTCTCAGTGGGAATTTCATAAGAGGTTGTGATTGAAAAACAATATACATTGTATTTTTTTGCACTTAGCACACCATGCAATATTAGCGTTTATAGTGATAGGAATTTTTACACACTGCTATTCAGCTGCTGGCCTGCTGCTATGGTGTTTTTGTAAGTGTTATGTTAAACATGAGTTGTGTAGGTTACAGATGAATTGCACTGCAAAGTTTTCATTTTCATTTTTTTATTTTTTTATTTTGAAATTTTTATTCAGGAGTTCCCCAACACCTGAGTGTTATTTCAAGAGTTCCTTTAGGGTAAAAAAAGATTGAGAAAGACCAATGTAGCATGTATAATTTTATTTCTTTGTAGTTATTATATTGCTGAGTAACTATTGAGCGTGTTTGCTGAATTTTACCAAACATTCTCTGAAGTCCAAAGATTATGATCTCAAAGCATGTGAGATATATTAGTTTTATTGAAATTAATAATGACCAACCTAATCCTGCTTTCTTTTGAACAGGAAATATAAATTTTTCCACAAATAGTGTCTTGAAAATAATGACATGCAATATTTTCATTACCAGATTAACAAGCTCCGGTATTAATGGCTGAGTAGAATGGACTGAATCACACATTTGTGGGTTGTGTACTCTAAATGTTATTTTACAGTCCTGTTTTTCTATGAAACTGAGCTTCCTTCTTGGCGATTTCACAGGCATGCTTTTATTTAATATGGAAGTAGTTTGTCACAACTCTTAGAAATTTTTTCCCTTGTCTAACCTAAGGGGCCATAATGGCTCAGTGGTTAAAGATGCTGAGCTTGCTAACTGGAATAGAATAGAATTCTTTATTGGCCAAGTGTGATTGGACACACAAGGAATTTGTCTTTGGTGCATATGCTCTCAATGTACATAAAAAGACAAGATACATTCATCAAGAATCATAAGGTGCAGCACTTAATAATAGTCATAGGGTACAAATAAGCAAAGCTGACAGCCCAGGTTCAAGACCTCAGCTCTGCACGATGGGGTGAGCTCCCATCCTCGTCCCAGCAGTTCAAAAGCATGCAAATGTGAGTAGATAAATAGGTACCACTTCAGTGGGCAAGTAACAGCATTCCGTGCATCTCAGTTTATAGTCATGCTGGTTAGTCATTTCTTTGACTAAGAAATGGAGATGAGCATCTCCCACAAGAGCTGGACATAATTGCACAGGGGAAATCTTTATCTTTACCTTTAGTCTAACCTGGTCTTTAACCTAAGCACTTGGCCTGTCCCACCCGTGCCAACAGAAGAGGCATGCTGTGGACCCAAAATTAAGGAATTTTGGATGGAAGGGTTTAGGAGAAGAGCCTTTTCTGGCCTGTTTTCTGTCCTTTGGAACATTCTGCCTCCCCAAGGGTGAGATCCGCACCCAGCCTTCTGACCTTCTATAAGTTGACCTAAGTCAACTTGCCAGTTGACTTAGGGCCCCAACGGGGATGCATAATGCTGGAGGAGGCTGATGATTTAAGACAAGATCCTGCCTCCCTCACATTCTACGCACATTCCCTTCCTCCCCACATTTTTAATTGTAAATTATTACTATTATTATGGGTATTTATTGTTTCAACGTTTTATTGGCTTTTAATGTTTTTAAATTGCCCCAAGCAAAATGGGCAGCAAACAAGTCTTGTAAACAAACAATCAATAATTAGTACTCATGAAGCCCAAACCTGCTTAACTTCTGACCCCAAACATGGTTAGCCAGCTGTTGAATTTATCTATGAATAGATAGGTAAAGTCTATAGCTGTGATGGCGAACCTATGGCATGCGTGCCAGAGATAGCACGCAGAGCCCTCTCTGTGGGCACGTGCACCATCGCCAGGTGCACTTCCGGGTTCTTCCACGCGCATGTGCCATGTGCATGGCGCCAGTTGCCTCTCTTCCAGGTTTCATCACGCACATGCACGCTGGGCCATCTGGTCTTCACGCGAAGACCAGTTGGCTGCCGCGCATGCATGCGACAAAACCTGGAGGTGCAGGTGGTGATGCTGCATGTGCCCACCAGCCAGTTGCTCTCTTCTGGGGTCTGGTGCTCCAGTGCGCAAGCTCCTGTTTTGGAATTTAGTGCCGAAAAGGTTAACCATAACTGGTCTATAGTAACTACAAAATTGAATGGTTTCATTAACATGGGGGTAATGAAAAAAAAAAATACCGCTTTCCACTATAAGTGCAATCATGCTAATCAGTTTGGAAGCTTAAAAGGGGTTTGGGGAAAATAAGTTATTTCTTAATAAAGCCTCGAGGCATTTTGCTAGAGGACAGAATACCTTTCTCTGAAAACTTGATTGCTGCTTTTTAATCTACCTGCTCAACTATACACACAAAACTTTATGACAGATAGTAAAGCCTTTAGAATTAGCTTAGAATGAAATTTGCAGAAAAGGTCACTTCCCTTTAAACGTTATCTCTTTGAATATATTTCTGTTGCTGTGATATGCAAACTCCTTCTGAAAAAGGAAAGCCACATTCAGAAGCAGTACTTATCGTGATTAAATTTATATTCTGCAAGAGTGTCAATAAAATAGAAATCCGATGGCACGCTGGCAATTGTGAGAGCCACAGTGGCGTTTCTAAATATTAGAAGATGATTTTGTAGAAATCGTCTTTTTTTTTTTTTACTGTTGGCGGAGAGGAAGGAAAAAAACACCTTCACAAATGGGAAATCTATGTATCAGGGGCATTTCTACTAGTAAGATTTGAGGAATGACAGGAGTAAAGACAAAAATAGGAGGAGGAAATAAAGCTATACAGTAGTTAAATGGTTTTGCTAACCCTAAACAATTAATTGCACTATTGCAATATTTACACAAGCCTACAGTGCATGTATAAGTAGCTCTTGCTTACCGACTGCCTCATTCAATAACTATTCCGTTACAATGGTGCTAAAAAAATATTTATGACCAATTCCTGAGTTTATGACCTTTGTAGCAAGCATCCTGTAGGTGCATGATCACCAATACAACCAGTACTTATTGTACTGTGCCTGACCTTTTTTCTCTTATTGCGGAGAGGAGAGATTGAAGAGGAATGCAGTACAAGAGACTAAGCAAACACATAATGGGGAATATACATAGAAAACTATACTGTGGTCCAGGAACTGTAAGCACACTATGCAAAGAAACCTACATTCCTTATTGTGTGTCTTCTTACTAATTTGTAATCCATTTCACTCTAATCTCCCCACTTTGTGAGATGGGAGGAATGTGTTAGGCTCAGGAGAGATTGCCTACAAAAATTGTTAGGTTTTTCTCAACCCCCACCCGCCTACAAAGCATAGAGAATGGAGAGAAAGGGACAATAGGATTCTCAGCAGCAACCACTAGATGGCAATAAAGAGTTAAAGCTTATTATTGCCATCTAGAGGGGATCTGAATTTCTGTAGTCCAATTCTAGCTGCCTAGTTTTACTTTAATATGTCTATCGATGAAATGAATTGACATGACATGAACCATGCACTTAAGAATAAAGCATGCCTCTGAATACTTTTTAAGCACAGGGATATCTTTCCAGTGATGCCACCTCAACAGGGCTTGGAGCAGAAGTCAAGGTTCTTGTGAAGATGGCGCAGTACTGCAGGCTACTTCAACTGACTGTTAGCTGCAGTTTCTCACCAGCTCAAGATTGACTCAGCCTTCCATCCTTCCGAGGTGGGTAAAATGGGGACCCAGATTGTTGGGGACAATAAGCTGACTCTGTAAACCGTTAAAGAAGGCTGCAAAGCACCATGAAGCGGTATATAAGTCTAAGTGCTATTGCTAATGTTATTCTTTCAGCACAAAAAGTAGGATTCCCCTAAAGTGCTCTACTGCAAACCTGTACGTTTGGTGGGGAGAAAGACTGGAGCATCAAAACCATTTCCACATTCTGGACCATGGAACCATTCATAATCTAACTACAAACAATTTAAGGGGAAAAAAAGACCCTTCTAGTCAGAATTGACCAGTTCTGTAGCTAATACAAAGGTGGGCGATAATTCCAATCAAAGGCATTTCCTTAATGGCATTCTTGTCATTGAAGCCATAACAACTTAGCATGTTGCAAGGAAATTGTGACATCCACCTTTGTTTTCGGCAATACCCATCTCAGGATTTATAAAGCCTGTGGCTTTTACACCCTGTTCCTTCTTTTCTTCTGGGAGGAAGAAAATGCTCTGTAGATATCTACCGTGATGCTTAGCACATCCTGCAATTCTTCAAATATGGTATCTGCCAGGGAAATTCAGGAAGCGAGAAAGTAAACATTTAAGATTTCCAGATGTATACATCTAAACGATGTAGAAGAGAGAACTGTAGCTATAAATAAATCTGGCTAAACAACTTTCCTTCCCTCCTCTCATCACTTAATATTGGTTAAACTAGCAGGGTTAGGTGGGGACGTGGTGGCTCAGTGGCTAAGACACTGAGCTTGTCGATCAGAAAGGTCGGCAGTTCGGTGGTTCGAATCCCTAGCACCGCAGAACAGAGTGAGCTCCTGTTACTTGTCACAGCTTCTGCCAACCTAGCAGTTCGAAAGCATGTAAAAATGCAAGAAGAAAAATAGGGACCATCTTTGGTAGGAAGGTAACAGCATTCCATGTGCCTTCAGTGTCTAACCATGCCGGCCACATGACCTTGGAGACATCTTCAGACAGCGCTGACTCTTCGGCTTTGAAATGGAGATGAGCACCGCCCCCTATTGTCAGGAACCACAAACACAGATGTGAGAGGGGAACCTTTACCTAGTAGGGTTAGGTGCAGGAATATCCGCCAACAGAATTCACACAACTATGGAAGTTTATTTTTGGCTTAAGCAGATTGCATCAGCCAAGCAATTATAGCATGCAAACCACAATGAACACAGTTAAAAATATAAACTAGTGATAATGTTTTATGAATTGAAGGTGAAACCTGGTTTTTGACTTGGATGCCAGGAGTTGCATTCCAGAAAGGACGAGGAACGCAAAAGGAAGGGGTGGATGAGAGATTCATAACAAACTTGTTTTGTTTCAATTTAAAAAAAAATCAATTTAATTAAACTTGCGTCCCAGTTCACACAATTATTCTCCAGCCAAGTATTTTGTAATGAGCACTTTCCATAATATCAACAATTACCATTGCTCTTGCTACTACTACCACTAATTTATTAAATATATAAATGGTAGGAAGGTTCTAAAGTTTCCAAGTGCAACTTCAGAGGATGTGCTCTAACTTGTGAATTGAACCATCCTTGTTTCACTATTTTTGCTCTTGGAAACAGAAAACAGTTTGCAATATTAGCCATAATTAAGTTCAACAAGAATTATAACCAACAAGAATTAGTTTAAAAAGAATTATAACCAACTTTCTGAAATAGCTTCCAACCAAGGTTAAGCATTTTGGTTAAGCTGGGAAACTGCACAAATCTTGGCATAAGTGAATCCCTTAATCATACTGAAGGAATGTGATGAAGAATGACAATTGATTGAGAAAAATGATGTCCACTTGATCCTTCAGTTAACCATTATAACAGCCATAAAAGTATCAAGAAAGATATTCAATGAAAAGTGAGCGTTTTCATTATATACAATACAGGACTAAATTTTTTTAAAATGAAAAAACCCCACATTTTTACTTTTCTTTTTAAAGGCTTGAAAATCAAGCGAGGAAAGAAAATTCTTGGTGAATGGTCCTCTCTTTGGTGCTTCATTTGTAAATTTGTACCAGCTGCAGAAGAAACACGAGAAATGTCGAACTCAGACTCAATGAACAATTACTGCTTGGAGGATTGGAAAAAGTGAATGACATAGGGTATATTTTAATTAATTAGAACAGAAAAGAATTCTGACTTCTCTCTCATTTCGATAACTAAGCCCATTGGGATCTTGCTCATCAAATGGAAAATAGGAGTTCTGAGCTGCTTCTGGAGCTGACAATAGTTGTAACAGTGGAGAACATGAAAAGAAGCTTTTAGGAATAACCCGCCAGTCAGTCTATGATCTCAGAGTGGAACGGGGATTAATTTAGCTGCTCTTTTGATTTCATTACAATATATGGTTAGCAACAAAGGGAATTACCATGGCTGAACTTCCCTGCTAAAAGTGAAATATTAAATATGAACACAGGATGGGATGGGATAGCAGGTCTATAATGAAAGCAAAAAGACGGGGAAATGAAAATAAAAGGTGGGAAATGATGGGAACGTAACATCATTAAGCCTGAACATTTGCACTTCAGCCACCTTCATCCTTTTATATTCATTTCTTCATATTCCAAATTAACTTGCTTGTAGATCAGACAGAGGGGAGAAAAGTAAAGAATTCAGAATACCTGATAGATGTTCGAAATCCAAAAGGTTTTTTACAAGCCAGGATTGAATCTCCTAGATTAATTCAACACAAGGAAATATAGTATTTCAATCTCTCCCTATTTTATGCCCTCTGAAAGGTTTGGGTTATAACTCTCATTGTTATTATCAACACGATTAACAGATGAACCATTGGTCAACACAACTGGAAGACAGCAGTTTTAGAAAATTGAAAAGCAAGAGATTATCTTTCCCCAAACTATTCCTCATCAGATGTATTAAAACTCTTAAGAAACCCCAACCAGTATCTATACTCCACTTTCAAATACAATCACTGTGTCAAACTACCAGATATTTTGGAAACAGGCTACAGAATCGAAGACTCCCACAGCTGGAAAAGATAATTGAGGCAATCATATCCATTCTCCTGGTTCAGTGCAGGAATCCAAATGAAAGCATTTGATGGTGGACCATTAGCTTCCTCTTAAATTAACGGGAATGCCCCAACTCATCTGTGTCATTGTTTCCACCACAAACATCTCCTACTGTTAGGATGGATTTTCTGCCCCCCCCCCAAAAAAAACCCATCAATCACATCAACCTATTTTCCTGTAACTTCAATCAATTATTGCATGTTTTGCATGCTGGGATAATGGAAACAAGTCTTCACATAGTTGAAAGGCAATAACAGAGTTGGAAATAATCTCGGAGGACTTCTAGTCCAAGCTCTGCTCAAGCAGGAGACCCTATACCATTTCAGACAAATGGCTGTCTGATCTCTTCTTTAAAATCTCCAGTGTTGGAGTATCCACAACTGTTGGAAGCAAGCTGTTTCACTGGTTAATCCTTCTCACTGTCGGGAAATATCTCCCTAGTTCTAAATTGGTTTTCTCTTTGATTACTTTCCATTCATTGCTTTTGATTACTTTCCATCCATTGCTTCTGCCTTTAGGTGCTTTGGAGGACAGATTGACCCCTCTGCCTTGTGGCAGCCCTTCAAATATTGGAACACTACTGTCATGTCATCCCCGGTCCTTCTTTTCATTAGACTAGATCTACACGATACCTGCAACTGTTCCTTATCTGTTTTAGCTTCCAGGCCACCTAATCATCTTTGTTGCTCTCCTCTGCACTTTTATTTATTATTATATTCTCCATCAGTCTTTTCCTCCCCGCCCCCACTAAACATTCTCAATTCCTTCCTTCTCTTTTTTTTTTGGGGGGGGGGAATTATTTTCTACTATCTAATCCTTCTTGTAGTCCTGCTCTGAGCCTGTTCTCCTTTCTCTGGACTCTTCTTAAAGAACAAAGTCCATAACTGGAGACAATACTTGAGATGTCTTGGAAATCACAAAACAAAGTGACAGTGATACTTCTATCTCAGGGGCTGCCACAAAGAAGAGGGAGTCAAGTTATTCTCCAAAGCACCTGAAGACAGGACAAGAAGAAATGGGTAGAAACTAATCAAGGAGAGAAGCTCCTTAGAAGCTACTTAGAACTAAGGAGAAATTTCCTAACAGTGAGAACAATTAATGCGTGGAACAACTTACCTCCAGAAGTTGTGAATGCTCCAACACTGTAAGTTTTTAAGAAGATGTTAGATAACCATTTGTTTGAAGTAGTGCAGGGTTTCCTGGCTAAGCAGGGATTGGACTAGAAGACCTCCAAGGTCCCTTCCGACTCTGTTATTCTATTCCATTCTATTCTATTCTATTCTATTCTATTCTACTCTAGTCTATTATCTTGAAATGTACAGAAGCTGAATGAAGGCTCCCGCAATCACAAATAAACTAAACCAATGAAACCATTAGGCCTGTTTTAATGTTCTCACATTGCCTCTTCCCTGCCAAAAAAAGAGACACAACAGAGATCACTTCTCGTTTTTCACTCATTCCCTTAGAAGCAGGTTTAAAAAATAAAATAATTAAATAAAAATAAAAAAAAGAAGTTGAGTGATACTGTAACCAGATTTCAAAATATTCTGCCTCTGTGTGCAAAGTCTTTCATTTAACAGTGTGCCAGCTACTTTGCATACCAAAGTTCCTCTCTCTCTCTTTTTTTTTTTTGCAAACGCTACATTGCATGCAGATCTGTGCGTCCAAGCAGCAATAAAATTCATTTAACACATCTGTCCCTTTATTAAACACAGACATGTTTACTAGTTTAATGGTCCTTTATGGTCACAACAACTCATGCATAGTACGATCTTGCCATTTGAAAAGGCACATTGTTACAATAATTCTGAATCATTAAGAGCAGGGTTTTTTTTCCTTTTTTTGGCATATGTTTAGTCCAACCTGCGTACGAAATACCCAGAGAAGCAGAATGAAAACATTAGCAAATGTTTCCAGTCTCTTTTCCTTATTTATAAAAAATGTCAAAAGTATACAGTTCTAGAAAGAAAGGAAACAGAATTATCTAGCAGGATTTTCTATAGGTGACGTTTCAGATTTGGCTGTTGTTTTTACAGCTGCAAATTGTCATTCTTGATTATTCCTTTTTTTAAAAAAAATTTGCATGGATGTTTGATTTGAACATTCATGCAGCTTAAAATGTGTTAAATATTTAGGTTTGCACATATTGTGAGATGTTCTTTAATATATATATATATATATTTTAATCTTTAAAAGTTTATAAAATCTACGTTCTTCAATCTGTATACTGTAGAAACTAGGGCAAACATGAAAGTCATTAAAATTGTGCCATTTCTCATGAACTCTGTGGCAATACAGAAAGAAAGTCCAAAACTGTCCTCCAGATTCTGCTGTCCTTGAATTCATTGCAAGCTGTTTGTGGTTTAATTGGCCATGCCGCTCATTATTATTATCCTTCTCAACCTCAAATGGTTTCATTATTTCCATTTATTAATTCTTGCTGTTGAATTAGTTCGAGAATTTATCTTCCTTGGATCCAAAATTGTTCATGATGGCAACTCTACTCCTGGAATCAAACACAGGATAACATTAGGCCATCTGCAAATGTCTGTCAGGCCTGCAGACGGTTCCTTTTAGGATCTTTGGCCTGCCACACTCTCTCTTATTTTACTAGTCTGTTTCATTAGTAGGGAATTGGGAGGGGGAGTAGAATGTGCTGTTGTCAAAATAAAAAAAGTCCTTCCTAGAACCCCAAGGTCATCCTTTGTCTCTACATCTCTGAGCCTGACCGGAACTGGAAGGGTGGAAATGCCAGCGTGGCAGAGGAAGATTGGACCATGTGATGGACCTGTGGGTGTGGAAGCAAGATCATGAACTTTCAACTGGGTGGGGAAACCCAGGAAGCTTCCAGATTCAGGTTTTCCATAGATGTGCCAACATGTCTCTCTTAATAAATTTGAAGTTTGAGGAAAGTTCTGCCTTGGACACTGCTTTTAATTTTGGGTGATATTTGGAACGCTGACATCGTCCACATGAATAAGATCTGGAAAAGAAAGTCCAGTTGCCTCCTGAAAAAGCATCTTTGGGACAAAAAAAATGGATCTCCTTTACCATTTGCCCTGTGATCTAATGCAATCTCATGCAAACTGGTGCTCTTCAGAAGAGTTGGGTCTGCTCCCAGGAATGCCCACAATTCCTGGACAATTCGGAATTTATAATCTCAACGTCTATGAAAGTCCAGGACACCGAGATCTAAATGCATTCAGGAGAACCTAACAGGGAAAGTTCAAGCAAGGAGGAGTGAGTTGCTGCAATTTGTGATATTTACTGCTGATATGTAATGGTTTTTTCCCCCTGTCTTACGGGGGTGGGGGGACGCAACTGATTCAGGTTCAGGTACTTTTTCAAAATCATTTTTTCCCTTCTTTTAAATCCCTAAAGCCACCCTGTGACTTGCATCTGAAAAGACGCCCTCTCTGTGAAAGGAAAGGAGAAACTATTCCAAAAGAATATTTGACTGGTATTGCAAACTGCAGAAAGACAGATTAATATGAAATTGCTGCTGATGCTCACGTCTCTGTTCTACAGTAAAGCTCATTTGGGAGATGCTGCTCAAATGGCCTTCAGCTCGCACTCAGGAATGTGCCCATGAAAAACATTCTTAGCGTGAAGCTATCTGCTAAATTCAAGTTAAATTGGCACCAGCCCTCGCTGAAATTAAAGCAGCGTAATCAAAGAACCACTACGGTGCTGGGAGGTGTGCTTTAACTAAAACTCCAATGGAGTCTTGCCGGGTTTCCTTAGGTGAGGGAAGTGCTGCCTTTTAACGGCTGAGAGGATCATAATGATGCAAAAAGGAAGAAGCTAGGTTAGACAGATAAAACTTTCCCTCTTTCTTCCCTCTCTTTCCCTCCTTCGCTAGCTCCTTCCCTCCTTCCTTCCCTTTCCCTCCCTCTCCCTTCCTTCCTTCCCTCTCCCTTCTTCCTTCCTTTCCCCTTTCTGCCCCCCCTTCCTTCCTTGTCCCCTCCTCCCCTCCCTTCCCTTCTCCCCTCTCTCCCTCCTTCCATTTCCCTCTCCTTTTCCTCTCCCCTTTCTCTCCTTCTCTCCTTCCCTCATTCCTTCCCCTTCCTTCCTGCCCTCTCCCTTCTTCCTTCCTTTCCACTTTCCCTCCCTCTTTCTCCCTCCTTCCTTTCCCCTTTCCCTCCCTTCCTCCTTCCTTTTCCCCTTCTCCCCTCCTTCCCTTCTCCCTTCTCTCCTCCTTCCCTTTCCCCCTTCCCTCCCTCCCTCTTTTCCTTTCCCCTTTCTCTCCTTCTCTCCCTCCCTTGCTCCTTCCCCTTCCTTCTCTTCCTTCCTTCCCTCCCTTTCTCTTCCTTTCCCTTTTCCCCTTCCTTCTCTTCCTTCCTTCCCTCCCTTTCTCTTCCTTTCCCTTTTCCCCTTCCTTCTCTTCCTTCCTTCCCTCCCTTTCTCTTCCTTTCCCTTTTCCCCTTCCTTCTCTTCCTTCCTTCCCTCCCTTTCTCTTCCTTTCCCTTTTCCCCTTCCTTCTCTTCATTCCTTCCCTCCCTTTCTCTTCCTTTCCCTTTTTCCCTTCCTTCTCTTCCTTCCTGTTGAAAAATCCCTTTTCTTTTTAGCAAAAAGTACATTAGGTCTGTATTAACAGTTCACACTACTCAAAATGAAAAGACATTGACAGCTCTATTTTGTCCGGACTCTGGGGACGGCAAAACGGGATGATCTGGGAGCTGGATGTGTCTCATTCATGTCATGGGCACCATTTGGCTATTCTGAAAAATCCAGCGCTGGACTAGACAGAAAATGGTCTGATTCAGCAAAGTTCATAATGCTGAAGATAAGTGTAAATGTTTACATTCAAGTTTAGGTTTTTTTTTTCTTTTAGTAGTAATTTTGCTAGATATTGCACTGTGCAAATAAAAGTAATACAACTGTATAAAATACATAGGAGAAGAAAATTATTAAAAAGTGAGGGGGGGGGAAATGGAAACCTCTTCCTTTTTATCACCAGCAAGTATTATCAACACTGACAACTTAGCATATCTCTTAAATAAGAATCAAGCATATCTCCATCCCATACAGCAGAGGTGGGTTTTTACTGGTTCAGCCAACCGGCAGCAACCCAGGTTGGACACGCCCTGAACCAGTTCCCCAGTTGCCACCATCATTATTTTTTTTTAGTTCTGCACAGGTGCAGAACAATTTCCATTGAACTGTGCATGCACGCGCAGCATGCATTCAGCGCATGCATGAAAAGCATGCACACAAGCGAACCAGCAGTAACGCCAGCTGAAACCCAACCCTGCCATACAGGTACTCCTCGGCTTACAACCACAATTGAGCCCCAAATTTATGTTGCTAAGGGAAACATTTAAGTGAGATTTGTCCTATTTTATGACCTTTCTTGCCACAGTTGTTAAGTGAATCACTGTAGTTGTTAAATTAGTAACAAGATTGTTAAGTGACTCTGGCTTCCTCATTAGCTTTGCTTGTCAGAAGGTCACAAAATATGATCATATGACCCCGGGACATTGCAACCGTCATAAAGAGAATCAGATTTCAAGCATCTAAATTTTGATCACATGACCTTGGAGATGCTGCAATGGTCATAAGTGTGAAAAGCAGTCATAAATCCTTTTTCCCCAGTGCCATTGTAACTCTGAATGGTCACTAAATGAACTCCTATTAAGTCAAGGACTATGTGTATTTTAGCCCATTCTCTATAAGTCAAATCTCTCAAACCTCTTCCCTCCATAGTAATCAGCAACTTCCATTAAAGGTTTTCCTAACTATTACCATCTATATTTACTAAACCAACTTTAAATTTTCCCTTTCCTACTTGTATCTCCCTTTCTATTTAAACATATCTTTCCTATTTCCCCCTAAATTAAAAAAATAAAAATAAAGCATCATCACGCCACAATCAACAAACAATTAAATATTAGCACAGAAATAGGAACTCCTCTATTTTAACTAAGACCAAGTACAATATTTTTTTCCCTTCTTTCTCCAACAATCTTTAGATTCCCTCAGACAAAGTTCCAACAAGTTTATTTCTTGATTTGGTGCATTTACAAACATATATGTGTTTCCTTCTTGAGATCTCAATTATTTTATATACCTTAACAAGGATAATTTAGGAAATATTTCATAACCTTTTTTTTTTGAGGGAGAAATAACAAAAGTGCTGGGAAAAATGATTTTTTCCTTTAAAGTTTATATTTCTTTTATACTTGAAACACTGATCATCAATGTACTTCTGGGGTTTTGACATATTTCTTTCCTCCAGCGATTCTTTGTTTCCTGCAACTCATATCTGATCAACCTGTAGATTTTATTTTCTTCTTCTCTATTGATATATGTGGATGAATGAATGAAACTTTGAAACCTTAAGGGAAGATCTGTTAGCCAAACCATGATTCTCCAAATACAATCCTACCCCAGAAAGAGTTCTAATTTAGTAATGATATATAAAAGCAACCTTTACCAATAGAGAAAACATTTGCATCTCAAAAAAGATTAAGAAACAATATTAAGAAATTGAGGATGAGATTGTATGCAGGAGCTTCTGCTCTCATTTTCTCGCAGAGCTAGTGAAATTTGTTGAAAAATAAATGTCTCTGGCTCTGTGTGTGTGTGTGAGAGAGAGAGGGGGGGGGAAGGGAGGGAGGGAGGGACAGAGAGAAACATCAGAATTACTGTTATTTTTTTAAGAAAGCAGAAGCAGAATTATTCAGGTATTAATTACCTCATTCATTACAGCTGTTTACTCAGTCAAGGCAGCAGTTAATCCAAACCATTATTTTTTAATAATGCTTCACTTTCTCCCACGTTTGTTCGCCTCTAATGAGGAAGATAAGCAATGTCATCCCATTATTTAAAAGCCCCTCAAGGTCGTCAGATAATAAAATACTGTTGGTGCCTGGATTGAACACTTACAGTGACACAAGGAAATCTAATTTATGATTTGCACTTAATCAGCACTGACCCAGAGCAGGAAGAATAAGCTCTCTTCCACAGTTTAACTCTAACCAGGCCCTATATAGACAGACCTTACAAACACAAAGATATGCCTTCATATTATGCCAAGAAATGTAGATCCGAATCATCTTTCCTACACTTTGGAATCTGAGGGGGACTATCAGAACTCCAGGCAATTCAAATCAATATAGATTTATTGTATGTTCATGCTCTCTACAAGAATCTGAACCACTAACAGTCAAAGCAAATTGGTGATAGATAAAAGTCCCCGGAATTCAAGGTGGGCTCGACTTACCGTATTTTCAGAGTATAAGACACATCCTTTTCCCTCAAAAAAGAGGCTGAAAATCTGGGTGTGTCTTATACACGGAATACAGCATTTTTTGCCTCCCGAAACCCCGCCCCCTTCACCAAAATGGTCATGCATAGCTTTTAGGAGGCTTCCAAAGTGTTCCTGGGGGCTGAAGAGGGCAGAAATGAGCAAAAAACAGGACATTTTGTTGCTCATTTTTGCCCTCCCCAGCCCCCAGGGGTCCTTTTTTGGGAGGAAAAGGGGCCCATTTTCACAAAAAACGGGCCATTTTTGGGAGCTTTGCAGAGTGCAAAAACTTTTTTTTTTAATTTGCCTCTGCAAAACCTTGGTGTGTCTTATACTCTGGTGCGTCTTATACTCCAAAAAATACAGTAGATCTCTTGTGGGAAGGGACTTGAGACTGATGACGCATTTAACCTCTCCCACTCAACCTGGTCTTCTACAGCTGAACATACTTGAGAGAATCCTGCATTAAATTCTTTGGGGTTTTAAAGAACATGTAAAAGACATGCCTGAATATACAGAATTTAACCACATATGGTATTCTGGGATACAATGGAGGACAGGGGGCTGGCATACTATAAATAAAACTTCATGGAATCATGAAGAGTCAGACATGACTTAGTGACTGAACAACAACCAGATATGGGGGTATGGAGTGGGCAAGATAGACTCAGTTTTTTAAAGCCAGTCAACAACAACCACCCCTCAATGTAAAATTGGAAGCTGTAAATTGGTCTCTCTGACACCCATGGCTGTTAAATCACTTTATTTTAAAAGTATATACTTACAATCTCTTCAGTGATATAAAATACAGGGTGACAAGCTGCAGATCTATCCATCAAGAAAATGAGGGCTGCTAACAGAGTCTCCACTTCTGTTTGCAGCTCATTCAAGTCTGCTTTAGGGAACTCAATATGGACCATACAATTACGGGCTTGGAAGGTGCCACCTGAGTACACCCCTCCTCTCCAAAAACCCAAATTAAGCCTTCTCCAATCAGGCGGCTGTCTAGACTCTGCTTCAACACATGTGGGGAAAAGGAGCTCGCCAACTCCCTTGAGAAGTGATTCAATTATTGATTGTCAGGCTACTCTTCCTTTAGAAAAAGGAAATTAACCAAATATACAGGGAATATTTAATATGGTCTTGATTAAACTTCTACCATGATCTATCTTCCTGTATTTTATGTTTGCTATCTTGGGTGTTGCATTCTAGGAGGGAGAAGAAGGCGCCTTCTTTTTCATAGCTCTTTAGCTATCATACACCCCCCCCCATTTATAACATGAATTGTCTCTCCACCGTCAACACCAACTGAAAGAGACTATAAGGAAGAAAGAGGATCAGCGTAATGCAGTGCAGCCCACCCCCAAAATCCAAAGCTGGTACAGAAGGATGCCATGACTGAAGATACTGAAGGCTGCTGAATGGTCAAAAGCAGTCAGGATGGTCATAACAACCCACCATGCCCCCTCCAGAGGCACTAAGCACAATCAATCTCAGTCCTATAACCCAACCTGAATCCTAACTGAAAAGAGTCCAGATAATCTGCTTCACCCAGGGTTCACAGTTGCCATGTATTTAGAATTTTTACAATTTTTTACAACTTCTGCAGGCAAGGTGTTCCACTGATTCATTGTTCTCACTGTCAGGAAATTTCTCCTTAGTTCTAAGTTGCTTCTCTCCTTGATTAAGTTTCCACCCATTGCTTCTTATCCTGCCCTCAGGTGCTTTGGAGAATAGTTTGACTCCCTATTCTTTGTGGCAGACCCTGAGATATCGGAAGACTGCTATTATGTCTCCCCTAGTCCTTCTTTTCATAAGACTAGACATACCCAGTTCCTGCAACCATCCTTTACATGTTTTATCCTGTGATAAATGTGACCAATTTCTTCACAACCATTCGAAATAAGGGAAGTTGGAGACTGGATGAAAACTGCCCAGGGCTACTTGGGTCAAACCTTCAACGGAGGGTACACTATCATCTCCTTGAGAGCCAATGGCAACACCTTCTTCCTCACGGAATCATCCCAACCAGATATTTTAGATGTCACTACTTGGTTTTCAATCTGTTTGCAGATGAATTACTCTACAACCTGCTTAAGAATCTTACCAGATAGCACTAGATCCTTGAATGGGATTACTTTTTTGAAGAAAAGGACAACTTTGCTTTCTTTGAGACCCATTTTACTCATTCTCCAAGATTGCTCACAGATAATGGATGTGTGTGATTTAACCATCAGTGGTCTTCTTCAATCCATCTGCTTCTAGATATATGAACTCATTCAAGGTCAATTTCTGCTCCCCTATATTTCTATCAAACTCTGTAGGAAGTTATCACCCAGCCCTCTCCCAGAAAAAATGAAATATCCTAGGAAATATTGAAAAGACAGAATATTTCTCTTGATGTGAAAAGGAAGAAACATGTTTTAAAAAACAGAATAGCTGCCTGCAGTTTCCTGCCCATCCCCCTTTGCCAATGAGCCATTAAAGCCCGAGTTAGTCCACTTTACATAATAAAGAGTTCTCCCCTTCAGCTCCAGAGTGATGGGATTAAGGCATGATAATATTGGCCCTTTACCCAACTCGCCACATGGCATCTGAGAACTCAACCAAACCTGGATTCAAAACGCAGCCTAGAGAGTTGCCCCTGCATGGGCCCATGGGAGTCTGACAACCAATCATAATACAAGCTCAAGATCAAAGGCCAGAGAGGGCATAAAACCAGGGACTCAGCTTCTCTCCCTTCCTTTCTCTTCTTTTCTCCACCAACATTGAAGCATGTGATCACCTTTTCTGTTCAGGACTCAAGCCACGTGGTCCTGTCCACCATTAAAACCATCTTTCCAAGCAGCCTCCATGTCTCCAGTGTCTTTTTCCCCACTTGGAGCCGAACCCAGAAGGACATTTCTTCCAACAACTCAAAGCAGAAATCCTGCTCCTTCAACAATTCTTCATAATTGCCTGGGGAAACAAATATCCTCTTCACAGATAAGACTGAGCCATTATTATACAACATTTAATTATGTCATACCGAAGCTGGCTGAAAATCACGCTTCAGCAGAGAGCATTTTTATCACAAATTACAGAAACCCTGGATGCACTTCCCCAACCCTTTTCCAATGTGAATTACTCTGAACTTAGTAATAGAAAGGTTTTATTTGCTTGTCACCTGAGTGTTAAAGGGGCAATAATTTCATCTCTGGGAACATTTCCCTCTCTTGCCTATCAAAGGTGTTTTAAAAATTAGAGTGCATTTGCAGGTGACTGTCATACTAGCCATCTCCAGAGTCTAGTAAAATGTGTTTCAGCCTCACCTTTTCCTTGCTCTCTCCCTCACCTGTACAGTGTACACACACATTCACTTACTCATTATCCCCAGTTCTCCAAACCGAGACAAAACCTCCAATTAGTAGATGTTCATTCCTCATGAACCCAATGTTTCCTCTTAATGAGGGTATATACTATACAGTAAATATTTTACAGGCTGGTAACTGTATGAGCCTATTTCCACGTTCCACTGAATGTAGGGTGATAGCGATGGAGGTAGTGGTGTTGATTTGGTACTCCCATTTCTAACAAAAACTTAGACGATGCATTCACATACGTTGAACCCGAATACAGACAGTCTTCAACTGTAGGAAGTTAGCACCCATCCCTCTCCTAGGAAAATGAGATATTTTAGGAAATATTAAAAGGGCCGAATATTCCTCCTAAAAGGGAGGCAGAAACTAAGCCCTTCCCCCATGCGTTTGTCAATGAGCCATTAAGGCCTGGGCCAGTCTATTCTACACAACAACGATCTACTTTCTTCAGGCAGAGCCATAGTAGGGAATTGTCCAAAGCCCTTTCATTACATCATCACCCAGCAAGAGTCAACGAAGTCTGGGACTCAAAGGACAACCTACAAACAATTTCAATACATAATACTACATACTCTCACTGCAGCTAGGATAGCTTTCACACAAAACTGGAAACAAATTAATACACCTGCAGACGAAACAATAATTAGAAAAGTACTCCAACGTGCAGAGATGGACAAAATGACCATGGAATTAAAAGAAAGAGAAGAATTGGATTTCTATAAAATATGGAATAGAATTTATAAGTGGCTAGAAAACAGAAGCCAAAACAGGAAATAGAAGTCTTTGTGTTTTTTTTTTCTTTTTCTAAACTAGCATTGAACAAAAATTAACCAAAGTTACTAATTACTATCAAACTTAAATTATTGACTATAATGTAAATATAATGCCGATATGAACAGTTAATATTATTACAAGTTAGTACTACTCTTATTATATTATTAGAGAAGGTAAAATCAATAGGAAGGAAATGTAGAATGGAGAACTACAAAGGCTAAATGTGAATGCAGATAGAAAAGGCTGTATAATTAC